>NC_056526.1:159974167-160019348 GCF_019175285.1 Sceloporus undulatus | reverse complement strand
ACCTACTTTCTTTTCTTCCCCTTTTATTAAAATGATCCCTTCTTCCCCAGTTCACTACATATTTAGACTGTGGGTTCCTGGCTCAGACATGCATTGCTTCAGCAGGAAGCACCTGTATGTTGCCCATTTATAGAACAGCAAAAGTGACCCTGGGGCTATGGATAATATGAATGGGGACAACACAAGCAATCAGCAACTCACATTAGGGATATATTTTTTTAATAATTGAGGAAAAATATTATTTTGTCATAGTTGTCTCATAGGCTTGCAAAATGCAACAGCAATATTAAATTAGAAACTGTCCTTTAGTCAAACATGGATATGCAACTATCTTTAAATCTGGAAAATTCACAAGTACAATTTCTGTTTTGCAGATCTGAAGACACATAATAAAACTACAAAAATGCATATTCTACAATAAGCACTGCCATGTGAATTCCACATTCACATTAATAAGACAAAATGATGCAGCCTGTAATTCAGAGAAGAGTACATGATTTCATGTGCTTGTCTGTATGCTGAGATCTTCAATAAAGGCTCTTGTACCAGTTCTCCAACTATGGGGACTGCAATGTGGTCTTCCGCAGCCTGAAGCTCCTCCTCCTTCTCATGCAGAGTTTGGAAAAGCTTTTTTGGAATACTGCTTCCAAAATCACGTAGCCATCATAGCCGTGGCCAGGACATGTAGGACAATTCCTAAGAGTTATATTCTGAAAAAGTAATTTTTCCGAGCCCACCTATCAGTCACCGATACAGTTAAACCCACTATATCTATGATTTTTGCCATAGCTACTGCCTTATTTGTTTATTGGTTTGTTGTTATTTTAAAGTATGTTTTAAATTATGAATTGTTTAATTGTATTTTAGGGGGGTGGGATATTGGGGTTGGGGATTGTATGTTTTAACATATAAGCTGCCCCGGTTGTGCTACACAGAGAAGTGGGATATGAATAAATTTTATTACTATTATTATTATTATTATTATTATTATTATTACAAGCTTTGTTTTTCTAGGTTTCTGTGCTTTGGATGTATTTAATATATTGTATTCTATTTGTGATCATGATTTTACATGGCTCTTTCAGAATATTCTGCTTTTTAATTTTTAAGTTATGGCCCCCCAGTTTACCATTAGGTAGTTTGCAGGGCTGTAGGGTGGCTTGGAGTGACAGCATGTCACCACTTTCTTTTGCTGAGTGCCTTTCTTCTTCCCAGAAGTTCATACGCTTTGGGTAAGACCAGTCAATCAGGTAGCTAGTTGACATATTGGACAGGTAAGTCATACTCCCAGGAGTATAGACTTCATTCAGGTCCATCTGTGAAGGATAAAAGCTGTGCTTTGCCACTCCTATAGCATTCTGGCTTTCATTGCATTCCCACCAATTCACCCTATTTTCCTTACTGTTTATTGATGATATACTGGCCCCATTACCACTTGACTTATAATGCGATGTATATTGCTGCGATTCTGACTCGGATTTTTTTTCTGAGTCGTAATAGAATCTGACCCATCGTTCCCATTAAAAACAGGTGCAAATAGACTCGGGTTTTTTTACCCCTGTTTTCATTCCCATTGGTATTTTCCCTGTGGTAATTTGAAGCGGGTTATTTTGCTCCCCGTTCCCATTGTCCTTCTGGGACCTCTTTTTTTTTTAAAGCAGCTGTCAATCAAGTGCCTAAGTGCCTGACGTCACAGCCAATCAGTTGCTTAGGCGCTTTTCCCCTCTGGGAAAGGGAAAGGGGAGCCTCTATTCCCCTCAAATCTATTTACATCCCAGGCTCTTCTGTGCCTTCCCAAAGTTCCTCTGGGAAAGAGGGGAGCCTCTATTCACCCCAAATCCCTTTGCCTCCCCCATTGCTCCCTGGGCTGTCTGGGGGGGGGCGATCATGCAGGCATGTAATGCAAAGCTGATCTGCTGCTCAGGCACTCAGGCAGAGGCAAAAAAATAAAAATAAAAATAAAAAATAATAGTTAAAAATGGTGTTCAATGGGTCTCCTCACATGTCGGTCTATGAATGTGGAGTAGGGGAGAGGTTGCAGGGGGAGTAATGTGTTTACTGCGTTTGGAGCTCAATTTAGCACGATCGCCTTACCCTAATTCTCACTTCATCGGGGGAAAGGCTATGCGAACGCGGGAAATGGCGCCAGTAATGCAGGAAAGAGAACAAGCAGGTGACACCCCCAGGCCAGGCCCTTGAGCACTGCTCCTCCCATCCCCAAGTTCCCGAATCAGACACCTTTGTCATTCCCATTCATATGCCACGAATCAGACTCAGGAGGCACAGGAAAACTCGCTAAAAATGTGCTGTTAAATTAAACTGGTTTATCAACCACCGATTTGGGTTTTTTCAGGATAATTTGATCACATGGGAGTCAGATTCAAATTCCAATGGGAACAATATCGGAGCAGTGTGGATTGAATGCACGCTCAAATGGGAACAATGCACCCATGATTAGTGTCCTGATCCGCGTTATAAGCCAGTGGGAATGGGGCCATTGAGTAATATTGGGGTAGAGTTGGATGTCACAATTTCAGCAGTGTGGCATGGGGCTGGTTCCAATTTTGGGCTACAGGGCTGGTGTGCCTTTTAACATCCCTTTAGCTAGGTGACTGTTGGGCTCCCAAGTGACAGAGAAACCATACAGTAGTGGTACATCCACTACTATTCCAAACCTGTCACTCTAGGTTTTCCTTATGCAACCAGGCTGGAAAGGAGTGCCACTGGATTATATGTATCACTAGATATCATGCTGTGTCAACACTATGTAGCTGTTACAAATAAAATGGTTTCCTTTGTAATATCCCACAGGATTATGTTGTATCTTGACTCCCTCATCCTATAATGGCCACACATGCTAGACCTACAATAATAATTTTAACCTACCATTTTTCCACATTCAATATAATAATCTCTCATGTTCCCCAGTTCTATCTCTTCCCCTATTTCTCTAGTAGCAAGCAGAATTTCACCCCAGTTGCATTTTATTTAATATGCAGTCTCTGTATCCCATTTTTTTTTCTTTTTTGCAGTCACTGGACAAATTGGTGGGATTTCTTAAAATAAGCCACTCTGAATACTTACTTGCAAGAACAAAATAAAAATTAAAAGGTGACTGTAGAGGAATACCTGTTTAATTTATTATGTGTTCATATTTTAAAAGTTTAGCACTGATTTAGCTGAAGATCTAGTATATTATTCCACAGCTGAGTACAAGAAAGGTAGGGGTTTTCCTCCAGTTTCTCACAATTTGTTTCACTGGGATTTAAAGGGTCGGTTGTTTGGCAGCAACATTTTAAAAGCCAGGTGCTGACACTAAAAAAGAAAGAGGAAAAAAAGAGCACATTAAGACTTCAAAATGCCTGGAGTTCCTCTTTACACTTTTTTCAATTTGCAGTGTTGCTAGCATATATTCATCTCTGTTTTCATGAAATGCAATGATAATGAGTTAAGCTTCACAAACTGAAGATGTAGCCTCCACAATTAGCTGAACCAACGTGTTGCAGGGAATGAAATGAGGTTTGTTGGTACTAGCATCCGAAACACAGATGCCTGTCTGTTTGCAGCATTCACTACAACCCCAAGTCTGGGGTGCTCTTCCCACAAACACTGGTCACCTGCTGAGAGTTTGAATTGAATTAGGTTACATTGTAATTGGATTTTCCTAAGGCACTGCATTAGCATTTTCCATGATCTCACCCTTATTAGCCAAATCACTAATCAGGAGTAGCATGGTTACACTGTCTGCTAGTTAAATTATCTGCTATTACAGTACAGTATACTGAAGGCCTAAGCCAACTTTCTACCCACGCACAGAGACAGATCTTTTCCCATCTTCCTTAGTTTAAAGACCACTCATATTATTCTCCCATGGGCTAAAATGTAGCATGTCTCTAACTTTCACAAGTTTATTTTAAAAACAGATATATTCGGGGGGGGGGGTCCCATTTAGTTAGAGAAAGGCAGTGAAGGATAGAGCAAGGGTGATTTCGTCTACCTAATAAGTTTATGTTAAAATAAAGATGTTAAGGGAATCAGTTTAATTGCAAAGAAATCCCTAACCGTGAACTATATTACATTGTGGCTCAAATATTGAGCAGGCCTAATCCTTAATGATCACAAATTTAATGCTACCATCTCTGCTGGTGAACTGGAATCCAAAGGAGTTTTTATCAATGTAGAAAATCTGTTTAGCTCAATGGATTCAGTGTGAATGTAACTTTGACTGTGGTTTTTTCTTCCAAAATTGCCTGATAGACTACTGTTGCAGAAAATCATTTAGAAAGCTATTGCTGTTTAGTGTTATTCAGAGAGGTAGAAATTATTGACTTAGTAAGAGCATCCACTATCTAACCACAGCAGTATCTGAGATTAACTCTGCTACAAGGTTAAACTCTAATAGATTCCTATAAGAACAGCCCTATGAAGAGAAAACTAGGTAACACTGTAAGCAGATTAAATTCCATAGTATTTTCTCCAAACATCTGTCATCTCCCCCCCCCCCGCATTTTAAAATCAATTATATTTAAGTGCATGAGGTTTATTCGCATACTAAATACCAGAATCAAACATGTCAAATATTAAAACCAGTAAATCAAAACCTTCAGTCACAATCCAGTGCACAATTATGCACATACAAGACTCATTTAAATCAATGGGAGTTAGGCATGCTTATGGCCTCATATTTCAGCACAAAATATTATAATTATTTATAAATGTGACATTTACATATATATGTACGCAACACCGATACAGGTGATATATTTACATCTATATCGATTCTATGGTTATACTGACAAGAATTAAAATTGCAGCCACTTTGTACTTTCAAATGTCCTTCTAAAGAAATCTGAGAATTGACATAGATGCACTGGATAGGTAGAAACCCTCCTAGAGTTCATGTAGATAATGAAGCAAGCTTGTTTGTTGCTGCTCCATAGGGCATGGACCAATGGATTCAAACTGCAAGAAAAGATATTCCACCTAAAACACCAGGAAGAACTCACAGATGATAAAGGATGTTTGAAAGTAGAATGAACTGCTTCAGAAGACCTTCATTGGAGGTCTTTAAACAGAGGTTGCATTGCCATCTCTTGGCTCTAGATTAGCTGCACAGAAGAGCATGGACAAGATGGCCCTTTTGGTCCTTTCCAATTCTATCATTCTGTGATTAAGAAAGTACAATTTATTGTGTGTCTCCAAATTGTTTCTGACTTACGGCAACCCTAAGGTGAAACTATCATAATGTTTTCTTTATAAGATTTGTTCAGAAGGTATTTGTGGTTGCCTTCCTCTGAGGCTGAGAGAATGTGACTGGCCCAAAGTCACCCAGGCAGTTTCCATGGAGATTTGGACACTGGTCTCTAGATTCATAGTCCAGCATTGAAACCACAATACCATGCTGGCCACTAAAAACCAGCATAATGTACAATATTTCTTGCCAATATGTTTTTCATGGGGGTAATCCACTCACACACTGGTCAATTCCATCATTCACCCATTTCCCCATGAATCTTGATTCTAGGATTAAGCTATACCTGGATTTCTGCTCTTAGGAGCCCCCCCCCCCAAAGAAAAGATCAGGAACCTATTTTTGCCCACCAGCCGGACTTTCAACAACAACACTTAAGATTTTCACACGACATCGTTATATCGTTCCTTTATCGACCCAAAGTGTAGTGGAATCGTCACAACAGATTGTCTATCTGTTATGATGATTCCACTACACTTTGGGACGATAAAAGAATGATATAATGATGTCGTGTGAAAATCTTCTTAGTCTGTACTCCTCCTTCTTAAGTCAGCAGGACTTCCTTCTTAACAATCAGCATCTGGTAGGTAGCTGCTTGCAGAAATCTTGTCTCTACAGGCACTTAAAAGCACTCTTTCATTTTTTTATGGAAAGTCCATGTTATGGACATGTTATGAAAATTATGGCACCATGGTTTCATTTAAGCCATTCAAGTTTCTCTGATCTCATTCCAAGCAAATACATATGCACATGTTTTTTCTATGGTTTGTCTACATCATGTCCCATCCAAACTCTTTCAGTTTTTAGAGTACGTCTCCTTAGATGGTTTTATGCTAAATACAATATTTATTATTACATTTATTTATATCCTGCTTTCCCCCCAAAACTGGGACTCAGAGCAGCTCACAATTTAAAAGAAAAATACAATAAAAATATACAAAAAGTGAGCATTAAAATAGAATTAAACTATTATAGTATTAAAGCAAGTCACGCAATAAAATAATAAAAAGCAACTAAAAACTTAAAAGCTCTTAAAATAGCTACTAAAACATTACAGCACCCCGAACCTGTTCTTTAAAAAACTGTGAATCTGTGTCTTCAGAAGGAGTGTAAACACATTGGTCACAAGCTGAATCCTTATTCCCTGGTCTGCCTCCAACTAACCAGGAGCATACCTTTGTCCTGTCTGGATTAAGTTTCAGTTTGTTTGTCCTTATCCAGTCCATTACTGCTGTCAGACCCTGGTTTATGTTAATTGTCTTTCAACCTCATCCATGGTACTCTAAAGACCATAATCAGAGAACCAGTAGCTGCTTTAGCTTCATTAGTGGTCTTATACAGTATTATTCCATGGTGTTTGTCCTTTCTGATGAGTGCAGTTCTTCTTTTCTTTATTATTATTATTTATTTATTTAGAATATTTATAACCTTTCATCCAAATGGACTCCCAGAGCTGCTGGCAAATCATTAATTTCACAGTTCCCTGTTCTCAGGTTTATAATCTCAAAAGGACATGATGCGCGAGGAAGATGGGATGGCAGTCACACAGGAATCACAGAATCATAGAGTTGGAAGAAACCACAAGGGCCATCCAGTCCAACCCCCTGCCATGCAGGAACTCTAAATCAAAGCATCCCCAACAGATGGCCATCCAGCTTCTGTTTAAAGACCTCCAGGGAAGGAGACTCCACTACTCTCCAAAGGAGTGTGTTCCACTGTCGAACAGCCCTTACTGTCAGGAAGTTCCTCCTAATGTTGAGGTGGAATCTCTCTTCTTGGATCTTGCATCCATTGTTCTGGGTCCTGTTCTCTGGAGCAGCAGAAAACAAGCTAGCTCCCTCCTCAATATGACATCTCTCCAGGTATTTAAACAGGGCTATCCTATCACCTCTTAACCTACTCTTCTCCAGGCTAAACATCCCCATCTCCCTAAGTCTTTCCTCACAGGGCATGGTTTCCAGACCCTTGACCATTTTAATCATCCTCCTTTGGACACGCTTCTCAACGTCCTTTTTAAATTGTGGTGCCCAGAACCAGACACAATATTCCAGGTGGGGCCTGACCAGAGCAGAATAGAGTGGCACTATTACTTCTCTTGATTAAGGAGATAGGTCCAGCAGATATTGTCTGTTTAACTGCAGTGGCAGTTGGGGTAGAAGGATTTCCTTTCATCAACTGCTGAGACCAAGGCACGATGGAAAAAGACATTTTCAACATAAAATGCTACGTTAAAAAAACAAACAAACATAAAGCTGGCAGGCAGAAGCAGTAAAATAAAGTGCAAGATTAAAAGGGTTTTAAGTATTAATTTATGCAGAAGAAATGGCTTATCTGGCTTATGTCTTGCAACTGCTTGGATGACTGATGTAAAAAAAAGTAGCGCAAAAATGTTGCAAATATGTTAAAAATGCAAACCCTACCATCTACTTCACAATTTGTAAGCAAGTACAGATGGAGAATAAACCATTTGGTGGTTTGAAAACATCAACTAAATCACTGGGGAGCAAATCCATTTCTCCCCCACCCCTTTTTGGGGGGGCTAATATCTCCAGCATTCAGAGGACAGGCAGTACTGTTGATTGGCGACTTGCATTGTCTCTTTCTCTCTTAATCTGAGAGCTAGGAAAAGTTCATTTTAAACTATAACTTCCAGAATTCCTCAGTCAGCATGGACAGTGGCCTTGCTGGTTGTGGGATTCTGAGAGTTATATTCCAAAATAATAATAATAACTTTCCCAAGTTCTGGAATTAACTTTTCCAAGCTTTTGATTGGTGATTAGAATCTGGGGTTGGGATGGGGTCATTTTTTAAAACAAAAAATTATAACCACATGCATTGCTGTAATCCATGAGGCTATGCTTCTTTTTCTATCATTTGATTGTGTTTAGTATTAAGGAATATTTTTAGAGGGTTTATCTACTATTTCCCATTACCTCCTTCTACCTGTAATCATCCAACTCTAGAAGAGGCACATGGGAAGAATGTTGAAGATAGTGGCATAAATGCATATACAGTCGGCCTTTCTTATACACGGATATTTTATACACAGATTCAAGCATCCAGGGTTTGAAAATGTTTTTTAAAAAGTATAAATTTCAAATATCAAACCTTGATTTTCCATTTTTATAAAGGGCACCATTTTGCTATGTCATTATATTTAATGGGACTTGAGCATACATGGATTTTATTTACAGGGGATCTTGGTACCAAACTCCAGCATATAACAAGGGTCCACTGTACAGATTTATTGAGTAGATCAGTGTCTCTATGTATGTACTAACTGGAAAGATTTGGTTCGGTTTAATTACCTTCTTGGTCTCCCATGATGCAATCCTATATAACGGTGGTACAGACTGATTGAAAAGTCCCAGGTGTTGTTCCTGTTCTTTTCTGATTTTATACTGGATTAAAATAAGCCAATCTTTGAAGCTGGAATCAAAAGTTTCTGATCATACTGGCAGCTGAGAGAAAATATTCTGAAATAAACAAAACATATATAGACCTCCAAACTAACATCAGAAAGGACAGGAACAAAATTGGGGACTTTCTGGGGTTTTTTAATCAGTCTGGATATGCCCAGAGTCTACTCAGACATAAATGCTACTGGATTAAGTGGGGCTTACTTGCAAGTAAGTGCTCACGACAGCTTCAGTTTCATTAGTCTAAGAAATATCCCTATGATGTTGTCAGCACAAATTATCCATACTGAAGTTGTTTTCTGAGTATTTCCATAAAATGATGTTATGAGCAGTGTAGGGATAAAGCAAGAAATCACCCTCTACAGAATCTCTCATGGAAGCAAAGCATTAAAAGCAAGCAACATAAAATATTTCCAGAAGTCCTTGTTTGACCCAAGAGTACAATTTAAGTATCCAGAATGTTACATCTATAGAAGCTTGTCATTCAACCTCAATTTATAGTCATGATGATATGCACTACTTTAAATATCCCCATAGGCTTGAAACTGAGAAGGGAGATTTGAAAAGAGACTAAATGCAACGTAAAGAAACCATATTTTGATGTTCCATTGAGAAATTATTCTTATTCAAGAAAAAATTATAATCATAGGGTAGAGAGATCTCTTTTAATATCTCTTTTTATTTTTATTTTTGTAAGATTTATAGTCCCTATAATTGCCTACAATGACTCTCTCTTATTTTAACATCAGTGCATCTGTTAGATTGATAGCATTACAAAAAGGGGAATAAATTGGCCAATCCAAAACTTCAGGTGGTGAAATGTGTGGCTCTCCAGATGCAGTTGTACTGCAAATCTAATCATCCCTCACCAATATCGATACAGTCTAGATGTCCGACAACATCTGGATAGCCATATGCCCCACCCCTGGTCAATATGTTAAGAATCTAAGGGTAAGCCCAAAGAATAGTCTTTTAATTGAGGGTTTTATTGGCTGAAAACACCTTGACCTTTACGAAAAATTGGAAGAAGGTTGGGAAAAGGACTGAAAGTGTTTCTAAGAGGAGATGTGCTGGATCAAAGACCAAAAGACCATCTAGTCTAGCCTTCTGTTTCTGCACTGACAATCAAGATGCTTACTATATACAAGCAGATCACAAAGAGATTAGTAGAAATACTGCTTCTGATAATGGAAATAATACATTGTCATTGTAACTAATAGCTATTGATAGCATTTTTCTCCCCCATTAATTTGATTAATCCTCTTTGAAAATTATCCGAGGCCTCATTCCCACTACATAACAACAGGTTGCAAACCGATCTGAAATGGTTTAAATGGCCCTCAGACTTGCTCTGAATTTCTGGCATGGTTTGTTGAGGGGAACCCATTACTAAACTATCCAGTTCTTCTGGATCCACAGAATTCCTCACTTCTTTTGAAATGAATTGATTCAAGTGTGAATGCGCAGTCTATTTGATTCGGTTCCTGTAGCGCAGCCACCCTTGTGAGGCAACACGATGTTGAATCGATCCATTGCTGAATGTGAACATGAAGTGGATTAAATTGAAACGGGTAGGTTCATTCACAGCTCAAATAGCATGAATGTCTATTTGGCGCTAAATCGCTTCATTGATTCGACTTTAAAAATTATTTATTTTGTAGTGGGAATGAGGCCTGGGTTGACAGCTTCTACTACATCTTGTAATGGTGGGTTCTACAGCTTTAACTATATGCCATATGAAGTACTTCCTTTCACCTGTCTTGAATCTTGTTCCATTCAACTATATTGGGCAATTCCAGATTCTAGTATTCTAGAAGCAAAATCTCTCATCCATTTTCTCCACACATAAGTCTGTATATTTCTGTTATATTTCCTTTACTCACCTTTTTAAAATAACCTCCCTCATATAAGATGAGGAATTTGTACTATTCCCCCTGAAAAAAGCACACATCTTCCCCCCAATATTAAACACCACACAACAACCCCCACACACACACACACACACAGTATTCAACAGAACCAAACTGGTGGATACTAAGTCCTCTGACAACTTCTCTGTCACTACAACATACAACACGATCTACGTGCTAAATAGGTTTCCTTTGCTGGTGCTTTCTGTCTCTCCCTCTTCTCAGAATATGATACATGGGACGCTAGAGACCACAGTAATTCCTGGACTAGAAATTCAGAAATCTTATGCATAATCCTAGCTGTAATGTCCATTTATTTCACATCTTGTGGTTCTTTATATAAGCCAAGTACTGAATGTGGAAACACTGACAGAAATGAATAATATTCTGCACCATTACTGCATGGACAAAAAGCCACTGTACAATGCAAGGTACAGATGGCCATTTGACAGGTTTCTATCGACAGAGGCAATACAGAAAGAAACTCAGAGAAATGTAGGTAATGTTTAAAAATTACATCCTCTCCACATTTCCAGAATATTGTGAACAATGGTTAAGCAACATTTCAAAAAGCCAACAACAAAGTTTGGTTATTTTGTAACATGCTTGGATACTGGTTTCTATCAGCCCAGTCAGGGGAAATTTGAAGATTTAACAACTGGAAAAGCCTTGCTGGCTGGAGAACTCTGGATGTTGTAATTAAAAAAAAAAAGTAATTCAAAACTCTGGAATACAATGGAGTGGTTCGTTTTTAAACATCGCTGGAAATTTTCACTAGTAAGCAATGGCTACCACCCTAAACTTAAATGTAGTTATGGGAGAGAAGGGGGGAAATAAGGGAATTGCCCCCCCCATAAGAATTCTGCCCCTCAATGAAATTTCCCTTCAGTTCCTAAATTTCTAGCATTGGAGTAACTTATATTAGTTGAACATTTAGAAATAGAGTTCAGGCAACCAAAGAAAAGGGGTGGGCAAAGGTACCACCTGAACACAGCAAATATATGAGTTCTAGTTTTTAGATTTTCAATGTTCCACTCTCTGCATTGCTATAAATTTGGGAACTGAAGGAAATTTTCATGTGGGGGAGAGAATTCTGATGAAAGCAATGCCCTCATTTTGTCTTCCATGTAGCTGCATCAGGCTAGGAAGCAAGTCCTATTGAATTCAAAGGGATGTACTTTGATGAGATAGTAATTTAGGATCTTAGGAATAACTATTCTGCCTAGTACAGTAGTCCTCAGATCCATTTACCAACACATTTGAATCTCACAAAGTGAGAAATAGATGAAGGAAGAGAGAAGAAAAACAACACGGAACAAGTCAGCCTTCACAATCATTTCATTTCATGAGTTAAGGAAATCAAACACATCTCAGCCTCAATTCTTTCAAAACTGTGGCATTTATATTAGCAAACAAATAGCATGGAACTAATTTTGAATCCCTCTGCCAGACAATAGATGAGAAGGCAAAGATCTTCCACATGTTAAATGAATGCCTCATGAAGCAAATAGGGCTGGGGGCGGCACAGGTTGAGGAAGAGAGAATACGGCCCATTAACATGTGGGAAGTTAAAGCATCTTAGTAGAATGGCAGTATTGACAATGCCATATGCAACAGCAATGTGAACCATGGATAGACATGTTACTATAAAATGCTGTGATATCTTCCTGATGCATCTTATGTCTCCTACCAGATCATCACTATTCCTAAAACTTTTATAGTCACTTTGATAATTAAATGTAAAGCATGAAATTCATTTCAGAACATTCAATTGTCAAGGCTTAGTTAGGGCAACATAAAACCACTGCTAGTGCAAATACTCAAAAGGCACCAGATTTTTACTGATCTTGGAAATGAAGCAGGGTCAGCCTGGATTAACAGTGATGAAGATTTGAGTTGTTTGATTTTTAATGAATTGACTTGTACTCGACTCTGCCACAAATGAAACACCGGCTCAACTTGACTTGACCCAAGACTTGCATAATCTTAGCTACCAACTTACTAGCCATGGAGGACAAGGAGTCTTCTAAAGCATTTCCATCTGACATTATCTGGCCTCAGAGGGAGAGAAAGGACAGCCAGATTAATGAGGCCTGGCTCAATTAAAGAAGAAGAGGCCTCCCTCCAGTCCATCTGCCATGATCCATGCCTTGGAGGGAGTGAAGAATCGCTGGAATTATTTTCCTTCCCATTGCCATTCCCTTCTCCTTCTGTGTTACCACTTTTTTAGATTGCAAGCCTGGGGGGAGGGAAATGTCTAATTAACTATCTATAAGCCACTCTGAGAGCTTTTCTGACTGAAGAGCAGTATATAAATACAGCAAATAAATAAATGAATAATTAAATAAATTTCCTAGCAGCAGGCAAAACAGCCCCTTGGGAGTGCAAGAAGCCTTTTTTGGAAGGGAACACAGCAAACAAGTTTGGCAATAGGCTTGAGGTGGTAGGATCAGCTAAAGCTTTTTCAAAGCATCAGGCAAGACTCCGCTAAGTATGGGAAGCATTTCTCACAGGCAGCTGAGCAGACATAAACCACCAACTTCTAGTTTAGTTTGTCATTTGTTCTCACATTCCTCCTGCTTCTTCCCCAAGCCAAATGAAGTAATCACACACTTTTGCACTCCTCCAGCCCCCTTGGTGCCACTGGTCTACTTCAACAACCTGGATACCATCTTTCCATCCCCCACCTCCATTGGAAACACACACCTCCTTCTCCATTTTTTCTGTTAAAATTGATTTATGACCCGAGATTCTACTTGAAACTTGACTTGAAAGTCTCTTGCAAAAACATGAGACTCAACTTGAAGGTAGGTACTTGAGAACTGACTTGAGACTTGGAGTAAAAGACTTGAATACATCATTGCTGGTTAGTGCTTGGCTGGGAAACAGTCAGTGAATACTAGGTGTTGTGGGCTATATTTTAAGCAAAGGAACTAGCAAAGTCACCCCTGAGGATTCCTTGCCTAAGAAAACCCTATGAAAGTCATGGGGTTACCATAAGTCAACAGGCAACTTGGAGGTGTGCACGCACAGACGCACGCACACACACATGCACACTGTTCAAATTAGGTACAGTTGGCCCTTCTTATACACGGATTTTTTATACACGGATTCAAGCATACATGGTTTGAAAATGCTCCAAAAATTATAAATTTCAAATATCAAACCTTGATTTTCCATTTTTTTATAAGGGACATCATTTTGCTATGTCATTATATTGAATGGGACTTGAGCATACACAGGTTTTGATATACACAGGGGATCTTGGAACCAAACCCCAGCGTATAACAAGGGTCCACTGTATACTGGTTTTTCAAAATATTATTGGTGAATTGTCTTCAGATGGGCAGTCTTCATAAGACATGTAAACTGTTGAATTATACCCCTCTAGTACATTTTTCATTAGAAAGAATGGCAGTAAAATAACAAAGAATAAAACATTAAGGCTAATACCCAATTGGTATGGGTGCTACCAGATACTATTGGAAAACCACAGTGGCTATCATGGAATTATCTCACAGAACCTGGAATAGTCAATCTGTTTTTGCACTACAGCTCCTGGAATTTCCTGGCAAACCTATAATCAACATTAGACTAGAGGACATTATCAATTCATCAGGGCTTAAGGAAAACTATTTTGATATCTAAGAATATCAAGGGATAGCTCAGGTTTTTCACCTTTGCCTATTGGGGCTTGCCATTCTTCCTGACTTTTTACAGAAGCTGCTGGAGGCTGGGTTTGATGGTACTAGAGAATGGATTAGTCCAAGTTAATGAAAATTGGCCATGTAAGATATGGTTCCTGGTATTACTGCCATAGGTTAGATATTATGCAAAGAGCGTAGTCAGCTTTCAAACATTTTTTTACTCAATATGGCAAGAGATTTGTGCTCTGTGTGAGGAATCTTTGGCAATGCAAGTTAGTCATAGCTGTGTAGCCTTTCAGATCTCTTTAATCTCAGCTTCACATTTGTGCCTCTACAGACCTGTATCTGTTCTAGACACTCAATGTATTTTTTGCTGCCTCCAACTCTTGAGGCTTTTTCATAACCTTGCACATCCTTGGACAGATCTCTGGGCTATATCCCATATCTGGGGCTAAACAAGGAGATATTTATTGCTTCCATTTTTGGTTTCTTGTCACTGCACAAGAAATTTAAGGTTCTGGGCATTTGGAACTTTAGCTCTAATTCAAACTATTGGAAATAAGTGGACATTTCTCCGTTGCAATGTAATTTTTAAATGGACAACCCTGCCATTGAAACAAAAATGTTCTCTAGCTGGTTAAAAGGGATGGGTTGGGGGGATTGGAGGCAACTAATTCCCCTCTGGGTGTAACCACACTGCAGAAGTAAAGCAGTTTATGATTCTATGATTCTATGAGTTTGGCACCATTTTAACTGCCATGATTCTATCCTACAAAATCCTGGGATTTGTAGTTTGGTGAGGCACCAGGTACTCTGACAGACTGGGAAGAATACCTCACCAAACTATAAATCCTAGGATTTTGTAGGATAGAGATATTCATAGCACTTGTTGGAATTCTCATCTTTCTTCCTCAATCTTTCATCTCAATCCTTCCACCGCAAAGGATAGATGCCGAAAAAAGAGCCAATAAAATAGTGCTGGAAGTAAGGATGATTAGAAACCACTCTAACACTGCCTCTTTTCTTCCCCATGTTCCTCTCCCTTAGTGGTGTTCTCAGACTAATCTTTACATTTATCTAATCTTCTTGATCTCACACTTTCGTAGTAATATTTCCAGAAAAAGAAACAACAAAACAATCCAACTTATTTTGTTACCTTTTCTTCAAAGAGTCAACTTCAGAAACACTGCCTGGTTAATATGAGCCTCTATATGTTGTTGGATTTCAAGTCCCATTAGTCGTAACTAGCACAGAGGTAAGGGATGATGAGAGAGCCACATGGTGTTTATGTTAAGGAAAAAGCAACATGGGACATACAGTAGTGAAATAAAACTTGTATGTGAGAGTCAGAGTGACTCAGCAGAAGCCAATAGAGAACCACACAGGTGTGAATGGTAAGACAATTAACAAGTGCTGAATGCCAAGGACAAGAATTGCAAAGTGGATAATTGAACACACCTGACAATTGTAAAGTGGTCAAGGCTGAGATGATGAAATCATTAATTGTGGGATGGACAAGGAGAACCAATGGGAATGATGTACACGCCTACTGGGTGGAAGCAGACCACAGTAGGTGGTACCATGATATGGCTATAATAGGGACTATACATCCCAATGCATTTTGTGGGTTGTAGTGGATTGGAGTAGTGGTTGTAGAGTGAGGAGTTGAGTATTGTTTGGAGCTGTGTATATAGTAGAATAAAGTAGATCTTTTATATAAGACTACTGAGTTGTTTGGTGTCTTGGGTGAAGCTACAAGAACCAGCAGGACCCTGGTGAAGAAGGGTGAAGACTTCTGTGGAAGCAAGAGTGAGAAGGCTTGGAGAGTTTGTCGGGGTCTTCAGCCAGTTCTCTGCAACTCTTGCAAAGATACAACAACTGGCCAAAACTGATCAGCGTGGTGCACAACCAGGTGGTGAGTTCCAGGCCAGGTGAAGAGCCACAACTCCCATTATCCCTGACAGTTTATCTCTGCTCTGTACCCTTTCTACTCGATAATACTTTTGCTCCCCACTGTCCTCCCAATTACCGTAAAAACACCCAGTGGGGTCACTAGGGTTGGTGTCACCCAGTGCAGTAACTCAGGATGTCACCACACCATACAGAATCCTTGGTAATTTTTTTTGTATGAGTGCTAATGTTACTCATACATAATAATTTCCACATATCACTGAATGTAATGGCAATAGTTGTGATGTAAAGCAACTAGCAAAATTAAAATTATATATTTAAATTACAATATCAGCCCAAATGTATTTTCCTGCCCATAGCTTCATGTGGTTAAAGTGAAAATTTGGTGAGATCTGATTTTTTAAAAAGAAAATTTAAAAAGAATAAAAAAAAATTCTAAATAATTATTTTTAATTAAAAATTTATTTTTTAAAAAAAACAGGGCCTCTCCTTTCTCTTCCCACTGAGTCTTACCTCCCTCACACCATCTCTTCAGCATTTTAAAGGGATGCAGGCAAATTCCACAGTCCATTTCTACTGAAAAGCAGATGTTTGGGTGGCATTAGTATCACTCCTACTGAAAGTGTTATGTGGTGCTCCCTGCATCCCTCCCACACCTCTACTCTGAAGGCACCACAGCCTGACTTACCTTGGAAGAAAAGCAGAGTCAGACCTGATTAGTACTTGGATGGGGGACTGCCAATGAATACCAGGTGCTGTGGGTTAGATTTCGGAAGAAAAAATTGGCAAAAACACCTCTGTGTGTCCTTGCCTAAAAAAACCCTATGAAATTCATGAGGTTGCCATAAGTTGACAGATGAGTCGAAGCCACATACACATCCTTCCTCCCCCTTCAGATGTTTCCAATTCTAATATGTGTACGGAATGAACTTACCCAGTACCAGCTCTGGCCTAACTCACATTGCGTTTGACCAAGCTCACTGCTGATGGGCAACCATCAGCAGGTTCCCACTGGGGAAAAGAGGCCTTTGGGCAAAGAAAACAAAAACAAAATCCTTAATTCTTTTTTTTAAAAAAACAGCCCTTTAAAAACATCCTGATTGCCAGTAAGAGTTAGATAGAAGGAAGACACCCAGACATCAGGACTCAGTGCATGTCCAGACTGTGTTGTTTTCTTCCAGATACTCCCATGGCTACCAGAAGGCAGCCAAGAAAGACTCTCTATGCTACAGTGAACTGAAAGACGCAAGCAGACACCCAGTCCCCCAAATTCCAGACACCAGGATGTGCTTGAGGTTTTCTTTTTATGACACATTAGCCTGAAGTAAGAAGACATGGGGAAGATAAACGGATGGACAGAGGGAGGAGATTAATGACTTAATTTCAACAACACACACAATGTCTTTCCTTTAAAGAACCTCTTAACATTATGCAGTCCAGCAGGCATTTAGTCCTATGCTACCCAAACTCATGGAAACTCCTTTAAGTTAATACTCTGCATATGTGCAGGGCAGGGAGTGAATTAAATGCATCATTAAAGAAGAAGGGGAGGGGAGTCATTTATTTAAAAAAAAACATAACTTTTAAGTGGTTGTTAAATTGTCTCCATAGCTTAAAGTTGGAGACAGCCTGTGGTGTCTCCTCACTCCTACACTTTCTGCTGGGGTGGCATGCATTTGATTTCTGGATCTTATTAAAGCACTTGTTCAGAGTGGGCCACAAGTTGAGGTACATGAATAACAACTGATACTGATCTCAGAAGGAAGCTTCTCTTAACTTTTCTGGCATCCTGAGCTACCAACAACCTATTCAAAATTTTACTGGCTGCCTGATCAGGGGAAAAAACCCAAAACAAATAATGTTCAATATTAGAATATCTCTTTAGCCACACCAGGGCAATTACAGTTTCTGTGACTATAATAAAAGCATACCAATAGGATCAATATGATCAGGAGCAGAGGGAAAGGGAGAAGGAAAAAGGGAAATTTCTAGGCTAAAACCTGAGACCAAGGCTGCATCCACACTGTTGAAATAATCCAGTTTGACACCACTTTAACTGCCATGGCTCAACACTATGGAGTTATAGGAATTGTAGTTTGTTGTGGCACCAGAGCTCTCTGACACAGAAGGCTAAATGTATCCCAAAACTACAAGTCCCAGAATTCTATAGCATTAAGCCATGGCAGTTAAAGTGGTATCAAACTGGATTATTCCTGCAGTGCAAAGGCAGCCCTAGAGACAGTCCCTGGTGATGTCAGGAAGATTGAGACTCTATACTATACATTAAGTAGCAACCACAGTTGTTCAAAGTTGCCATGCTAACACAGATATAGACAGAATCTATTTTCCTCTTTGCAAATTAAGTGTCTTTGCAAATTGCTAGAACTGATTTAAATCAATTAATCCTTGCAAAGTCCAGCAAACTACACAGGCAGCTACAATGACCAATGACTACTGACCGGAGATTTGCTTGCAGCCTTGTCTGTTGCCTAGAGCCTAATCCATGAAAACTGGAGAACATGAACCCCTGCCTGTTGGAGTGACCCACCAAAACTGGAGACTCTGGGCAACATCTTGAGATCTGGTAACCCTATGTGTAGTCCTTGGTGTGCCCACAAATGTGGATTTTTGGAGCCAAAAATGTTGCCCCCCTCCCTTTGGGGCAAGCAGGGGAATCATGTGGCCTTCCAGATGTTGCTGGACAGCACTTCTCATCAGTTTTAGCCAGCACTCTCAATAGCAAGGAATGCTAGGAGTTGCAGTCCAACAACATTCAGACTAGTTGATTCCAACCCATTTTAGAGCAAACTACATTTAATGCCAAATATGTTATTTCATTTAGAATGGAGATTTTATAACCAGAAATAGCATGTACAGGGAACCAAGCAGAATCAGGATGACAGAGCAACAAAGAGAAGAGGTAAAGAAACTTCTTCCTCCCTTACATTGGTCCCACAGTACATACCGCACCAAAGCTGCTACTACTGCTTGAAAGAAAGCTCTTCTTGCCATCAATGGAAGTTTCACTCATAGGGCTAACAGCAGCTTTGAAAGAGCATGCGCTCCAGCAGGAGAGAAAGAGTAACTCCATACACACTATAGTACTGATCCTCCTCACCTCCATGGCATCTGCTTTCCTGTTTAAAGAAACTCACACTGCACGCAGCAAGATTAGAGAAGTAAACATCCTTCAGTCCAAATTCTGTTGCATTTCCTCAAATGCCACCTGCATTTTCTTCCAGTCCTTTCATACTGATTTGTGAGACTTTGTATTACTCCCCCCAACACAGGGAAATTTATGCATAATCTTTATACTTTCGTCATAAAATGCACATTTACACATTTTACCTAACTTAATATGTTTCCACCTTTAACTAAACTAACTTTTCATGTATTTTCAGCTTATATATTTTTAAATGGGCCCATTGTTTCTCCAAAACACTCTGTAAACTCTCCTAGCATGCAGATCAGAATGAAATGCAGTTCTTCACAGCACGAGGTGAAAAGGTACAAAAGATTACTTTTAAGAAGACTGTCAATGCCAACAGAATTATTCTTCAACCCTGAGTGCATCAACATCACATTCCTTTTTTGTTGTTGCTGTTCCTCAGAAGTTATTGAATATACAATGTCTTTTTCCCCCCAGGGGGTTTCTCCAGAGAGGTAAATGTTGTAGATGGCAGCAGTATTCATAACTGTAGTTCTTGGGAGTGGAAGAACAACCAGATGTTTTTATTGTTCTAGCTTATTAATCTGCAATTCCTGGCACTAGCAGTAATGTTTTATTTCCTCTCAAAGGATGGGTTTGTTTTGTTTTGTTTTTTTCAGTTCAAGGACATATGAGAACAAATAAGCCCCATGGGACTTGTGTGGTTCAGTACTTCCAGCTCATGGCCATTAACTCATCATCATTGCTACCCAGTAGCAGAGAGCATGCAACCGGCAGCAAGGAGTTAGGGTCTAGACTGCTGATCTTTTCTTTTTTAAGGTATTCCCAGACTGTATCTCATGCCATCCAGAGCCAATAATGATGAGGCCCTGAAGAAATCCAACTAATGATCGGTCACGTCACCTACACTGTTAAGAGATCTAGATAATGATTAGCCAAGTTACTTAAGATGTCATACAGTTTACTTCACACACATACCCTGGCTACTTTTTACAATGATCAAAAAGCTGGAGATGCTGAGAGTGGATGTGGAGGTTGTGCCATGAGGACCAGCCAGCAGCAGCAGCAGCAGCAACAACAGCATTATTGTTGTTGTGGTGGTGTTGTTATTCCCTGCCTCTCCCCATGACTCAAGATAGGGTACAACTTAGGCGGGTTACAGACGGGCAGGGGAGGACGTCTTGGAGGTGTATTTAGCTGAATGCGGAGCTTCCAGACGGCCCGCCCCGAGGGCGTGCTTCAGGTGTTGGAGCTTCCACACGGGGGGCAGTAAAGACGCCTCACCTGGGTCCGTTTCGGACCCGGAGTTTCCAAACCGCCGCCTCGGAGGACGCTGCAAAAAGAGAGGCAGCTTCTGCACGGGCGACCCAAACCGCGGCTTTTTTTTTCTTTTGCCGCATGAGAGGTGCACAGCTTCGCAGCTGCATCGCTAAGCAGCGGCGGCAGAAAGCCTGTCTGCGCATTTAAAGCGCCCAAGCCCCTTTAAACTTTTTCCCTGTGACTTTAAAGCTAGGCAGGAGTGCTGTGAGGTAGCAATGTCCAAACTCTGTCCTTCCAGGCGTTTGGACTTCATCTTCCAGAATCCCAGACCACAGGGCAAGGTGGCTGGGAATTCTGGGAGATGAAGTCCAAACGCCTGGAAGGACAGAGTTTGGAGATTGCTGGTTTGGGGACCAGTGAGCCAGGCATGGTGGGAGGAGAGAACAGGAAGGGTAGAATAGAGTAGATAGGGCTGGGAGGGAACACATGCCCTGGGAGGCGAAATGATGTCTTTATGGGACATCATGGGACCTAGTGCCTTGTCAGTGCTCCCTGCCCCTTGATCCCAGGCCCAGGCCCCCTGTCCTTTGCCTTTGGGGGGCAAGTTTAGAGGGCATCAAAAGGTCTTGGGCACATTCAAACTCCAGGGTCTCTTTTTTTTTTCCTTTGCCGGCTGGCGAATGCGTAGCTGCGCAGGGCTAAGCAGAGGTGGCAGAAAGCCTATGGGCACATTTAAAGTGCCCAAGCCCCTTTAAAACAATGGTGGTCTCCTGCCAGCTGGTGATCAGCTGGTGTTGGCATCCTTGTCCGCTTGCACTTTGCCAGTGTCAGCAGCATCAAAGATGCCTCCTCTCCTTTGGTCCCCGCGCTCCTGCTGAATCTGCAATGCGCAGCCACAGCTGTCTCCGCTGCCATCTCCCCTCACCTCCTTTGTACATATGTCAATATTTACAGTTTTAGCGTTTTTTATTGTTAGGTGAAAATGGCACAGGAATGTGTGTAGGGGTGCACTTTAAAGTCCAAACTTTCCAAGCAGTGCATGCGTACATGTTGCTCTAGGGTTAGGGTTAGGGTTAGGGTTACGAGGCTTAAAATGCGCCGCAGCTGTGCCTCAGCTTCCACAGCTCCATGGCAGCGGACGTTGCAATTAAAGCTTGACTGCAAACCACGCATGTCCCGAGAACCCAACCCATTATGCGACGCAGCTGACACGGAGCTTTTAAACCGGCAACTTATATTTGCGGCGTAGCAATTCTGACGTATCGGTGCAGCAGCTTACAGACGGAGCTGCGCAGGTACGTATCAAACAGAAAAGAAGCGGAAAAAAGCAGCACCTTTTTAATGCCGCTTCTTCCCGCTTGGGGCGTGCGGGGGCGTGTTCATGACGGCATTCAGGTAAAGCCCGTCTGAAGGCTCTACCTTCATGACGTCATGAGTACATCCCTTTTTGCCCGTCTGTAACCCGCCATAGTTATAAATACATAAAACCCTTTTAACACATTAAGTTAAAACACATAGACCTAAGATACACTAAAAATCATCAAACATAAAATTAACAATATATCAATTTAAAATTCATAGTTTAAAAGCAACAGGTTTAAAATCAACTGTTGGTAGAGATAGGTCTGTAATATTGTTTCAGATTCAGACAGCATGTTTAAATGTTGAATCTCTCTCTGCAGATCATTCCACAGTCCAGGGGCAGTTGACAAAATGGTCCTCTGGGTGATAGTTGTTAATCTAATCCCAGCCGGTTGAAGCAAATATCCCCTAGAGGACCTGAGTGTATGGGACGGATTATATGGGAGGAGGTGATCCCATAGGTAACCTAGATCCAAACCATGTAGATCTTCAAAGGTAATAACCTACACTTTGTACTTTGCCTGGAAGGTAGTGGCAATAAGCAAGAAGCACTATTGTGAGTGGCCTTGTTCCTTTGCACAAATAAAACAAATAGTGCAGATATTCTTTCTTTTTTCTCGTAAAAGATTTTCACAAAAGCAACTAGCAATGGGAAAATGTGGAAGGGCTACAAATTATAGGTGCTCCCATCATAAAATTCTGTAGAGGTGGCTGTGCAGTTGACCCATAAAATCTGAAATCTCACTTGTTTACTTATTCTAGAGTTTCTTTTCCTCTGGTTTTAACCAGCGCATGGAAGAGTTACTTTTTGTACTACAACTTATAAAATCCCTTACCTCATCTCCTTGTCTGCTGGGGTATTCTGTGGGAATAGAGTCCAAAAAATATAACTTCTCCAAGCCTTGGTGTTAACTGACATCAAAATCTCTCATACACCAGCTGAGCATCTAAACAAATCAAAGCGTGAAGGAAGTTTTGTCATTTTTCAAATATTAGTTTCCAAGTCTATAAAGATTAGTTTTCCCTATCAAATCTGTGTGTTTCCTTGGGGACAGCTGGTTCCAAAAGCCACAACAACTTTATGAACTGAAGCTCTTAAGCATTCAGGGGCTTCAAGTGCAGCCAGCCAGCCAGCTTGATCTTCTAGGTTAGCGGGCTCAGCAAGACTAAGCTTTTTAGTCATTCAAGTTATTAAGTACTTATAAGGGCTGCAGACCTTTCAGTTGGAGAGCTTACCAGCTGATATTATATATAAACAATTCATGAGGTGTAAGGAGCTTTAGTTTTAAGAACAACAGGCAATTTTCTGGATCTCTGAAGCTCACTTTGTGCATTAATCTGCTAGGAACTCTTACACATAACATTCTGAGTGACTGAGAGCTAAACTACTCAGTTTGTTAGATAAATGGAGTGCAACTGAGCAGCTTTTTGTTTATTTACAAGAAAGCATGCAGGGCCCTGATCTGGATTAAGATACCTTTGCATGTGTAAGGGAGGTTAAAACCATACAGTATTTCCAATCCCTTTGTTTCCCCTCATTACACAGAGACAAACGTGATACATGTATACCAGTGGGGGGGAGCTAAAACTATATAGTATCCAGAATTAAGTTTCAGCTGGCCAGTCTGCTCAATTGGATTTCTTAAAGGAAAACACTTCTCATACTTCTGATAACTCTATGCCCAGTTAGGTCAATATGCTGTTTGCCACACGACAGGGCCTTCTCTTCTATAGCACAATAGTAACGGAACACACTCTTCTTTGGAGGCCGGATAACCACCAACATTACTGTTGTTCATACACCAAGTGAAAACAATGGAGTTTATCACATGCAAGGGCTCCCATCATGCTCCTGTTGCCCAAACGTCACCAATCTGCGACAGGAGCCTCCTGGTGGGATTGCACCTGGCACTATTAAAGGGGTACGCTTTCATTTTCATCATGGAAGCATTCTCACAATTGTTAGGAAAAGGGCCCTTTTTAAATAACGATTTGATCCATTATTTAAAAAGGGCCCTTTTTCTAACAAATACACTGATGCTTCCATGATGAAAACGGAAGCGTAGCACCATGAGCGATCCCACCAGGAGGCTCCCGTCGCAGTTTGGTGATGTTTGGGCGACAGGAGCATGACAGGAGCCATTGCGTGTGATAAACTCCATATTGTTCATAAAAGCTTTGGGAGTGGGGCAAAATGGTTTTACAGAAACCTTTCCCATGTGCATGATTTTAATACATTTTAAACTAGCAGTACCAACATATGTGATACAAAATCTTGTTTAACTCTATTTCCATCTCTCCAAAGCACTTCTAACTTTATAAGCTAACTTTCATCACCTGCCTCTTACCCTTTCCTGCTGCCATTCCCCAGTTGCCAGTTCAAAGTGATCTAAGCATGCCCCCAATGACCTAAACTGCAAACTATGAAGGCCAAAACCAGATTTGGCAGCTGTAAGGCCTACTGAATTGTTTTATCTTCCTCCTTTATCACTACAATGAGGCATCTGGGACAAAAAAAAAAAATAGGTTCTTGCCACACAGCGTTGAGTACAGGTGGGTTGATTTCAGTCATGTTCATTTCAATTCTTATCCACATGACACACTGGCATTTTTCAAATAAATAAAGCAGGAGTGGCAAGATTACACCCAAGGTTAGATTATGAAGAGCCTGTCAAGGCCTTACCCTAATAGGAGGCCCAGTAGCAATCCCTGTTGTTTCTTGGTCATATTTCTGCTGCTACCCTCCTCACTGTTCCTGCCTGTTCTCTTCAAGCAAGCAATGAAAGAAGGAATACTAATCTCTCTACATGATTTGCCCTCTTTGTCCATCTGTCTGCTTATCTCTCACTAAGGGCTTGAGAGGACAAACCTGTCAGGAAATTACAGCATTTGTTGCTGCAGTTCTTAAATGTGTTTAACATATCCAAATTATGTTTCTGTTATTCTGAACTATTTTTTTGCAGTTACTGGCACCAATAGCAACATTTTATTCCCACCCTTAAGTAGATTTCTTTTTAATTCTGAAGCATATAGCAAGAAAACTCTCCTCTTCTCCCTTCCCTTTTTAATTTTTTTTAAGTTATAGTGCATCAGTGAAATAACATTTTTGCAGTATATCACCAAGAATTTTTTTTAAAAATCAAGAGAGGATAAAATTTTCTTCCAAAGCATAAGGCACCTCAGCAAACTACACACCTTGATTTAAAAAAGCAAAACCCAAAACTCTCCTGATGATCCCTACCGCAGTCCCAAGAAATTGCTACAAACAGCCTCTAAAAGAACAACAGCAAACAGTGAACTCCATGCAACTATACTGCGAAAACACAGACTTTTTATATCAACCTGGAATTTCCCTAAGTCTCTGAGAAGTGATGCCAGTTGAGCCAAAATGGGTAAGAAAATAAGGAGCAGCAACAATAGTGAGGAGATTATGGCTGTGTTTAGGAAACAGTTAACTTACAATTAAGTTTTTTACTTTCACAAAAGTCTTACTATATTCTGTTTAAATAATAATAATAATAATAATAATAATAATAATAATAATAATAATAATAATATAGTTTATTTATACCTCCCGCCTCTCCCACAGATCGAAGTGGGATTACAACCTTAAAAGACACTTAGTACAATTTACAAATCCATACAACAATAAAATACTAACACTGAATTTACCAAGAATTCCTATTAGTTCTCTAAAAATTACAATTCGTCCATTAGCCAACAATCAGAGTCAAGGAAGAGCAGTCCTCATAACCTTTTTATACGGAATTCAGTAGATAAGCCCGCTGGAAGAGATCCGTTTTGAGTGCCTTCTTAACGGCCTCTAAGGTAGTAATGAGATGGATCTCTTCAGGTAGGTCATTCCATAATCTTGGGGCCGCGGCAGTGAATGCCTTATGTGAAGTTGTCATTAACCTGGCATTATAATATTCTAGTAAGAACTTCCCAGATGTTCTAAGAGTGCAGGGTGGATTATGTAGGGGAGAAGCGCTCCCACAAGTAACTCGGGAACGAGCCATGTAGGGTTTTAAAGGTAATAACCAAAACCTTGCATTGCACCCAGAAGCTAATTGGCAGCCAGTAAGAGATTTCAGTATTGGTATTATATGGTCAAACCTAGATGTTCTGGTGACCAATCTGGCGGCTGCATTTTGAACCAACTGAAGCTTCCGAATTTGGTACAAGGGTAGCCCCAAGTAGAGCGCATTGCAGAAATCTTACCGAGAGATTACCTGTGCAAGTACTACTGCTTCAAGGTCCTTTCAGTCCAGGTAGGGACACAGTTGGCATATCAACCGAAGCTAATACCAAGCACTCCTGGCCGTTGCATCTATTTGGGATGTCAATTGTAAGGACGGATCCAGGAGTACTCCCAAACTGCGAACCTCATCATTTAAAGGACTGGGTGACAGAATTCCATCCCTGGATTTGGGATACCTATCGCGAGTACCTCCGTTTTCTCTGGATTCAGTCTGAGTTTGTTTTTCCTCATCCAGCTCATTACCGATCCAAGACAGGCATCCAGAGGAGAGATGCCATCCCTAGTCACTGCAATAGTCGGGGACATAGAGAAATAAATTTGGGTGTCATCAGCATACTGATGACACCATGCCCCATGTCTCCGGATGATCTCTCCCAGTGGCTTCATGTAAATGTTGAAAAGCATAGGGGACAGAATGACGCCCTGAGGGACGCCAGATGTCAGCTCCCTCTTGGAAAAGCAGCTGTTTCCCAGCATCACCATCTGGAATCTGCCCGAGAGGTAGGAATGGAACCACTGGAGCACAGTGCCCACATTACCCAACTCCCTCAGGCGTTCCAGAAGGATACCATGGTCTATGGTATCAAATGCCACTGAGATGTCCAAAAGCACCTGAAGGGTCACACTTCCCCTGTCGATGTCCAGACGGAGATCATCAACTAAGGCGACCATGGTGGTCTCAACTCCGTATCCCACCCTGAAACCAGTTTGAAATGGGTCTAGATAATCAGCTTTATCCAAGACAGCTTGGAGCTGGAAGGCGACTGCCCTCTCAATCACCTTGCCCAAAAATGGTAAAAGAGAGACCGGTCTATAATTGTTTCTCACCAGGGGATCCAGGGAGGGGTTTTTCAAAAGTGGTCTAACGACTGCTTGCTTTGTGATGGAAATCTTCCCTCCCTGAGGGATGCATTGATTATAGATTGTAGTGATATTTTTGTTGCATCCCCTCCCTGGGCGGTCAACCATGATGGGCAAGGATCGAGAGGGCACGTCGTCCTCCTGACACATCCAAGAATCCTGTCCACTTCATCAGTACTTACAAACTCAAAACAATCCAGTCTAACAAAGTCCACAGAGTCACTGGATATCTCTCTTCCCATCTCTGCTATTATGCCGGCGTCCAGATCAGCCCTTATCCGAGAGATTTTATCCACGAAAAAGTTATTGAAAGCATCACAGCAGGCTTCAGTTGGTTCAAATAATACATTTAGGTGGGAGACAGTTGAGTTAGCTCTTTGACCACCCTAAACAACTCTACTGGACGAGACTCAGCGGACGCAATATGTACAGCATAGAAGAAATTCTTTGCTGCATCTATTGCCACTCCATAAGCCTTCAATAGGATCTCAGATAAAGGTTGATGTTTCCACCAGCGGCGCTCTAGTCATTGCGCAATCTGCTTCATTTTATGAAGATTTTCATTGTACCATGGTTTTTTATTAGGAGTGGGCTAGAAAGGATGCTCAGGAGCGATGCTGTCTATAGCCCTGGTAAGATCTTTATTCCAGGTATCAACCAAGGCGTCAACAGAATCGCTGTCATTCTCAACCATATATCCCTCTAGGGCAGTGGTTCCCAACCTTCCTAATGCTGCAACCCTTTAATACAGTTTCTCATGTTGTGGTGACCCAAACCCATGAAATTATTTTTGTTGCTACTTCATAACTGTAATTAAATAGGTGTTTTCCAATGGTCTTTGGCGACCCCCATGAAAGGGTAATTCGAACCCCAAAGGGGTTCTGACCCACAGGATGGGAACCACTGTTCTAGGGCTTCCTGGAACCTTTTGGGTTCCATCAGCCTTCGCGGGCGGATTAAAAACCACCACCACCCCAAACTGGGTCAGGATTGTTTTAATGTTTAAGGCAAAACTCATGTGTTTTAAGCATTCACCAGCAATGCTCTATGTTTTTCAAAAAGCCCACTCTTATTTAAGAACAGAAGACATGCCCAGATCAGTTCAAGGTCCACCTAACATTGCATCTTTGCAAGGAACTCCAGAACCCAAGTAGCTACATCAGAAACTGTCGGTTTAACTTTTGGAGAATGGACATTGTTTGCTAGGAGTCATTTCAAGGTGGACAAGTAGAGAAAAAGGATGTTCAGGTAGAGAGTAACTTTGAAACTTATCTTTTGGCCAGTGGCTATGTTGGCTGGGGAATTCTCAGAGCTGAAGTTTTAACTGTATTCTTATTTTTATTTATTGGATTTAGATCCTGCTTTTCTCCAAAATGGGACTCAAGGTGGCTTTTATTTTAATTTGTTAACAGCCCCCAAAAGCTGGATATACATTATCTTCATTTTCATCTTTATCTGCATCATCCCACCTAGAGAGCAAGTATCATTTTGCCCTATAGTCAGCCCTTGTATGAATGGAGCATGGCGCATTCTCAGAAAAAAAAGAATACTTTTCCAAGATCAGTCAATCCTCATGATTCTTCACCAAGAGATTGATGCAGTTCTACAATGTATATTAGATATTTAAAGTAGCTTGCTAATATTGACAGCTTTAAGACAAATGCATCATATTTGGAATCTGTAGCCTTGGCCACATGTACGCATAGGAGTTTACAATATAGAGTTGTATACAAATCACGCACAGGGTGTGTATGAAAGTTTACTGGCTAACACACACAAAAAGCCCCCATTAAAAAGAAAACTCCTAAAAAGTGTGTTCAATACAGCTGTTGCTTTACCATTTGCCTTGTGCTGCACATCTGGCGGAAACCGGTCAGGAACATACCATTGATAGTCTGGCTGCACAGAACAATAAAACATTATTGCAGCAATATGGACTTCATAGACACTTCAAACAAAAGAATAGCAGCATGGTAAATATAATTATGCTGTGAAGCTTTTCATTAGTCATACCAAAGTAATTTACTCCCTCTTATTTTGATCAAGTAATTCTTCTGATTAAGTTTTTCAGCTGCTTTTCTTTTTTATTACTATGTCTTTTTGATGGTGGGCACTGTGTGTGTGTGTGTGTGTGTGTGTGTGTGTGTGTGTGTGTGAAACCTGTTAGAGCCCACAAATCAAAACAGACTTTATTAATGTTAACAAATCAGATTTCTGAAAGCCTCGTGAACATTGAAAAGGAACAGGAGAAGACAGAGTGAAATGGAATGCATCTGATGCTATCATAAACAGGTCTCTAACTACAGTCACCGTCAGCTGTTAAGAGGAACCTGCTGTGCATCAACATGACAGGTAAAGGTATTCCAAAGAAACATATTTGCAATTTGTTAGAATGCTTTTAAAGGAATCTCCCAGCATGATGGCAACAGGCCAGAGTTTCAACTTAAAAATGATTTTGTTAACACACACACACACACACACACACTGGGTTTTATAAAGCCATACAAGATTTCAGTAAAAAAATGCCTGTGACTTTTCTAAGTACCATTTCCTAATTGAAAAACTGGAATCATTGTGTGATTTATGTTATTCAGAATAGCAATAACACAGTACACTCATTCCTCCATATTTAAAGCTTTGATATTTGCAGATTTGATTATTCACGGATTTGATTGATATGTTCTCTATAGGAATCTCTAGGTCCTCCAGTGCAACCCTATGGTCAACTTTAACTAAAAGTTGCACTGAAAGACCTAGAGATTCCTAGAGATAATACTCGACTAGACATTTGTAGCTCCTCCAGTGCAGTTCTGTGGTCAGTGTCTCTTGAATGTTGACCACAGGGTTGCACTGGAGGACCTAGAGATTCCTAGAGAGGTGTCCTCTTAGGTAAAAACATGGTACAGTGCGCCCGCATCATACACGGCCACACTTTACATGATTTTCAGCATATGCTGAAAGCTGTGCGGGGAGAAGGGGCGACATGTCCCATAGGGAACAATGGGGTGCGCGCCCATGGCACCACACTACCATACCACCATGTGCACGAGCCCCATTCATTTAAATGGAGCTCGAGCATAGGCAGAATTTGCTTTATGTGTGGGAGTCTGGAACTGATCCCTGCGTAAAGTAAGGGTGCGCTGTATTTTTGTTATTTGCGGTTTTCCCATATTCACATAAATAAATTATGAATGGATTTATACTGGAAAGCTAACCTTTAATTAACTCTTTGCAAGAATGTTGTATGGTAATTCTCACTTTATGTATATCCTAATGAAATATTTGTAGATTATAGAAAGAAGTATATTTTTGTCTTTTTTTTAGATGGAAAAGGCTTAACTAGGAAAAGACTGGAAGTCACTTCTATTTTTACTTATTATTTGTTTATTCCTTTTTCTTGCTTTATTGTTTCTTTTTTCTTTTCCCCCTCTTATAGGTTATGTAAGATATGTAGTATGATCTATATACTTGATTTTAGCCAAAAGGCCAAGAAGCGATCCTTATTATAATGATAGTAACCATCTAGTATGTAGACTGTTTTGTCTATTATACTTTTATTCTGTATTATATAATTTTACTTTAAAAATTCTTTTAAAAAAGAAATGTAATGATTTAACTGAATAGAGCTGGGCTAGTCTCCCAGTGTCCTAGTCTAACACTCAAACCACCATACCATGCAGCCCTCCAGTTTGTTGTGTATCATTAATTTCCCTTGCTGAAATATGAGAGCAGCTCCCTGTCAAGGTGTCCCCCATAGTATATCCAAATAGCCTAGTATATGATGCCTCTGCCAATAGCAGCCAATTATGTAGAGCAGTGTTATGGAAACATGCAATGTGGTGAAAGGAATGACTTTTCTTATAGAGGACAACATAATTGGCCTTTCTAACAACATCTCTAGTCCTTTTTGCAAACTGTGGTCAGTAAATACATGAGGAGGGGGACTGTCATGCCTTACCGGGAGGGCTTCTCTCCAGAGGATAGGAACTGGAATTATATGCCTCAGATGGAAGGGACTAAAGCAGAAGAAGAAATCAAAATCCCAACTATCCAAAGGAGAAGCATAACCTGGGACCTCCACAGACCCAAGGGCAATGGGAACTAGGAGTGTAAGCAAGCAAGATTCAACTGGGTTATACACCAATAGAATCTGTATTGTTGCACCATTAGAAATACTAGAAGGAAAGGTTAAGTTGCCTAGTCCACCACAACCCCACTTCAAACCAGTGGCAAGGATGGGGTGGGGGTGGGGAATAATGCATTCTATTTCTGAGGTGACTTTTACTCTAGAGAAGACTGATGTCTCTTGGCCCTTAAATATGCAATCCACTGGTGGAGGTGTTATCCCTCCTTGTATTTTCTGGCACCAATGCCTTCTTCAGCTGAGTGGCTGCTTGGTGGCTGCCACTGTCTCCTCTTCTTCCTCTTTGATGGCCAAAGCATGTTCCTCAGGGGCTCCATCTAAGGGTAGCTTCAGATTCGTTATTGCAATGTGCCTAATCTACCTGCAGCAGCAGTTGGTGGCTGTCCAGACAAGTGCTGGAGTCATGGCAAACAGAGATCAGATTATATGTCCTTGAGCTAGGCAAGATAGTTCTCTGTATCATCTGGAATGCTGATTTTCTTTTGGGGGTTGTTTTGAAGTTCCAAATTCAAAGCAAGATCTTCATACATAGAAAGCAACAGTGACAGAAGGGGTGACATTAAGATTCCCCTTCTTCACATGTTTATTGAACATGGTGTGTGGACTGTGGAGGGAATTCCGTTCTGGACTTAGTTTGTGAAGTTAGCACTACTCCTATTTGTTAGTCATGTACCAGTTTTAATTTGTTAAGTGCTTTCTAGGTTTAGTTGTGATTCTTTTTCTCTTTCTTCCATAGTATTTTTAAAAAATATGTATGTTTTGGGGGGGAAATCTCATACCCAGTCACAAGTGATTGAATCAGTTTCTGAAAGCAAAAGATCTGATATAGACACAAATATTCCAAGCTCTTGATGTGTGAGTGTGCACACGCACATGTGTGTTCAAGCTACCTACTAACTTATGGCAACTGCATGAATTTTATGGAATTTTCTTTGGCAAGGTGGTTTTGCTAATTCTTTCCTCTGAAATATGGCCTACAGGCACCTGTTATTTGTTAGTGACCTCCCATCAAAGTACTAACCAGGACTGACTCTGACTTAGCTTCCAAGATCAGATGTGATCTGATGCTTTTAGGGTATTTAGTCCCCAAACTCTTACTCAGCTGCATTTCAGCTCAAGCCCCATTAAACGTGATAACAGTTTTAGCTCCTGTTATTTGGTTCTGTGGTTTTAGAGTCTGTTTTTTGTGTTTTAACTGTTATGCTAGTAATTGTATTTTTCCTCTGGGTTTTGGAATTTTTATTTTGTATGTTGGGCTTTCTTTCTCTTGTTTTGACTGATTATAGCATTTTTATGGCAACAAGAAAATCTGCTTTATAAAATATCCAATAAAACTAAATCAGCTTGCCTCATAACTTCTTGCTGCCAGAGATGGGAATTAGAAATCTGTGATGGACCTCATCTCCAGGTTGCTCACACAGACATCAACCCTAGGCTCCTGTAATTCACCTTACATTCACAACCTTGGAATCACTCCTTGGGTTTAATAATTTGGGGGCTCCAGGTGACTCTAACACCAGGCAAGTAAATATATTTTATGTTTGCTTTTGGTATGTGACCAATTTCTCATTTCAAGCTCCTAATTAAATCACTTTCAGGCCAAGGCAAGCCATGGCAAAGACCTGTTGAATCACAGAAGGTTCAAACAATAAACAGATAAGCTGGACCTATACTTATTTCATGGTAATAACTTATTCTAATAATTTATTCTAATATAATAACTTCACCATCAACTACCTTTAAAAACATGTTAACGCATTTTTAAAAACTATGCAGGTGCATTCTGTCAGATTGCTAAAATTAGAGATTAAATATACATTAAAGCTGCCATCATATCTACTTGTGATGCTATGAATAAATCCCTTTGAATGTAACAAGACTTACTTCTACATAGAGATACATATGATTCTCCTGGATTTTTTGATTTGTTTTGTCAAAGACAAAGGGACATTTTAATAATTGTACAAGAGAAGAAACAAGTTGTAAGATGAAGTGAATATTTCCATCATTATTTTTTTTAAATATTTTTAAAGATCACAGGAGAAAAGTAGTAAAAAGGCAAGAGTAGGAATAGATGATATCTGCACTGAAATGTGGAACTAGAAAATAAAACCAGAAACGTTGTTTCACAATATTTATTTAATAAATTTATATCCTGAATTTTTCCCAACGAACTGAAAGTGCACATAGTTCACTTTCTTTCCCACTTTCTCCTGAGAACATCCATGTGAGGAGGATCAAACTAGTACAGAGTTACTTGCTTAAGTGAGTTTCCTTGTTCAGTGGAAGCAGCTCCCAAGTAGAAAATGCTATACCTCAACAGTTTCTACATTATTACTTTATTTTGATTTACAGTATGTATGCAGAATCTTCATGGTTACAAACTGTTGGATTTTGGAGTGTTCCTGCTTTGTGAAATGAAAGCTAACAGGAGACTTAACTTACTGGGGGCTCTTGTTGCTTTGGGCTAATGCCACGTGAGACCAATGTTATTTGAGGTTCAAGATAAGAGTGATGTAATCCACAGTTCCTACAACTCAGACAAGGATGACATATAATGTTGGAAGCCAAGTGATATGGAAAGCCATGCTTTTCTGCAAGTGCTTGGAGATCTTGGGCCTACAAAAATTGGAATAAAACCAAATTAAAAATACAAATCAACTCTTCACAGTATAACAGAGTGATATCATAGTAATATCTTAGAGCATCATGTGCTCCTGGTTTGATTCTGCAGTGTGCATACTCTATTCTGCTTTGGTCAGGCCTCACCTGGAATATTGTGTCCAGTTCTGTGCACCACACTTCAAAAAGTATGTTGACAAGCTGGAATGTGTCCAGAGGAGGCCAACAAAATGGTGAAAGTTCTGGAAACTATGCCCTATGAAGAGGGAGCTGGGTAATTTTGCTACCCAGCTCTTGGAATAATGAGATCAGACACAAGAGATGGGATAAAACCGAGCCATTTATTGACTTATTTATTAAATTCTTAACGGAACTGCAACTAATACCTAACAAAAACCAAGTGTAGGAAAAGCTACATCCAGTGTCTTACCCCAGACCACTCTGCAACTTATCAAGAAAGATCACACTTGAGCCATCAACGATAACCCAAAAGCTGGGTTGCTTGTTGGCCACCCGCATAAGCAAGTCTAACGAAAAAGCCCCCTTCCCAATCTTCAAAGATTAAAGTCAGAGCTTTTCTTTCAAGCCAGACCTGAGGGCAATTTCTTTCTGCCACCCCCCATATCACAAGGCCTAAAGAGGTGGTTCCAGAAATGTCCCTTCCACCCAAACAGTGTCCAAAGTGCTCTTCATATGATATTCTCTGCATACAAGTTGAACAAGTAGGGTAATAAGAGTATAGCCTTGCCTGACCCCTTGACAGTTGGGAACCATTCTGTAGCCCCTTGTCCCAAGAACAAATATTCTTACTGTGATTTTGAGTACACTTATCCCTCCATATCTGCAGCTTTGACTTTTGCAGATTTGATTATTCATGGATTGTATTAATATGTTCTCTCTAGGAATCTCTAGGTCCTTCAGTGGAATTCTGTGGTCAACGTTAACCAAAAGTCGCATTGAAGGACCTAGAGATTCCTTAGAGAGAACACTCCACTAAGCAATTGTAGCTCGGCCAGCACAATTTTATGGTCAATGTCTGGAAGATGTTGACCACAGAGTTGCACTGGAGAATCTAGAGATTCCTAGAGAGATATTCTCTCAGGTAAAAACATAGTATTTTGGTTATTGCAGTTTTTCCACATTTACAAGGGTCATGTGCCCCTAACCCTAGCGAATGTGGAGGGATGGGTGTACTTTAGTTTTGGCTTTTTATGGTTTGAAAACTTGTTCTTGATTTTTATTGTTTCATTTCTGCTGTGGATGACATATACCTTGATTACCTTGAAGAGCTGTGATTTCACCAGGCTGTGCAGTCCTTCCATTGAGGCAGATTATAATTTTTACACTGATTTTGTTTTACAAATTGTTCTGGTTAATTAATCACCTGATAGCAAAGCCTTTGATTGTATAGATAATGAATAACTATTGATTGTTGCTAAAGAAATGAGCATGCCACAACATTTGATTGCCCTGATGCATATCCTGTGCTTGGAACAAGAGTCTACTGTTAGGACAGAATATGGAGAAACTGAATGGTTTCCAGTTGGCAGGGGCATTGAGCAAGGCTGCATTTTATCACCTATCTGCTTAACTTGTATGCTGAACAGATGAAGCAGTACAAAAGAATTGTAGGTACATAAATAACATGTTATTCATTTTGAAAGCAAAATGGATATACAATAGTAGTACTGTGAGTCCTCTATCTTGAAGCACCCTTAGGTTTTGTCTGTTACAAGAAGTAAATATAAACCAAGAAAAACACAAACCTGTTGCTTTACTTGCTTCTGTAGTAGTTCTTTTTCATCTTGGAAATCTTTAATCTATGAAACAAGATTATATATGAGGCATATTTATATACTGAAAGTCTTGCAACTGTGAAAAGCCAAGTTGTTTATCTAGAGAGAGCAATAATAAATATTGCATCCCTGTGTGGCAGTTCTCAAGTGGTAACACTGAATAAACTTTATGCATCGTAGAATAGTGTGTGTCCATAGTATGCAGAGAGGTATGCCACTACTGTAGTAACATAAAAGGAAGATAGCACAAACCACATAGAAAAGGGACTTGTATGTGTTTTTAAAAATGTTTGAAAAGCACTGTGAATAACTTCATAAATTACTGAAAAAAGGAACACTCATGCCCTCTTGTGGCAGTATGGCTGCATCATTTAATAACCAGTCCAACACCTGTGAGAGGAAAATTGTTTGGGTCATGCTGCTTCTTCCTTGCTAAATTTAAAGCAGAGTTTGGATGTTTTTGGTTTTGTTTTTTTAAAATAAATTCATTCCTTTATTTGTTGCAAGAATGCCAAAAAGATAACACATTGCTCTGTTGTGTTACTTGTGATGATGTTTATTGCTTTTACATTACTTTGTAAATAAAAAATACACTAAAAAGTTGAAAAAAATGCCTATATTTAAAAAAGAATCCTCAAAATGCTCCCCACAACACTCCCTCAAAGCAACAAGAAAAAGTAACAACTAAATGTTTCTTCTTAGATGGATAAAATAACTGTGTTACTAGCCAGTACATTCTTCTGAAACTGGCTGCAATTTTACCAGCAACAAATATATTGTTATGAGTTGTGCCCAATGAAATGCAATATCTAGCTGTAAACTGTTCCTGTTCAGTACCAAGTATTTGGGGGTGATGTTTGTCTTGGAATTCCAATTAATACCTATTGGTGTTATCAAATACCTGCTCTTGGTGAAGCTGAAAACTACTAGAAATTTTTTGCTGATATACAGCTACACAGCTACCTGAATTTTTCAATTCCCTTTGAGGGCATGGCTAGCAGACTCCCATGATGAGTGCCTGCACTTCCAAATATACTATGGCACCACTGATTAGATGAATAGCAAAGGAGGTAGATTAGATTAGGTTGACCATTTGATGGGAAACTTTCTGTGTTGCACTGGGCAGTTCAGTGATAGCATGAGCTGCCGTAGTTTTCAGGTTAGAGCTGAACAAACATTTGTCAAGTTTGCTTTACGTACAAGGAATCCAGGTTAGGCCACAACTGGAATCCATGGCCTACATCATTCTATGGCTCTGTAGACAGTTTCCTTGAGTGATCTAGAACAATTGAAGAAGTGTACTCTAGAACTATATTTGCCATCCCCTTCCTTCCCTCAAGACATCTTGGCTGAAATAAGCCCAAAGGACAACACCAAGAACTGAGAGGAGTTTAGCATTGTGTTTTTCCCCTGTTACTCTTCCTCCAGGTAAATTAGACCATAAAAGAGTTGAAGGAAGGAAGCACAGGTAACTTTTTTTCAGATACATATATTACTTAGTAAGAAGTCATCTCAACAACAATTAATGTTCTCATTTTACACAGTACAGTGGTACCTCGGGATACGAAATACCCAGGTTACGAATTTTTCGGGATACGAATAAATCCCATAGGGATTTATTGTTTCGGGTTACGAAAGTTTTTTCGGGTTACGAAAAACTCCGGCGCTGTTTAAATGGAGCCGCGGCAGAGCCGCGGCTTTTTTCCCCATTAGCGCCTATGGCATTTCGGCTTACGAAGGTTTTTCGGGTTACGAAATTAGCCGCGGAACGAATTAATTTCGTAACCCGAGGCACCACTGTAATGGCTGCATTTAATAACCATACCTGACCAATTCTGATACAGCCAGACAAAGGCTTGTATTACAAGAACACAGAGACAGGTAGATCATAGTTATCTTGCAGCAAGGAAGCATTGATATAGTTACTGTCACAAGTCCTCTTTAAGAATACCTTGCCTGACAAAGAGCTACAACTTAACTGATGAAATCATGGTTTACCCTGGATTTGAATTCAGACTCCCAAGTACAGTTCATTGGCTGGCTCTCACTTGTCATTTCCTAACATTGTAATCATATGTAGTTGCCTGGGAATATGTCCTACAGTGAGACTTATTTCTGAAAAGACACAAGGAAACTAGTAGTGTAAATCATTAACTAATTAACAATGTAATTCTGTTTATTCAACAGTAAGTTCCAATGTTTGCAGTCAGTGGCAACTGATATCTTCAGTGACATGAGGCTGATGAATTTGCTCCAGGTTCTACTCTGAAATTTATAGGAGCTAGTCAAAATATTGCACCATATCCACAAAACAGATTGAAATCGTGGGGAATCCAGGGAGAAATGGAGGGAAAATCAGAAACAAAAGCTGTTCTTCTGCTTTTTAAAAAATGTTTGAAGAGCATTAGCCAAAAGTTATCCTATTTGCTTCATGGGGCAGGGAGAGATCAAATTATTCCTCACTCCACCAGCAACATTACTTCAGAATTATTTCATTCTCATATAAAACCCAGTGTCAATTAATGGAAGTCTGGGTTGCAAAGAAAGTGAGAAAGTAAGCATAAGAGTAAAATGCACATGTTTTGACACATACCTTGGAATTTAGTTTGTTTAACTGAGATTGCGATCTTGCATTAATTTTCTGTAGTGCTTCTTTCTCTGCATTAAGTCTCTCTCTGTCAGATCTTTCCTTTTTAAAGTCTTCTTCATATATTTGAACCTACAATTAAAATTATTTGGTGTTACATTGCAAATGTTCCAAATTTTAATTAAGCCATAAAATAGACATAGCTGTCTGTTTGAATGGTGTATATTTATATGAAAAAAGCTTTATCACGAAATCTCTTCATGAGCATGAATCTGAATCTTGCTGTTGAATTCTCTTGCAATATCTCTTCTCCAGTATAACTTAAATATAACTACAGAAGGGCATTTGTAAAAATTGAACAAAAATGGGTGTAAAAGTTAATAGTCACAGAATTGAAGACATTTTTGGTTCCATAGTTTCCAGTCAAAATGTTTTAATACAGGTATAAGCTTTTAAAAGTACAATTCAATGCATGTTTTGTCAGAAGTATAACCCATCGAGTTCAGCTTAATACGTGTAGTGTAGCTTATTTCTAAGTTACTGTGTGCTGGATTGCACATAAATAAACATTTAAGTCACCATAAGTCAGAAGCACCCTGAAGGCACACAACAAGAAACATTTGTCCAGGAGGAGAAGTGGCCAAGGACCCCAGTGTGAACTGTAAGTATTAAATCACATTAGTCCATGGGGCTTTTTTGTTTCCCTGTAAACCCCCCCCCCAAAGGGGGGGATTCGCTGGGAGGGATTGGAATGTTTCTTCTGATGCCAGAAAGTGCCACTGAATAATCCAGGACAAAAGAAATGTCATAAAGTTGTTTAAAAAAGAAGAAAGGGACTATAAATACATCCTGAGAAAGTATGAATCACTGGAAAAGACAATGATGCTAGGAAAGGTGGAGGGCAGTAGAAAGGGTGACCACTTGCCAGATGGATAGACTAAAGAGCCTACAGGAGATGATCAGGAGATTAGAGGATAGCAGGGCTTGGAAACATTTCATTCACAAGGCCGCCATGAGTCTAGGTTGACTCAAGGGCAGTTAACAACAAACAAAATAATCAACTAGCCCCACTGTTACTTCCTTCAATTCTAGTATTTCATCCTTACACCCTCTTGTGATTATTGCAAGTTTAAGGTAAGTCATGAAGATGGCTCTGACAGTTAGAAAAGACATTTCATTTGTGTCCTTCTAAGATTGAATTTCAATATTCTGCTCTCCAGTATATAGCACCATATCTCTATGGATGCACAAAACAGGAAATACATTTTTAAAGCACCTAAATTTAAGTGCCCTCAGAAGACTTTGGCAAATGGGAAAGAATGCTAAATTCTGTTTTATTGTGTTTACAATCAATTACTGTACAATCACTTTCAAGGCTTTATCCTTCTGCATGTGGCATGCATTACATGAGAGAAAAAATCTGGCTCAGCCCTTCAAACGTGACAGAAACAAGTATTTTAGTCCATGGGCCTTCCTATCATAAACATTTGCATTTCAGCAGTTGACTATTAACAGTATCCAGAATTACAAACTTTAAACTGAAAGTTAACTGGAAAATAATTTTAAATGTGCTGGTTCATGTAGGAAAGGAAGCCCAAGAAGAAAACTATATATTTCCCCAAAATTTAGGAGTACAACACAGATTAAATTGACCTTTTGTTCTGCAGATATTACAGGCTTTTTGAGCCTTTGGAGATGCTTGATAGGCTTTTAATCAGTCCAGTTCTACCATTAGGAGGAGGGAGGCTTAATGGCAGCTGCTTCAGAGTCACCCCTTCCCTGTCCTCTACACTGAGACTCTAGATCAATGATTCCCAAACTTTGGTCCTCCAAGTGTTTTGGGTTTCAGCTCCCAGAAACCCCAGCCAGCTTGGCCAGTAGTCAGGAGTTCTGGAAGCTGAAGTCCAAAACATCTGGAGTACTAAAGTTTCGAAATCACTGCTCTAGGTGGTCTCCTCTGTTGGAAGACAGAGTGGAGCATGCCACATGGTATGTCATGATCTCCATAAACTAGTTCACTGCTTCAGGTGTTGTGGATAGACACTATCCCATCTCTAGTATTAAAGTAAGATTCCACTCCCACCCTAGTTGCATTTTCTATATGAATGGGGAGAAGGCCCCAAGCATCAAAATGTCTTGGTCTGCCCCTGCTTTGAATGTATCCCTGTCAAAATACTGAAATGGAGAAAAACCTGGCTTATAGAAGAGCATGTTTCACTGGGAACAGTCTTATGAAAAATGACATATGACTTCGTGGTAATTAACTCCTATCATTGGCATTTGTTAGGTGAAGAGGAATATTGCAAAGATACACAATTTAGCACTTAAGTTAGAATCATCGATGCCATGGTATTCTGTATCACTATGAATGGGAAAACTGGACAGTGAAAATAGCAGATAAGAAGAAAATCAACACATTTGAGATGTGGTGCTGGAGAACAGCCAAAAACAAACAAGCAAATGAGTCTTTGAAAAGATCAAGCCTTGTGTCCAGATGACAATATTGTGTCCAGTTCTGGGCGCCACAATTCAAAAAGGACATTGAGAAACTGGAGTGTGTCCAAAGGAGGGCGACTAAAATGGTGAAGGGTCTGGAAACCATGTCCTATGAGGAACGACTTAGGGAGCTGGGGATGTTTAGCCTAGAGAAGAGAAGGTTAAGAGGTGATATGATCGCCCTGTTTAAATATTTAAAGGGATGTCATATTGAGGAGGGAGCAAGCTTGTTTTCTGCTGCTCCAGAGAACAGGACCCAAAACAATGGATGCAAACTCCAGGAAAAGAGATTTCACCTCAACATTAGGAGGAACTTCCTGACATTAAGGGCTGTTTGACAGTGGAACACACTCCCTCAGAGTGTGGTGGAGTCTCCTTCTTTGGAGGTCTTTAAGCAGAGGCTGGATGGCCATCTGTCGAGGATGCTTTGACTGAGATTTCCTGCATGGCAGGGGGTTGGACTGGATGGCCCTTGTGGTCTCTTCCAACTCTACGATTCTATGATTCTAATCCTGAAATACCCCTAGAAGCCATGATGATCAAATTGAAGTTGTTGTCCTTTGACCACATCATGAGAAGGGATGACTCATAAGGAAAGACAATAATGCTGGGAAAGGTTGAGGGTAGCAGAAAAAGAGGAAGACGACATGCTTGATGGCTACACTCAAGGAGATCACAGACATGAGTATGCAAAACTTAAGCAGTGCAGTGGAGGAGAGGAAATCTTGGAGATGTCTCATTAACATGGTCACCACGAGTTCAGGTCAACTTGAAAGATATGAGAGGAAGGAAGAGACATCAGGCCCATATTAAATTGGGGAGGGGAGTTAACCAAGGGTGTGGATAGAGGGAGGAAGAGGAGCCTTCAGTCTGTGCAGATGCAGGAGATCACACCCCAACCTAGATTTTGAACATAATGGCCTATTACAGACTGCCAAAATAAAGCTGCTTCGGGTCTCTTTGGAGGTATGCTGTTTAAATGTTGCATGCATCCTAAGAATCCGGAAGCTGCACCAAAGCTGCCCTCCAGTGCTTAGGAATGGAGTGTGGCTTTGGCACGACTTCCGGACTCTTAGGACCCATGCATCATTTAAATAGCATACCTCCAAAGAGACCCGAAGCATCTTTATTTTGGCAGTCTGTAACAGGCCTTGAGCTCACCTATTCTTTGAAGGATTAAATGCACACCTATGTTATTGTACTGGTTCAAATTTAATCCAGCTTTACCTGTTGCATGAGAACTTCCATTTGCAACCTCATCTCCTCTTCACTGCAGCTTGTATCCACTGTATCCACATGGGATGGTACATGTGGAGATGTAGTTTGATTTTCCAAGGCACCCAAAAGAGCCTGTACCAAGAAAAACACAATCCTATGTGTGGAGTTCACTGCATCAAATCGTTTTAAAGCAGTACAGTCTTAGTTAATTTCTTACAATTATCAGTAAAGGTTTGAATATTTTGCCTTTATAAGAAAGTTCTACAAACTGTGACAGCCCCTGCTTAATGTCTGTTTTTGTTGTTGTGTGTCTTCACGTCTTTTCCTATTTAGGCAAACCTATCAAAGGGTTTTCTTGGCAAGATTTGTTCAGAGGCGGTTTTGCCAGTGCCTCCCTCTGAAGCTGAGAGAGCGTTCTTTGCCCAAGTACTTGCCCAGTGGGTTTCCATGGCCTAGCCAGGATTCAAACCCTAGTCTCCCAGTGTCCAACACACAATCCATTACCCCATCCTGGTCCTCTGAAATTCTTTTAACAAGTTTTAAATCATCTGATCTTAATGGATAAACTATTGAATATATTTTTATTCTTTTAAACTCTTATTATTGTTTATTGTTTTAAATTGATTTTATTGAGATCTTCAGATATAAGTAGTTTAATTAATAAATGAAAAGGTGTAATGCCTATGCTGCGCCACCAAATCTAGTACTGATAACCTTGATGTTCCAGTTACATAAATAATACACCTAATTTATGCAAACATAAATACTTAGAGTTGAAATCTATACTAAAAAGTGTTTGTCTGTCTTACATAAATACTTGGAGTTGAAATCTATTCTAAAAAGTGTTTGTCTTACCTGTCACAAACTTAATTGTAACTCCTGTACTACTACTGACCAAACTACTATTTCTAGATGTAAGAAAGGCCAATCCAGGGCTGCATATGTAATCCAGATTATTATTATTATTATTATTATTATTATTATTATTATTATTATTATTATTAAGCTTTATTTATATAGTGCTGTAAATTAACACAGTGCTGTACATACAATCTTTTTAATAAGATGGTTCCCTGCCCTCAGGCTTACAATCTAAAAAGACACAACACAAAAGGAGAAGGGAAAGTTTGACACCACTTTCACTACCATTGCGCCATGCTATGGAATTCTGGAAATTGTAGGTTTCTGAGACATTCAGCTTTTTCTGTCAGAGAGCTCTGGGCCTCTGATAGATTACAATTCCCATAATTCCACAGCATTGAGCCATGGTAGCTAAAGTGGTGTTAAACTGGATTATTTCTGCAGTGTGGATGCAGTCCAAGATAGTTTACAATCTATGGCAGAGCAGAAAAGTATCCAATAATGTCTGATTTCTGTCATATTATCATTTTACATAAAACGGAAATACTGAAAAGTGCTTCTTCTTCTGCTTGCCAGTAAATAATAGAGAAACAACAAAATATTCATGACACCCCAGACCTGCTTCCTGAGAGGCAACAATTTGTCTAATACTGGATCTGGATTTGGGTGTAAATCTATTCTAATGAATTGCAAATGAAATTAAGAATAAAACACTTAAGCCCTAACAAAATGAAAGTGTAGTCAAATTTAAATGTGCTTCTAAATCAATTCCAACTCATGACCTGACTTCAATATGTTTTGCTAACCAAAGACATTTGCTGTGAATATGTATGAGAACTGGTTTGGCTTCTCTTCTTGCCATGTGGCTTACACCTGGGAAAATGATAATACATTTGCGTGCTATGCACAATGCTGTCTTCTCCAAAGATGACCGTATGTCATTCCCCCCCCCCATGATGGATTTCTCCTGCTCCTTCCTTCCCACATGTTATCCTTCTTGCTATTTTAAATAGGTGTCTACATCTGTCTTAAGCACAAGCCTATTTATGTGTACTTGGAAGGATGGCTTAAATCCAGTTTGCAAGACCCAACCTTAATAGACCTATTGAAGCCATTGCTGAATGGTGTGTCAACACTTAGCCAAATCCCACTGATTCCATGGGTCTAAGTCTGTTTGTAATTAATAATAGGATTCAGGCCATTGTATAGGTCCTGCTATATTGAACAGACTTTATTCTCAGTTAGAGTTTTGAATAAGGATATAAAAACTGCTCAGTCTTGATTTTGGTCTAATCTGCACTGCAGAAATAATGCTGTTTGATACTGCTTTAACTGCCATGGCTCAATGCTATGGGATTCTGGGATCTGTTGTTTTGTGAGATATTTTGCCTTCTCTATCAGAGCGCTCAGGTACAAGAAACTACAAATCCCAGAGTTCCATTGTATTGAGCCATGACAGTTAAACGACATTATTTCTGCTGTGCAGATTAGATCTTTGCTGTTTCTGCAAATTCCACCTGAACTGTCATTCTTCCCTTGCTTTGTATCAGGCTGCCCTTTTTATTAGCATTAGGTTTCCCTTAGAGAACTCACCAAAGTAGTAAAGTGTCTATAGTATATTTTGCCTTCACGTTCCCCCCAAAAATTGTCAGCAATTTTGCCATCCTCAGATTTTCATAACGTATGAGTCATGCTACAAAACATTTGATTGGAAATATTAATTTTTCTGTGTCTCTCATTTTTATTCTGCCACTTAAAGTTTAATTTTGTTTTCTCATATGTAGTTAATTAAAGACCAAAGAATATTAATATTTTCTGTATGTCTCTTTTTTCTATTCTACCACTTAAAATTTAATTTTGTTTTCCCATTCATAGTTAATTAAGAGAAGAGCAAGCATGTTATTTTACTACCAGTGACTTGGTACTTCGCTTGCTCGAAGTTTTTTGTCTTGCCTCTTACCTTCTAGCCCAATAGTGCAATTTCTCAAAGAAATGCATTTCCTCAGGAAGTGCTTGTGGTTTACCAGGAGACATTATTTAAATACATATACTCTCTCTCACACACATTGGTTTATGCAGCCTCTCTTAATAGAAATATATTTCTGTCTCTCCTATGCTCATTTTTAGCTAGGGGCCATTTGTGACCAGAATCTGGCTGAGGATTTCAGTGCACAAGGGGCTTCTGCATTGCAGTCTTCTCTGCTCCAAGGTTGTGTATTAATAATCCTTGCTGTATGTTTTAAATATACTGTCAATGATATTTCCAGCAGAAGAAACGGTTTGGATATATATTTTGCTCCCCCCTTTCCAAACAAATGACTGGAGGTGATCTGACTATCTGAGGCTGCATCTACACTAGAGAAATAATGTACTTTGATACTTGCCATGGCTCCATCCTATAAAATC
>NC_056526.1:159960961-159974157 GCF_019175285.1 Sceloporus undulatus | reverse complement strand
CTGGGATTCTAGTTTGTTGTGGCACAAGAGTTCTCTGAGAGAGAAGGCTAAATAGCTCAGAAAACTACAAATCTCAGAATGCCATAGCATTTAGCCATGGCAGTTAAAGTGGTGTCAAATGGCATTATTTCTGCAGTGCTTTTTAAAAATATGAGAGAGCATGTGCTGTGCACACTGTTATGTTTTAAATGCCATTTTAATTAGTGTTTTTAATAGGATTTAATCACTTCAAAGCTTTTAAAATTATTATCAAAATTATCGTCGTTGCTTTTAAACTTTATTTTAATCTATGCTGTGATCCCATAGATGGGTTCCATGTTGGGAGAAATATATAAACAAATAAATAATACAATTATTTTAAGTGGAGATGTCAGTCTGTAAATATGTAGTGGAAATAGACTGAGACACTGAAGGCAGTTGCTTGCATCTATTTGTTGTACGATCATTAAACGCTTACAAATATTCATATCTTCCTAAAATGTTTACATTCTTGAGCACACCACATGAATTCACCATGACTACTTAAAGTGTGAAGCAGGTGAGTAAACCAAAAATAGCATTTCATCAAAGTCAAAAATGGGACTCCATTATAATAATGCTCTTCTGGCAGATCAAGGGCTGCATCCACACTGAAGAAATAATACCATTTGACACTGCTTTAACTTCCATGACTTCACCATATGGAATTCTGGAATTTGTAGTTTGTTGTGGCAACAGAGTTCTCTCACAGAGAAGACTAACTAGCTCACAAAACTGCAAATCCCAGAATTCCATAGCAGTGAGCCATGGCAGTTAAAGCAATGTCAAACTACACCATTTCTGTAGATGTGGATGCAGCCTAGGCTGAAGCTCAGGTCAGAATATAAATCCAGGACGTAAATATGCACTTATTTTGTACTCATATACAATAAATTTCCAGTTTTCTCTCCACTGGCTAAAATTGCAATTTTTTTTAATGATTGTTCATATTTCAGGTCTGGGGGGGGGGGTGTTATTTGCAGGGGGGGAAAGTGTTGTGTATCATTTTTTAAAATTTTAAAAAGCCCCAAATACTTTCCCAAACTAAATGTACTTTATGTAAACTCCAAATGGTTCCCCAGCATCATATTTTAGACCAGTGCTACTCAAAGTGGTGGTCTATGGACCAGTGCCATCCCATGAGCTTATGGTTGACAGTCCATGGCAAGTTTCCAGGGGGAAAAAATAAACAGTTGTAGTCAATGGCCACAAGTATATGGCCCTGGCACATTGGCTGGGGGAACCCCGACAGTCCCCTACATCATCCAGTTTATGAAGCACTGTTTTAAGATCACCCCACTAAGTTAAAAGCTGATATGAAATAGAATGGATAGTGTACAAGCTCAGTAGGTACTTCTGTGGGTCTCTATAGTCCAAAACTAGATGGAGTCTGTCTGGGCCCACCACAGACTAAAGCAGTCTCTTAGTGTGGGAGATGGAAGCCCATTTGCCACTGAAGGTTTTGTTTACTATAAATGACAGTTTAAGTTCACGTTTGGTGGCAAACTTTCTCAGACCATAGATGCTTTCCCTTCAAAATTAAAATGGCTAAAGAAAACATTCTTTTAGTAAATACATGTTTTGACACAGTGGATAGTTCAGACACACATTAAGCAACTGCCCACTAAGATTATGTGCAGATGTTTCTGGATTTCTAAACAAAGTTGTAAAAATGCTGAAAAAGTATAATCTGCACCTTGTTGAGTCGACTTATTTCACGTTCATAATGCATCTTCTTTGTGTTTGCTAAGGCAGTTTCTTCTCTCAGAAGCCTATTCTCTTCCTTTAGGCTTTTTCTCTCTCTCTGGAATGTAAAAAACCACATAGATATCTTGATACAGATGGTTGCCTTCCCCCCCTCCCCCAGCCTGACAGATGTGTTCCTTTTTATTATCATTATTATGATTCCAAGTAAGTATACCAAACTCCTCCAAAAGAAAACAGCACCAAAACTGATGGATGGCTCTTCTTCCCAGATACTCTAAAGTCTGATGAAATTCTATTGACTATCTTGTGGACTCTCTAGTGACACATATAAACCATGAAACTGCATGAGGTAGCTGAGGAAATATAGCGCTTACCCCACCACATCTATAAATACCACCCTGAAGGCCTTGTTGTTGGATGACGTGTCTCTCTAACAGCCAGCAGAGGTCACAGCTAGTCAGTTTGAGTGGTCCCATAATCCCCAGCCAAAGCAATGACATCTTGTGGGAAATCACAGACCATCATTTTATTGCATTTCATTTGAAAATTGCACCATAGTTCAATTTCAAGGCAGACTGCATTGAGAAAAATAGTAGGGTTGAAGATTCAGGATTCTAGACACTGTTCTGTTCTGAAGATCTTCCTGGAAAACCAGATTGTTGGTTTTTTGTAGGTCTGCATCAGAGCTTGCTATTTATAGTGCTCTGTTATTTTTCAGTTGAATACTGAATTCTACCAAATACTATCCACTTCCACGGGATAGGCTTTCAATATATAAACCAGACAAATGAATATTACGATACAGACCTACAATTGCAAAGACACACCACACAGACACAAGAAAATACACAGGTCTCCTACCATTTCCTGTGCTAGCCTCTTTGAAGTCAGGGCTTCCAGCCTTTTGCATTCTTCCTGCAGTTGGTGCCTCTCTTGTTCAAGTTCCTTGATAGTCTTCAGCATTGCTTCCAGTTTCCCTTTTACATCTGTGACCTGAAATGTCACATATATCAAACCAGAGCAAGTTTTCAAAAATAAATCCCCAGGATGCAGGAGATGGGTAAAACAATGGTCCACATAGGAATAATAATAATAATGATAATGATAATGATAATGATAATGATAATAAGCTAAGTGACTGGAGCTGGCAGATTTCATAACCAGGATGCTCAGACGTATGTGGTGAGCTGTCCAGTGGATCATGAGCAGAGATTGTATAATGTACTGTGTGAGGAGAAAAACCCTCACCTCAAGTCACAAAACTCCCCAGACTGACACAGTCCAGGGAGGGCTATTGTAGCAAAGTCAGTCTTTTTCTTTCAGTGGTGCCACTTTTATTTTCCCAGTATTGTCTCAACGTAATGTGATACCCTGCTTCTCATCCTCACCTTAAGTCCCACCTTTTTAGCACATCCTGTATACCCTGAGCTGTATTTTGGGGTCCCCATATTTTCATATCTCATATCTGGAGCTGTCATGTTTGTGAGAGTTCAGTTATCTTCCAGGAACACTAGATCAGGTTCTCAAGAGAAAAGGAGTGTGTCCCAAGGCATGTGTACATCCAGGTAATGGGACAATCAAATCTAGATGGGTGTAGCAGTTATTCTTTCCTTCTTTCAGGTCATCTGTTGCATTCCCATCCAAACTTCCCTGTCAATCCCTCCTGGGGATAACCTGAGCCAATCGCTGTTTTGGTCATAATAAAGTTAACACTATCAACCAGTCTGGAATCGCATTGTCAATTCCTGGAAAAGGACATCCAGACTTTGTTAACTGACAAGATAGCCCATCCCTTGAGGACAGATTTTAGGAATAAGCCTAACCCCTGCACACACAGCTGGCATACACCCTTGCACTCTGTGTATATTTTGTGTCACCCTTGAACTGAGTCTCGAACAGCTGATCTGCCAACCTTGCGATTATCAGAGTGAGTGTCTTAACTATTTCGCCACCACATCCCTACAGGATACTGGGTACTATAGTTCAAAAATAATATTTTCAAACTGTTTTCCTTTGTCCATATACCTGTCCTTGAATTGTCAGCCTCATTGCATTGAGTGCCAACTCAAATTGAGCAATTCATGTGTATATGGGCCCTGATAAAACACTACAGAGCATTCTAGATTGTAAGCCTGAGGGCAGGGAACCGTCCAATTAAAAAGATTGTATGTACAGCGTTGGGTAAATTTACAGTGCTTTATAAATAAAGGTTAATAATAATAATAATAATAATAATAATAATAATAATAATAAATTCTAGTGCCATGCTTAAGCTATCTAGTGCAGTGGTTAAGCTATCTGAAGCTAGAAACTGGCAAGGGGTTTTTTTTCCCCTCAATGCACTAAGGACCAGCACCATATTTGTCCCAAGACTACAACTTTTTCTTTCTTTATAGAAAATTCACCACAGATTGGCAGCCAACAGCTCTTAGACTTTTGTGGTCTCTTCCAACTCTATGAATATGTGATTCTGTGAAATACATTTGGATGACAATTCACAGAATCCTCAGGACAGCATATCCAAGTTTCAGTATTTTCTGTGTCTTATAGCAAAGCAATATAAACATAGGTTTTTTGTGGGTTTTGGGGGTTATGTGGCCATGTTCTAGAAGAGTTTATTCCTGATGTTTCACCAGCATCTGTGGCTGGCGAAATGTCAGGAATAAACTCTTCTAGCACATGGCCATGTAGCCCAAAAAACCCACCAAAAAATATGGATGCCGGCCATGAAAGCTTTCGACTTCACAATATAAACATAGGTAGAAAACATTTGTTCTACTAAAATGGTTTCAGTTATTTACCTTTTTCTCATACCACTGCTTCATGTGCCTGAACTGTTGATCCCATTGGTTGTTTACTGCCAAAAGCTAAAATGGATAACCAGAAATGGATAGTCAGAAATCTTAGCTACACCATTCTCACATTAATCTTAAAATCTTATTTTACCCTACCCTATCTTCTTAACACCCAGGGCAGAAATAATTTAAATTAAGATTAATCTAGAACTATAAATGTTTTTCTTTTAGGAGATTGTCGCACAGTTTTGAAAAACCGAATTACCACTGCCAAATTCAATTTGAAATATGGATACATCCAGATTTTATGGCACATGTTTTTGCCACCAGCGATGGTATCATCCGGCCAGAATCGAAGTTCATCCAGCCTCTTTTCAAACTGGCCAGCTGAACTCAGATTCCTGCCCGAGGTTACCAGGGATGCACCCACCCAGCGGTGTTGGCCGTTTTTTTAAACTGTGTGATAAAGTCCTTAGTCATAGCCACTGTAATGATGAAATGCTGAATAAGATGTTTTGGCATTTGAAGAAGATATTGAAGGGGGGTGGTTTGTTTTTTGTTGTTTAACAGACTCTTGGACTGAACAAGTTTCAAGGCAGTGTGAGCAGTTACCTAGATGGTCTATATTTGCCAGCATCTGGAACAGACACAGAAAAAAAGTTGTAATTGAAGTGTGCAGGCACTTGGCCATTTAGAGCTTTGTGAGTTTTGTCTGCTTTCAACCTCTTCCTTATATTGTCTATACTGTTCTGTGTTGATGCATAAAAAGCATAAAGCATTTTATCTCATTTGCAGGACATCAGTCTTAGCTAGGAATGAATTAGGAAGTGGCAGATGAGATGACTCATCCATAATACTGGTGCAAATGTAAAAGTTAAAGTCAAAATCCCCCATAGGGAATTCTAAGATGTACAGAGTCCCCTTGCAGTCCTGAAAGCCCATTTAGTTCCCACATGTGTTATATGTGGTTTTTTCTCCATTCTTGTGGTTTCACATAGGCATTCAAAAATAATGTCTCCTGATCAGGGACTGTGGACACTTCATCAGCTATATGAATTATTATCCATAAACTCAACGATAGAGAGGGCATATTTGGTTACAGGTAGAAATGTAGGCATTGGGAAATTAAAAGCAGAGAATAGTGTGAAAATTACACTATTAACATGATTATTAATAATGTTGCTGAATCTACAAATTGCTGGTGAGAACACGAACACTCTGGCTCTAGGTAAACAAATTAACACTGGCATCTTATTGGTGGCACACACAGGCATAAGCCAGCCTCATGCCTATGTCTTTTTTTGGTCAATGTGGAGACTGGTATTGAAATAATTTTTAAAAAAACACAACCAGACTGAATTATTGGTCAGAGCTATCTAACTAAGACATAGGTTACCCTGCAGATAACTGATAGTACATCCAGTGACTGCCACCATTCCCACATATTCTTCTGTTTTTGCCTTTTTTTTAATAGTGTGAGGAATGCCCACCTCCAGTGGAAATAATAGGAATAGCAACAAGGGGCTCAAGCAAGTAGCTAAATCTGCCAATGCATGAAATCAAAAATTGAAGTGTCAGGGCAAAACCAAAAGCAAAGTTTTTAAAAAAAAAACACACACAAAGGAGCAAAAACAAATCCAAAGGCCAGGCAAACCAATTGGCAATGCATGTTGCTGATTATTTGCATAAATGTAGCATTAGATCATCCTCTGAATAATAGTAAGGTGCTTGTTTGTTTCTTATGAATCTTGCTTTTAAAAATTAATCTTAACTTAGGTTACTTAAAATCAGAGCTTGGGGGAAAAAATCTTTCCTCTATTCAGTAGTAACACAGCAAAACAGATGTATTTGCATAACATCCTTGAAATATTCAGATATTTATTTATCTTAGTAGTACAACTGCCAGACAGAAAAAAGCTAAATGTGGCATTCTCTGGGTTGATCAGTCTCTACTGCTTTTAATAATTTGGAACAGTCATGTATACTTTCATTATACTTTCATAAAGATGAAAATTTTCTCGGCCGACTTGTCCAAGATAATTTGCTTCCCAAAGTGGTTTCCTCTTACTGTCAACTAGGTAACTTTGTAAAATGCGTACAGTATCACAGAAAATGCTAGGAGTGATACAGTGCTTAGATTGCTAACAGATAGATGCAATCCACCGTTATTCCTTAGAAATGTCTATGATCATTGTGAAAATTATTCTAGAGTGTATGTGCTGGATGGCCAGTTGCTTTCCTTGGCATTTGTAAAGGTGTTGTTATCTCAGTCAACAGCCTGATTTGTTTGTAGTCAGGATGGCTGGTAGTAGCATCCAAAGACCAGCATGTGCTGAACAGCAATTCCAATGTGAAATTATCCTTCCACACTGGCAAACAATTTGCTATATAGGGGAAACTGGATTTAGGAATATACCAACCAATCCATTTATAGCAGCAATGGGCAACAAGGGGTTGGATTGCAATGCTCATCATTGACACACTGAATCAATGGACAAGTGCTAACTTACCAAATTCCCATTAATGCAATGGGTCTATATTAGTTGGGACTAACAGATAGATTCAGGAAAGTCAGAGAGTTGGAAAAATGGGTTACTTAAAATTACCTCCTGCTTCTGCTTTTCCAGTGAAACAATTTGTTGTTCCAGCACATCTCTTGGTATCTTCTTTGACAACATATGCTACAAAATAAACATTAATTCTGTCAAACAAAAATCCATTCTGAAACATATACTATCAAAAAAGACAGTTGCTAACCTGCTTGCTGCAAGTGAACAAATGCAAAACTTGTATGAAACTAAAACTTACAATATTTAAGTCTAGGTGTGCCTTCAGTGTAATTAGTAGTCCCTGAAAAGCATGACTAAACCTAGAAAAATAGGTACAGTACTGAACAGCAGTTACACAAAAGAAAAAGAAAACCCTATAAAACGTCTCCAATGTTAGCAACATTTTATACTTTGTATTTACAAAACCTGAGGCTTTTTTTAAAAAAAGAAGTCACAGCATAAACAGAGCTGTGTTTTTTTTTCTTTTCAGAAAGGAACTTTCCCAGACTCTGCATAGAAGTAAGGAGGCAAAGGTTCCCTTATGAGTAGAGTTTTCCAAAGTTCCTTTTTTGGTTTATAAGTCCCAGAATCTGTATCTGTATTTTTAGGTATATTTATGTGTATTTTTTATTTCTTTTATGAATTTTTAAATTGTATATTGTGTTTGTATGCTGGTTTGTTGTTGTTGTTGTTGCTGTTGTTATCCTGATCTGTGACCATAATATCTATCTATCATCTATCTATCCCAGAGTCCAAGCTGTTTTCTATGCTTAAGACAATACAGCAGCAGCATTTGTCTATGGGACCATCCCATGGCCTTGCTGTGAATCCTAAAGAAAATGGATGTTCCTCGTTCCAATAGCGATAAGATCAGAAGTTAGTCTGACCCTTATAGGAGCTGTTCAACAAGCTGAAGCTATTTTGGGGGAATGGTCACACATCTTCAGTAATTTCTTTGGTATATGGATGGAATCCTGGAAGATTCACTGCCCTACTGGCAATGGAACCCCCACAGGCTGACTTATGGCCACATGGGGTGGGGGCAAATTGTACAGATCCTTACTACCATCCAAACCCACAGAGTGATGGGAGCTTGATAAACAGATGTCTGGCCAAAGCCAGAATAAGGTGACTGGGGCCCCCTTGGTGTTCATGTGTGGTTTATATGAGGAGTGGTGGCACTGATAAATAATAAAATGTGAAACACAATATTTAGCATCACAACAATCTCTAATCAACCCTGCAAATTCCATGAAACCAACAGTTCGTTCTCCTGCATCATCAATATTTTATATGTTACTTGAATAATTAATACAAGCATTGAGAGATTTAGAAAGTGACTGGAGAAGAAAAGCAAGCTGGAATTTATACCTTCGGCATTGGGATCCCAGCCAGGGACAGAGTTGGAGCAATTGCACCAACTGAACCACTAATAATCTGGCCCAGTTTATAACTGAATTGCCTACTTGTCCTGGTTTTTTTTTAACTATGCCAGATCCACCAAGGGACACATTGCTCTCCTCTGTGACTACTGTAAATTTAAAGAGTTCCACAGAGTGAGACATTTGTGCTCCCTTTTCCCTCTTTTTGCCCTTAAAATTAATTTCCCTGTGTTGGCTGATAAATGTCCAATTAAAATTTGATAAATATTCTATAATAAGGATTGGCCTTCCAGATCTTGCTGGATTGCAAGTTCCATCAGCCCTAACCAACACAGCCAATGCTGAGGAATGCTGGGAACTGCAGTCCAACAACCTCTAGATGGATGTGCTTTGCCCACTTCTGTTATATGACATCTCTTCACAATTCAAAATCCGACTTTCATTCAAAAAAGTACTTAATTGGCTTTGGCTTGCCTGCATCTGAATACAAAACAGGCCAAAATCCAATTGCTAGCACAAACTAGACCAAACCTATTGCATTAACTGCTACATGGTAACTCAACATCCCATTGATTCAGTGGGTCTATTCTAGTTGGATTATTATTTTGATTCAGACCAAAGTTTGAAATAAACTATCTATGTTGTCAAATTTAATGGACCTTTAAAAGCAATGTTGTAAGTGCCATTATTTTGAGTTGCATTTGTCTATCTTCCCATCTACCAACAGAAAAAAGTTACACAATACAAAATAACATTTCCAGAGTATTCAGTAACAATCTCAAGACTTAAGTAATGATCCAGCTAGTTAAACATCTCATGGCAATAAAATAAAATGAAAAGTAACATCAGAAAAGGACATCTTTTAAAGTGTTTAGAATGTTATACAGTGGGCCCTTGATATCGCTGGGGTTTGGTTCTAGGACCCCCTGTGGATACCAACATGGATGTTCAAGGCCCATTAAATATAATGGGATAGTAAAATTGTGTCCCTTGTGTAATATGGTTTTGTAAATCTTGTATAATCAAGGTTTCCTGTTTGGAATTTCTTTATTTTTGAATATTTTCAAGCTGTGGAAGTTTGAATCCATATCCACTGATATGGAGGGTCAACTGTAATGCTATTCATTCTTAGCAAGCCATTTTAACCCATTAAGTGGTCATTATTAAGCTTTCATTAGTGATTGCCAATGCCTTGTTCTGGACAATGCTGCTTTCCAGGAATTCATTCAGTGGATAGTAACTATTCTAAAGCTTTCATTAATTTCAATTAAGGGTTTACACATTGGCAACAATCCTGTTGCCCTGAGGTTGCAACCACAAGATAACTTACTACTTGGCAATTCCCAGCCAGTGGGAATTACATGAATAAAAAGTGAGTCAAATCCAGGAAGTGTGGCTTAACTGTACTTAAATTGTATATGAATCAGCTGCAAACCACAACTCTAAATAGCAATTGAGCAATATTTCCTAGGCTGTATCCCTATAAGACCTTATCTTGAAGTAACTTTGATTGCACATAGTGGGACTGACTTCTGAACAGGATCTGTCTTATTGCTATCTCCAGCTAGAATCAAGAGAATTTATAAAAGTGCTGACTTACCAAAGTCACCAGTGATTTAATGGATCTATTGTAGTTTGGAATAACAATAACATTCAGGACTAGATATCTATAGGATTGGACCATTAGCAAGATTAACTCCGGTTGCTATTTTCAATTTCATTTTGTATATCAGAAGCTATCCAGTGGGTCAGTGTGGCCAAAATTGTAAAGAGACTTTAACAATCTCAGTTAGACCAAATTGCAGACAGAGAACCAGCATTACCAGTTCCCTTGATCATGGCATAGTCCCACGTTGTCACACCCCATGACACACTATTATTTTCCCTTGCTACTTTCCTCTAGCATAGAATTAATTGGGAACAAGGAGGCTATCGTGACTTTATTTCTGTCAGTGCCTTGCACATGCATAAGTCCCCCTACTGAAGCAGCTGGACATCTTTTGTCCAATGTCTGCATTCAGTTCAAGTCCACAAGAGTGAAGTTGCATATATATTATCACTGTGCATGTGGATGCATATGCTTCGCTGGTGTAAATTTGTTCACTCTGCTCAAATTGGTGATTGTGTTCCTTTAGCTGTACATTTGGTTGTTTGGTTATTCAACATTGCCATTCAAGACAAAGATCACACAGCAGAATCACTGGGTAACCACATGCAGAGATTTACAATAAACTGCAATGTAAGAGCTCTTATACTAACTGTGTTCCAATGCTAAATGATAATATGGCATTTCAAGAAGAAGCTGTAATGAGCTGTGGGTTTGCATATTTCTTCTTCCATTACCTAACAGGACTTTCTGTGGCTTATTCTCATATTTCTAAATGATGATTTAATGCTACATTGAAAGAAAGGAACTGGGTTGGCGTACTCATATTCTTTTTAAAAATCAATTAAAATTAATCAGTTATGTAATGTAATATATTCCATTGGATCTTCCTTCCTAATTTCAATATATAGCACAGTGGTCCCTTGATATCCACTGGGGTTTGTTCCAGGACCTCCCATGGATACAAAAATCCATGGGTTGGCGTACTCATATTCTTTTTAAAAATCAATTAAAATTAATCAGTTATGTAATGTAATATTATGATGTATAATGGGGTAGTAAAATGGTGTTCCTTATATACAATGGAAAAATCAAGGTTTGCTTATGGGATTTTGTTTTTGGGAATATTTTCAAGCCATGGATGGTAGAATCCATGGATGCAGAATCTATGGGCATGGAGGGCTCACTGTGTGACCTATATTAAATGTTCAGGGCATGAAATGCTAACCACAGACACACATACAACACATATATTCCCACAAAAATGAAGGATGTGCTCTAGATAGATGAACTTACAGAATGTCAGTTTAAAATATTGTACATATATAGGAAATAGAAACATTGGTCTATCAAATGTATAATTAAAATTGGGGTAGAGGGGATCCAAGTTGTTATGTTAATCTGTTAGAAAAAAAGAAAAAAGTAACAACATCATGATACATTTAACCGCTTCATGCAATGCCCACCTACTTTTTTTGTTTTTGCTTTTTATTGTTTTTGTTAACAGGCTTACCCTTTTTTTAAAAATGGTGTGATGAAAGAGTAATATTACTTACTTAAAACAAAATGATAGACAAACTACAGGGTTCTTGAATTTAAGACAATATGATTTGACTTCACTGAACATGAAGCAGAAACATGAAATCACATATTTGAAATACATTGAATTATTTTTCCTGTTTAGAAACAACAAATGTTATTCATGATTAAACTAAACCTATTAACATGCTTTTAGGGTAGCATATGTCATTTAAAATAATAGAAATAGGCCTTCTGTGATTTCCCTTCTATAGTATGCAATTGTTTTTTTTTAATGTTACAATAAAATATTTGAAACTATTTTCTTCAGTACAGTAACATATACTGACACATTCACATTTATAACATTTGTCATTCTACCTTGAAATAAAAGGAGTGAATTGCCACCAGCATCACTGTCCATGATGAACTGAACTGAAACGGTTGTCCAAGGAATGCATTCACTTACCTCCAAGAGATTGTCTGAGCTTTTCTTGCTCTCCGTGTCTGCTTCCATCTCTTCAGAACATACAAGGGTGTTGTGTTTACCAAAAGCCTTTAAAGTAGACACAAGGACATAAACCACATATATTGTGAGTGAGAATTTATCCAAGAGTAGAAACAGCAGGGTAAGAGCTGGGCACCTGAAACTTCACTACTAATGTATCCAGCTCTTTCTGCATGTAGACTATAGGAGGTGATGGAACTTGTATTTGAATTATTCATCCAAGGGGCTTCCCAGTATGTCCCAAGTACATGGCTGCGTGAGTAACATGAAAAGATAACAGCCTACTTGGTGTGGTATGTAAACTGCAATTTCCCTGTTGTCAACCAGTTCTCTTCTGGGAGGGGAAGCGGTACAGACAAGAAAAGGAAGAGTAAACTTATTCCCCACCACCACAGCCCCAGTTCACCATTTCCTATTGGATTCCACCCTCTGCTGCTTTTCCCTTGCATGAACATTGAACTTTTCTGACAAGAATGTTTACACATACTGTACATTTTACCCATGACTGAGAAATGAGTGAGTCATGCTTCATATAGAATAAGAATGCTTGTAAAAACAATGGGGAAGGAAATGTCTAGCCTGAGGAACACTGTGTTACATTTACAGCTTGGATTTTTTTCCCAGTGAAAGTTGGGACATAACTAGTAGATTAGGTGTCTTACAATTATTTGCTGAAATGTTACTGACATGGGAGCTGAGTACACAAATGTGAGCTTGTGTACATGACTGGATCTTGATTTGTTAATGAAAAGACAAGATGGCAATAATTAATAGCTCATAAATCACTGGCTAGGTTATGAATTTAAAAGCTTTACTTTTACCTAATTTGGTAGCTAGATTATGAATGTTAAGGGCCTTTATTTTAGTTAGGTGTCCCCTCTTTTTGTTCTAATTATCTTTTTTGTGGAAGTAGGAGAATAAGATAAAACAGCAAATTAGCTGGTTTGGGGAAATCTGATCTATTGAAACGAATGAGGCTCAGCAGTATATTGTCCCTAATACACAAAGATAGATAGATAGATAGATAGATAGATAGATAGATAGATAGATAGATAGATAGATAGATGATAGATAGATATTCCACAGTGTCTGATGTTCCCAACTAATTTTACT
>NC_056526.1:159943925-159960951 GCF_019175285.1 Sceloporus undulatus | reverse complement strand
TATGGTCATGCTTTACTTTAATAACCAACCTATTATGTATTAAGATTTTATCACTCATTGTGAAATACTATGCTTTTATGTTCAGTAATGGAGCCTGTATTTTGGTTACTGTCTTGCTGGAACAGTGGGTTTTCCCCAGATGAATTCTAGTTATCCCTGCTCAACAATGGAAACCCATCCAATGGAAACCTATTGGACGATCTAGGACAAATCAAAGTTTTTCAATCTCAGAGGAAAGCAATGTGTAACAAACGTTGCCAAGAAAACCCTAGGATGGATTCACCCAAGGATCATCATAGGCCAGTAATGACTTGAAGGCACATAACAATAAACTATGCATTTACTATAAAAACCTACATTGAACATGGGTAATTTAGAATTTCCCACAGAATGTGACCAGGACTAAATATTCAGGAACAGAGCAATCAGCATCCCATGATCTCTGGGCATATTCAGTCCTCATTACCTTATTTTGGATGTATCTGTTGTTTCTTTTTTTAAAAAATCAGTTTGTACAGTCCCCCTCCTTTCTTGCGGACTTGAGATCTGCATTCTTGATTCTACACAGAGGGGTGACCTCTGTTATCCTCAATGGGGTGCACCCCCATGGCTTACTGCCTGCGTCCACTTGTGGGGGCGCGCGTATCCCATTCAAGCCTATGGAGCTTGAATAAGTGCGAGTCTCCGTTTTCATGAGGGGGTCCGGAATGGATCAGATCTCCCGTGTAAATGGAGGGCCAACTGTACTTCTAATGACCTCTTGGTTCCCTCAGTCCTCTCTCTTCTACCATTTGAAGTACAGAATGACATATAGTTGGTCTTCCATATCCATGGATTCTGCATCCACAAACTCAACCATCCAGGGCTTGAAAATATCCCTCTCCCAAAATTCCAAAAAAGCAAAGCTTGATTTTGCCATTTTATATAAGGGACATAACTTTACTATCCCATTGTATACAATGGGACTTGAGTATCCAGAGATGTTGGCATCCACAGGGGGTCCTGGAACCAAACTCCAGTGAATTCCAAGGGCCCAATATATTTTGGTATGTTTCCAAACTCTGAACCCTAAATGGTAATGTTCTAACCCTAACTCTATATGTTTTAGTTTGTAGAGGGATTTTGTAGCACCTTTGAGACTAATTGAAAGAAAGACGTTGGCAATATGAGCTTTTGTAGACTTAAGCCTACTTCTTCAGATGCATTTGGTGATGTTTTTACAAGTCAAACATAAGTATATAGGCCAGTCCCAGATTCCAGAGAAACTCATGTGGTTCAGACTCAGATGCAGCCATCCATCCATCCAACATCGTGATTGTTGTGACAGCATGAGGAAATACTATAACAAGAATTACAGATAAATCAATGGATTTCAACTAAAGTTTGCTGTGACAATTTTTCTGGTTTAGAATTTGAAGATGATATAAAGATTAATAATAATAATAATAATAATAATAATAATAATAATAATAATAATAATAATTTTATTTACATTTCCTGCCTCTCCCTGCAGATCGAGGCAGGATTACAACAATAGAAACCATATTACAAGATAAAAAACTACAGTTTCATATAAAATACAGTCAATAAAACAGTAAAAACGCTATCAATACTATACATGAACTAAATCATCATTTAAAATAAATATCTTTACAAATAGAAGTGGGGTATTTCTACTCTGTTATAGCAGATTGGGTGGATAGGCCTACTGGAAGAGATCCGTCTTAAGTGCCTTCTTAAAGGCATCTAAGGTGGTAATAAGACGGATCTCCTCTGGCAAGCCATTCCATAATTTAGGAGCTACGGCAGTAAATGCCCTGTGGGAAGTTGTTGCTAACCTGGTGTTTACATGTTCTAATAAGTTCTTCCCAGTTGTTCTGAGAGTGCAGGGCAGATTGTGTAGGGAGAGGCATTCCCTCAAGTAACTTGGGGCCCAAGCCATATAGCCACTTTGTACTGCACCCAGAAGCTAATTGGTAGCTTTTAATACTGGTGTTATGTGGTCTGATCTAGATGTTCCAGTGACCAATGTGGCTGCCGCAATCTGCACAATTTGAAGCTTCCAAACTTGGTACATAGGTAGCCCCATGTAGACCGCATTACAGAAATCTAAACGAGAGATTACCAGTGCATATACCACTGCTTCAAGGTCCTTTTGGTCCAGGTAGGGATGCAGTTGGCATATCAACCGAAGTTGGTACCATGCACTCCTGGCCATCATATCTTCTGTGTAGAATGCCTGTGTAGAATGACTAAGGCGACCATGACCGTCTCAATTCTGTATCCTGCCCTGAAGCTGGTTTGAAATGGATCCAGACAATCAGCGTCATCCAAGACAGCTTGGAGTTGAGAGGCAACTGCCCTCTCAATCATTTTGCCCAAGAATAGTAATAAGGAGACCAGTCTATAATTGTTTCTTACCAGGGATATAGAGAGGTGTTTTTTTTTAAGTGGTCTTACTACTGCTTGTTTTAATTTAGATGGAAATATTCCACCCCGAAAGGATGCATTAATTATAAGTTCTAATAATATTTTCATTGCATCCCCTCCCTGAGAGGTCAACCATGATGGGCAAGGATCAAGAGGGCACGTCGTCTTCCTTACATTCCCAAGGAGCTTGTCCACATCATCGGTATTTACAAACTCAAAATGATCCAGTTTAATACAGTCCACAGAGTCACTGGACACCTCTCTTACTGTTTCTGTCATAATGCTGGCATCTAGAGCAACCCTTATCTGAGAGATTTTATCCGCACAAAAGTCATTAAAAGCGTCACAGCAGGCCTTAGTTGGTTCCAAGTTGGTTCAGGGTGGGAGACAGTTGAGTTAGCTCTTTAACCACCCTGAACAGCTCTGCTGGATGAGACTCTGCAGACGCAATACGTGCAGCATAGAAAGAGTTCTTTGCTGCATCTATTGCCACTCCATAGGAATCCAACATGTTCTTATGGCGTGTCTTGTCAAATAAACATTGATATTTCTGCCAGTGACGCTCTAGTCATTGCACAGCCCACTTCATTTGACGTAGATTTTCCATGTACCATAGTTTTTTATTTGAAGTGGGCTGGAAAGGACGCTTGGGAGCGATAGTGTCTATGGCCCTGGTAAGATCATTATTCCAGGTATCAACCAGGGCTTCAACAGAATCGCCATCGTTCCCAATCATAAATTCCTCTAGAGCTTCCTGGAACCTTTTTGGGTTCCATCAGCTTTCAAGGACAGACTACTTTAATAGATCCTCCACCCCCGAGGGCTGTAGGTAGTAGCCTTCAGTCCCACTTTGACCAGAGAGTGATCCGTCCATGACAGGGCAGAAATCTGAACTACTTCTGCCCACAGATATTCCTGATACGTACTAAAGACCACATTGGGTGTATTACCAGCACAATGTGTTGGACCCGAGACTATCTGGGACAGGACCATGGCTGTCATGGAAGTCATGAACTCCTGAGCTGCACCTATCAGATCTGATGAGCCGGCCTCGAAGGGGATGTTGAGGTCCCCTGGGGCCAAAAGCCTGGGAGACTCCAACACCAGCTCAGAGACCGGCTGTGTCAGCTCGGCTGGGGAGTCTGTTAGACAATGGGGTGGACAGTATACTAACAGAATCCCTAGACTGTCCCTAGCCTTCAGGGTCAGGCAAATACACTCAATGTGCTCTGTTTTCCAGACATGTCTCCTGGTCAACGTGATGGTACATTTATGGACCAAGGCTACTCCTCCCCCTCGTCCACTTTCCCTGACCTGCTCCTTGACAGTAAACCCGGCTGGGAGAGCCTTAGCCCAGGTCACAATACTATCTTCCCCCAGCCAGGTTTCTGTAAAACAAGCCAGGTCGGCATTCTCCTCCTCTAACAAATCATAGATTATGTGAAATTTGTTCCTCACCGACCTGGCATTATAAAGGAGCGGTATAAAGGTCTAGGGTATGATTGGGACAACCCTTGGTTCTTTTGGGCTAACAGGATAAGTGGAAGATGGGATAGATTTCAAGCATCGATCTCATCTTCCCTTGTATTTCATGCCCACCCTGTTAACGCTATATCTCCCATTGCGCCACACTACTCCAATTGGCACACCTTAGCTAGAATCTACAATCTTATAATTTTCCCCATCTGCTGTTTTAATTTCCTTCCCATTCCCACCTTCCTCCATTAACAGATGTGATAATAGTAATACCGGTATATACAAAATTAATTATTAATCTTCTCAGAAATACATGCAACAATCACATACACTTGCATTTGACTCTACTATCCACACTGTTTTGGGCCTCTTTCTTTGACTGGACAATGATGTGGAATGCCAATGCTGTATACTATGCCAATGCTATATGCAATGACAATACAAGTATACTACAGGAAAATCTCCACACAGTGAAGAGTAGTGCCATTTTGCAGAATCAGTGACCAAGAAGAACATTTCTATCCTCTGTCACCAAACACATGAATCTGCAGCAGCCACATCAAAGTGTTCACTGAACATATTTTACAATTCATGTTCCCTTTTAAGATTCCTTTCTAAAGTACAGACACAATGTTCCAAACAGAACCCATGTTCTTCTCAAGCATTTTGGGATCTGAGCCCAAGTTCTTCCTTCTCTCCTTTCATCTTTGCAAGCTGGGCTCTGTGTTTCATTATCATTTTTGCATTATATCTTTTCCTTCTAGTTCTAGGAATTCTTAGTCATTTCATTTTCTTGTATAGAGTCTCCAGTAATCTATGGCCCTTCCTTAAGTAAGGCCTGCCATTTTATTCCCAGCTCTAGTATATATTCCAAAGGAGTGCAGAACTGAAATATATAGAAGGAACTTATGAACTGAAGAAATGTTCGACGAAATTAGAGTTTAGTGCAATCTATAAGGCAGAAGTTCTGCTAGTCAGTAGGAAAACCTGAGATTTGGATTACAGCCTGTTCTGGATGGGGTTACTCCCTCTCTGAAAGATCAGGTTTGTAGCTTGATATTGTGATTCAGTGCTGCTCCTGGAAAGCCAGGTTACTGCAGTGGCCAGGAGCACTTTGCAAGCCTCAGCCAGTGCGCTATCTGCACCCTTTCTTGGGGAAAACAGATCTGGCCACAGTAGCTCATGCCTTAGTTACCTCTCAATTACACTACTGTAATGCACTCTATGTGGGACTGCCCTTGAAAAGTGTTTGGAAGCTGCTGTGGTGCAGAATACAGCAGACTGGTTTCAGGTGTACATTTTAGAGACCATATAACACCAGTCCTGCATGAGCTGCACTGGCTTCAAATTTGCTTCTGATCTGAGCTCAGTTCAAAGTGCTGGTGTTGACCTACAAAGCCAAAAAAAACTTGGGGCCAAGACATCTGAAAGACTATCTCCTCCCATGTGAGCCTGCTAGAAATCTGAGGTCTTCAGAGGAGGCCCAGTTGCATTTTCCAACATTTGAAATCAAGTTGGTGAGTACAGGTATAACGGCTTTCTCTGTAGCAGCATCTCAAATGTGAAAATCCCTATCCAAGGATGTTAGGCTGGCTGCATGTCTCTTAAGCTTCTGATGGGCAAGACAGTGCAGTTCCACATGGCATTCAATGTGTGAAATTGCTGTTTTAGCTGGTTCAAAACTGAATTCTAGGATTGTTTTTAGACTGTTTAGGTGCTTTAAAATAACATTTTAATGCTCTTTAAAATGTTTTTATCTTTGTATTGTTTTGATTGATTTTTATTTGTTCATCACCTTGGGAGCCCTTGTGGGCTAGGAGATGATACAAAAATAATATAAATAAGTATGCAAACAAGTAAACTACAATGGCAGTTTAACACAAATGTAAGTTATTTTTCTCTTTTCTAATTTAAATGCAATTGAATTTAAGGTTAATAATGACTAACAATGCATTAACTCTTTCTACTACCTTTCCTACATATACATTCCTGGTTGTTAAAAGTTTTAAGCTTTTACTGTCTCTTTATGAACTCTCTCTTTGTGTAAAGAGATTTATCTGTGCTCTGTACACAAAAGAAGCCAGGGTGCCTTAACTTGATCTGTCATGAATACAATACAGACACATATGTATCATTTTTATTAATGACTACAGAATCTAATATAAACTGAGACCTTCTTAGGAAGAGAAAAACTTCAGCAGTCAAAGATCTTTTTTCCACCCAAGGACTGATAATGATGTTGACTCTCTCCTTAAAGTCACACAGTGAGATTCAGATAAGGATAATTATGATCACTGTGTTTCAAGAAAGGACTACAATAGCTCAACATGTTGAAATAAAAAAGTATTACATATGCAACTACTGGCACATGAAGCAGATGTTCACAGTCCTATTAGGTTCTCACACCAGATCACAGTCATGTGGTACCTCTTAAGGCTAGTTTTTCCCTATGAAGATCTCCTGCTTTGTATAAAAAAGGGGAAGGAAGCAGAGCAAATTTGTTTACACATACATCCCAAAAACAGTCTTACAAGAGCCCTTGGGTTACAAGATGTCAGTTTATGGGCTATCATTTGAATTCCTTGCTTCAGAAACTGTAAACATTCCAGAAATGCATCCAGACCCACTGTGCTCCCAGATGGCTTTTTGACAAGATATATGCATACAGCAGGGCTGCAGAAGGTGAAACACAAGGAAGCTCAGGGCAAGACACCATATCCAGAGCCCCAGAAAAACTTTCCCCTGCAACAACTCTCAGAATCCTCCAGTCAGTATAACTATGTTGAATGGGCATTTCTGGACATGTAGTACCAAAAAGGCAACTTTCTGGATATATCTTCAAAACAGGTAGTAAATACTAGTCTGATAACCTTTAAAGGAAACTGAGGACAATTAAATAGTTTTAATGATTTATGAAAATATTTTTCTAATTATTTTTCTTCAATGAATTTTACACTTTCTCTTCTTCTCTCTTTCACATTTACAGCTTACATGCGCATTTACTGCTATGTGCCTTTAAGTCATTTTGGAATTATGGCAATCCTAAAGTGAATCTATCATGGAGTTTTCTGGGACTATGTGTGTGACTCACCCAGTGGATTTCCATGGCCAAGCAGGGAACTGAATTGGGGTCTCCAGAGTCATAGTCCAACACTCAAAGCACTATATTATGCTGGCTCTCAATATTTACAGTTATACATGTTATTTTTAAAAAATAGTGGGCCCTTGGTATCTGCTGGGTTTGGTTTCAGGACCCCCTGTGGATACCAAAATTCAAGCTTGCCTTTTCGAATTTATATTTTTTTGGGGGGGGGGATATTTTCAAATTGTGGATGGTTGAATCCATGGATAAAGAATCCATGGATATGGAGGGCTGACTATAAAATAAAAGCCTTCTTTCTCTTACATGTCCTCCCTGTTATCTCCTGTTGCATTTTTCATTGCTGGAGAATGCACATGCAAAGTTGATAACTCAAGCCCTTTGGGGGCTTTAAAGACAGCACTGATTGCCAGATTTAACAGGCAAGTGCCACAGTGAATAATTTTTACTCTAAAAAGAAGGCTTTCAAGACACGTTCCCTTCCTGAAACTGATATAGAAGGCAGTGAAAGGAATAATATGGGTTCTTTTTAAAAAAGCAAAACCAATAGCAAGGTATAATAACCCAGCACTACATACACCACTGGAGGTGATATAGGTTATAAACCAGTGGATGTAATGGGGCCTTCAATTACACTGATGTGTTAATGTCAGATTTCTGCCTTGGATTATAGCAGCTAGCGTACACAGCAATTTCTTGTAAACCTGATGAGCAACTGCCCTCATGTAGAAATATCAATGTGCTTATCTCTTACACTGTTTGAAAATTAATGCCATCCCATGCAGACATTTTTCATAACATTAAGAAGCACCAACAAAGGGTGCTGGATCATTTGTTCCATGATCATTTAAGTGATAACCAACATTTGTGTGTAACTATATAGGTCAAATTGTGGTGATGTGAAACAGCATTCAAGAAAGTGAAAAGGAACCAGTTGCTTACTTTGAAGGCACAGGAACAGCTCTCCAGCTTCTTGGAGGAATCCAAAGTACTGTTTTTCCCTATCAAAATCCTGATTTCATCATCAAGTTCCACACTTTCGCACCTAGTTGGAGAAGAAGAGGGGAAATCATAAGCCTATTAACTTCTAGAACTGAAAAAAAAAGTGTTGACAAAAGAAATGCTGCTCTATTAGTAATTCATACCCTGTACACATCGACATTAAGGCCGGCATGAGGGTAGAGTCAGGGTGTAGCAGCCTACACATGGCGCGCATAGGGTTGCCATAATTTGTTACCACCAAACCAGGACAAAACGTAGAAAAAATGTAGGACATAATTTAGGACACAATTTGCTTAAAATGTAGGACATTCAAGAAAAATGGAGGAAACAACCAACTAAAAGCCAGAAACATTAATATTTTTTTAAAAAATTAATATAAATCCTTATTTACAAAAAAAATCAAGGAGATTTTGACAATAGACAGAAGACACACAATAACAGATATAATGAAAAATACCTCTGTACCAATCTGTGAGATGCATCTGCTATTGCTGGAGGAGGCCACTGGAGGACTCCTTGACACAGTGGCCTCTCTGTAGCCGGCAAGCTAGGCCCCTTGCAATTCCCTCATGGGCCACTGAAGGAGGCCTCACCGTGGCAAAGCTTCCTTCTTTGGGGTCTAGCCAGCTGGCTAGGCCCCTCACGGGCCCTGCCAGCAGTCACAGGCTCCTGCAGGGGGTGGGCTGTTCCAGCCTCAAGAAGAGAAGGAACTCCTGCTTCTTTAGCCCTGCACGCGGGCGCACAAGAATGAGGTGAGCAGCAAGTGAGGCGCCATGGGCGGTAACATGGACTGGCGGTGGCAGTGGTGGCAGCCTGGCCAAAACCCGGGAAATTTTAAAAAGTGGGACGGGACCTTCCCGAACCCCTAAAAGTCCCCCCCAAACCCATGAAATGGCAACCTTAGGCACGCAGCATCATGGCACTCCCCCAGTGATGTGCCCATATGGCACAGCACCAAAGAAGCACTGTATAGCCATGGCAATGTGGCTATGGTGCCCTTTTGAGGGCACAAAAAGGAGCCACTTTTTGCATCCTTGAAAGGCTGGATTGGGGTTGACATGAGATTTCCACGGCCCTGATCTAGCTAGGAAAGGGGTGGCATCTCGCTGCCCCTTAGGGGCTGTATCTACAGCCCCTCAGTGTATTTATTTAATCCACTGTGTTTTCTATTTTTTTAAAAAAATATGTATGTTTTCTAAAGCTACATTTGTTTGCCAAATCTAACTGAAAATATCTCATCTGTCAAATAAATATTGAGCTTTGTAACATTCCAAATGTAAATAGGTATATTCAAAAAGATCATTACACAAAAGAATGACAAAAGACGTCATTCCAAAAATATTGTCACTAAAGATTTGGAATAACAAATTGTGTCAAAGTTTTGGTTCTGCCATGCATTGAAAAGTATTATTCATTTCAATGCAAGCATTTTTGCATTTGTTAAAAATAATGGAATACAGTATACATAGATGTAATCAGAATACAGTTTTGGTGAGAGAGAACTGGAGTATCCACACTGCAGTATTAAAGCAGTTTGACACTGCTTTAATTTCCATGAGTTTATCCTATAGAATCCTGGGATGTGTAGTTTGGCAAGCACAAGAGCTCTTTGACAGACCAGGGTGAATACCTTACCAAACTCCAAATCGCATGAATCTGTAGGATGGGGTCATGACAATCAAAGTGTTGTCAACATGCTTTAATTCGGCAGTGTGGAGAACCCTATGAATGTTTGAATGTTCAAATATTTGCACAAACTTGCACAAAAGCTCTGGATCAGAACTTTGACCTTACTTCCACACATGCAAACTGATTTGCTGTAAAGCATTTAAGGAAGAGATTTATAAGGAAGCAATTAGGGTTGCTATCTACCATATCTGGTGTTGCAAAATTCCATTCTCAGAAAACAATATGTGCCCAAGAGCAATAACATGGAGGTACCAACAGTTCAAGTCAGGACAGGGAATTCAGAAAACAGGCAGGTCCTCCCTTACATTCACACATACACACACACACACAAAAAAAAAACCTTGTTCTTAATTGTTACACCCATTTTGAGTTGAGCCAAAGAGATTGTGTCTATGACTGATAAATTCTTTTTAAATGCAGGTCCAGTCTGTTTTATGAGATTAATAGAGGTGATACATCTTTTAAAAAGAAGAAGGTTAGCATTATGTTTACCAGGATGTCACCTTTAAAAAAGATGACACTGTCATTGTTCCACAAAAATCATGGATTAGATAGGCAAAACACCACACTTCCCATTTCTTTGTTTGGTTTTTGTTTTGTGATTTGTTTTATTTTTGCTTTTCTGTGCTGTGGGCATTTTACGACTCTGATAGTAAGCAGGCAGTAGTTTTGTTTTATTCATTATTTGTCAATAGATGTTAGGATCCTTTGTGGAGGGAAGGATTTGACTCCATGCTGGTGGAGAGAAAGACTGCGTGTACACTGCAGAATTAGAGCAGCTTGGCACAGCTTTAACAGTCATGGCTCAATGCTATGGAATTCTGGGATTTGTAGTTTTGTGTGAATTTTGTCTTCTCTGCCAGAGAGCCCTAGTGCCACAATAAACTACAAACCTCAGGATTCCATAGATTGATCCATGACAGCTAAAATGGTGTAAAACTGCACCAACTCTGCAGTTTTGCAGCAGCCAGAAATGGCTAATTTCAAAGTCTGAGAAACTCACTAACTTGCTACATGAGCTGTAACAAGAGACAAATGTGGGCTTTCAGTTTTGTGTCTCTGACCTGGGTGCATGAGTGACTGGGGAAGGAGTGCATATCTTTATGTATGAAGACAAAGTGGTAGGGAAAGTGGTAGGGAATTGTGTTTCACAGAGAAATGAAGAGCATTTTTTCTCTTTTAAATTAATAATTTAAATGTAAATTGGCAGTAATCTTCAGTGAATTAAGTAGGATATATTCCCAGGAAGATATGTTTGTATACTGACCACATTCTGATGTTTAATTGCTAGTTTCCTATGTGAAATGCTTGAGGGTTTAAGACAGAAAGAAAAGTTTTCTGCAATGCATTAAAGTGGCACTCGTACCGGTCATCTTGTGAATATGTTTCTACCATGAATGTTAACTGTACATTAATCACCCCACCCCCCACCCCAAGAGACGGCATTCTCCTCTTTTTACCTTAACTTTTATGCCTTGGAACACTGGATTGGGCGGGGGGGGGATACACCCTGAACATCAGACATCAGAAAACATGTGTTTTTAAGATCCTAGGTTTATTTGTTTTGTGGCACCCTTTTAAATGCATAAATTAGGATTTTTACATTACTCTTAACATGTTCCAGGACTACAATTATCCTCCATTCTCTCTCATCCATGTTCCAGCAAGCGCATGTGGTTCAACTTCAGACAATTTGTCAGCATTCCGCAGTGCAAAAATATACATTTGATCTGAACAATATAATTTACTGTACTAAATCAAGTGGGCTTGCTGACAGTTGGAAGTATTCAGAAGTTAAAATGTGAAAGCAACCATTTGGCTGAGCTTGAACTACACTGAGCATCCTTTACATAACGGGTGAAGCTAATTAGCAGGCTGGCAACTTAATCCTAAATACATTTGCTTATAAATAAACCATCCGGATTCCAAAACTGTGCTTCAAGAGCTGTACAATATATAAGAAGGTGTAATGATGCAGGTAAGAGTCATAGCAAGGAATATTTTGCTTTCAAACTTTTGCCTCAGCCATTGTGTAACAGTTAAGAGTTTTGTATAACATCCTGGAAGGTCTGGATTTAAATTCTCACTAGGCTATTTCCCTCTCATGTGGCCTCATATAACCCATTACAAAAATAGAATGGATAGGGAGAAACTTTGTGCACTGGCATGCTGTCCAACATTTCACAAATGATAACTGGGAGACGTGTGGACAAGCGGCATCAGAATCTGATAGTAAAAATTATTAATAGGAAGAATGCACAAGTTGGGAGAAGCTGCAGAAGTTTGCTTTTATCTGTACCTACTGTGGAGGGGAAGAGTCTGCCCCTTCCTATCATTTTCCCCCTGCTAAGTGAATTTAAGTAAACGAGAAAATTTTAAGAAACACACAGAGAATCACAAGGGCAGAGCAGAGGACAACAAATGACACAAATGAAATCAAGCCAAAGGGCAGAATAGCTGTTGACGTACCTAAAAGTGAAAATAAATTCCAAAGCTGCACAGCCCAGACTAGAAACGCTCAACATATACAGTTGGTCTGTCCTATCTGCGGGGGTTCCATTCCAGACACCTCCCCCCACAGAGGCCAAAATCTGCAGGATCTGAAGTCCCGTAATTTGTAATCATGGTACATGATGTGTACGGCCACATGGCCACAACTGTGTGCATATGTCTCCATTAAGTACAATGGGGTGGAGCCACCCATGGATGCTCAAATTGGGGCAGGTGCTCTGTATTCCAATCCTGAAGAAAGGGAACATCAGGAACTGCAGCAATTACAGAACCATAGCATTAATTTTTCAGCCAAGCAAGGTGATGCTTAAAACTCTGCAACAAAGACTCTTACCATATATGGAATGAGAATTGCCATATATCCAAGAAGGATTTGTGAAAAGAAGAGGCACTAGGGATCATACTGCAAACTGGACAGAGGAGGGAGGTGTGAAAATTGGAGGAAGAAACATCAACAATATAAGGTATGCAGAAGACACCATAATTCTAGCAGAAGATATCAGAGAAAAATCATTGAAGAAGTTCAAGCAGAAAGTGCAAATGCAGGTGTATAGTTGAACATCAAGAAAACAAAAAAAATATGACCACAGATGATCTATATAATTTTAAAGTATATGATGAAGAGATCGAAATAGTCCCATATTTTTTCATATTTGGTCTCAATTGTCAATCAGAGCAGAGATTGCAGTCAAGAAATCAGAAGACTAGGACTTGGAAGGGCAGCTGTGAAGGAACTGAGCAAGATCCTGAAGTGTAAAGATATATAATTGAATACTAAAGTTAGGATGGTTCTTGCCATTGTATTTCCCATTTCTATGTATAGTTGTGAGAACTGGAGAGTGAAGAAAGCCAATGGGGGGGGGGATCAACTCATTTGCGATGTGGTACTGGAGAGGAGTTCTGAGAATACCATGGACCAGTAAGACCAAAAAGACCAATGGATAGATTTTAGAGCAGATCAGACCCAGAGTCTTCCTGGAGGAAAGATGACCAAATTAAGGTAGTCATATTTTGGCCCTATCATGAGAAGAAAGGACTCACTAGAAAAGACTATAATGTGTGGGAAAGTAGAGGGCAATAGGAAAAGAGGAAGACCACATTACAGATGGGTTGACTCAATCATACAAGCCATAGCCATGAATCTGCAGGAGCTCATCAGTATGACCTGGAGATCATGGGTTGAAGAAGATTCAAAGGCCATTAAAAACAAAAAACAAAAATTGAATGCAAACTACTTTAGAAATTTGAACTCAGTTGTAACCTGAGGACACATGAAGAAAGTAGAAGGAGAGAGAAACTGGGACACTTTAAAAGTGGCTGGAAAATGGGGAAACAGAGGCTTAATCAGAAATGTCACTACCAAATCCAGATAGTTGGAGAGTATGCAGCAATGTTTCTTTATGCTCTCTGATATGGGGGGCCACCCATTTTCCTGATCCAGGAACTAGTGCCATATTTATGCTCATTGTCTACAGCTGCTACAGAGATTGGGAAAGTGTGCTCTTGTGTGTGTGTGTTTGCGTACATGTGCAGACAGGTCTATAACTCCAGTAGTCATGCTGCCTGGGGCATTTTGAGAGTTGTAGTAACGTTTCTAAGATCTGTACTATATGCTATTTATTTTAGTCTACATGATTGTTGTATATATTATTTTTCTAATATGTTTGCAAAGCAAAATCACTTGATTTGCATTTTATATACCAGTAATCATTTAATTTTAGTTTAATAAGAAATTAAGATGAAAATAGGAAGCTGCCTTATACTGACTGATCTAGCCCAGTAGTATCAGCTTTGACTGGGACAAGTGCTCCAGAGTATCAGGCATGATTTAGAAGGGGGCACCTAGGAAAGAGAAGCCAAAGAACATTTCATTCTTATCTGAAAAGTAAATTTAAAACATCCTTGACAAAGCAGCTTGATATCCAGCTTGTAAAATCTACTAGGAGTGACCATTTAATTTACTTTTCATCTGATGACTTGATACAACAGGTGTAACCTTGTAAAAGATCTAATGACATAACTTCTCACACACACCAGGAAATGTTCCCTTTCTTCTTCAAGGTACTATTCTAAGGAATTTTCTGCTATCAATTATAATGTAAAGCACTTCCTTTACCCTTATTCAGTGTCACAATCCCAGATATTCCTGAATGTTTTGAATTGTGTAATTTTGCTCTCACATTTCAGATCTATTGTCTGAAACTGGAATGGGCAACTCTGGGTAAGAAGTCAGTACTGGTATTCCACAAGTGTATAGCAATGTAGTGGAGGGATTAAAGCATTGACCCTTGATAAGAATTCTGTCGCTAATGAAATTTTCCTTTACCTCCCAAATATCCAGCATTGCAGTATCTGCAATGAAGGAAAATTTCACTGCTGGGGGGATATGCCCTTAATTTCACTGCAGGGAATATGCCCTCCACCAGCTACATCCCTGGTAGTCCCTGAACCCAATACAAGATGTGCAAATACATCCACCCCAGCACCACACTTCCCAAATTTGGCAGCATGGTAGATGCAAAAATAAATACACACTCATTCCAGAACTGAGTGAGAATCACACAGTCCTCCAAATATTGTTGGACAACTCTCGGCAACCCTTACCATTGGGTTATGCTTGCTAGGGCTATCTCGGGAATCCTGGGATTTGTAATTTCATGAAGTATTTAGAATTTTCTGACAGAGAAGTCAAGTATTAGCTACAAATCTCAGGATTCCATAGGATACAACAGCAGTTAAAGTGGAGTCAGTGCTATCATTATGTAGTGTGAGAGAACACAGTCCAACATCTAGAAGGCTTAATGAATTCCACTCCTGCTTTAGAACAAGGATACATGGGAAGTGGGCACTAGTGTTGTGAGAAACCAATTTTTTTCTTCTCTCCCATCAAGAACTAGATGCGATTTTTTTTTAAAAAAATATTCTTTTCAAAAGTCCCACTTTCAAAAGCTTATTTTTTTTCTCTCCCTGTCAAGAAATATTTTTCACAGATTTCTCGAATGAAAATAAAAGAGAAGAGAGGTGAATATTCACATTAATTATGTGGCATTTCAGACTCAATTAGCATGTCAAAAGGAATTTTGGCAGAGATTTAAAGAACATTCCTCTGTTAGAAAAATCCAATATGAATGGTAGCTTTGCTTATGCAAAATAGTCAAATCCTGGCCATTGAATTAAAAGCCAAAATTCTTACTCGTTGATCAAGAAGTGCTCATAATTTCTTTTCTTTAAAAAGCTTTCAGAATCTTCACATAACAGACATTTCTCCTTTTATCGTATTTTGACGAATATTCTTTACATCACTAGTGGGCACCTTGTTGTTTGGAAGCCATATTGCATGAGACACATGTTGCCTAACCGATCTAAATGGTTTGCTGAGGGAGCTTAAACATAGGTCTCTATGCTGGAATACAAAATACGAGAAACCTTACCAGTTCCCCCATTTAAGAGAGAACTGATCAGTTTTGGCATTATACAAATCAAGCAGGATTAATAGGCAGGTAATCCTTTTAACCTTTTTTAAATAAGTCACTTTCTTCATACTGAATTTAACCTTATCTTTAAAAAATGTTGTTTAAAATGTCTAATGTTAGAAGTACAATTCACCTGATCTGCACTACTTTAGGTCATCATGCCTTAACATAATGTATTTTGTGACTGTGATGGTATCTCCCCATACAGACACAATCCTGTGATACTGAAAGTTTGCAATAAGCAAAATCATTTTTTTAATATTATATTTCAGATGTTGACATTCATGCTCTGTATTTTCCCTAGAGGACAACTTAAAAAGTCAGGGTGCATTAATAACCAAAATACAATAATAAAACCAGTAAGTCAGTGCAAACTAATTTATCTAGAAGAGTATAGGTTTGGGGCTTTGTGGAGGTGTAGACAAGATATTTTTACAGTGATCGCCATGGGTGAGCCTTCCTCCTCTACCCCAACTCCTGCCTTTTATTGATTTCATACTCAATGATGGAACCAGGCAGCCTCATGAACTGGCAGTGACCTTGGCAGAAGCCTGACAATGTTGAACCCTAAACTTCAGCTCTGGTCTAGAGGTATTTGTTTGGCTACATTTGCTGTGATTTTCCATTACCAATAGCATATTCTCTGAGTTAGCTTGCACTCCCACCACTACCAGAGCCAATATGGTGTAGCAGCTCAAGTGTTTTACTCAGGGAGGCCAAGGTTTGAATCCTTGCTCAGCCACAGAAACTCATTGGGTGACCTTGGGCATGTCAACTGTCTCAACTTCAGAGGAAGGCAATGGCAAATCTCCTCTGAACAAATCTTGCCAAGAAAATCCTGTGATAAGTTCACATTAGAGTCACCATAAGTTGGAAACAACTGAAGATGGCAGTAGAAACAACAGTGACAACTGCCATCATATCAACATTTGGATAAACAGCCCCCGCAGATAGACTGTATCAGGTATCATCTGTCTCTCACACAAAAGCACTCCCATCTCTTTTCATTGATGGGGGAAACCCATCAATGAGCTCTCAATAGTGTAATTCCCCAGCCTGAGTCCCAGGACAATAGCGTGGTTGGTAGTTACATGGTATCAGTGTCCCATCCTTTCCCTTGCCCCTTCACTATTTCCAAGCAGCCTAGGGACTTTCCTCCCCACTTTCTTCTCTTTAAAAAAAGTAAATCAAATCACAGCAACTGAGCTCCGGAGTTGCACAAAACAGTGAAAAGAAATAAAAGCCCAAAGACATGCTGTGTAGGGCATAGAGCTGAGAGGCAGGATTAAGGGGAAGTCATCAAGCAAGCGTGATGGGGAAAGTTGTGCAATTGAGAAAATGTGTG
>NC_056526.1:159918977-159943900 GCF_019175285.1 Sceloporus undulatus | reverse complement strand
ATGTGGACACAAACAGGTATGATCACATTAACATTGACAAACACCGCTGACGCAAGAACAGGGGTCATGTAATCCAGCCCACATATTTTGCCTCCACCCCCCCCCCCCCACTTTAGTACGCTGGAGTACTCACCTGCTTGCCGCCACACAACACATGGTCCTCTAAGAAACTTGTTGTGTAGACGAGCTCTCTGAGAAAAATACAGAAAGTGTGTGTGAAAGGCTCTTCTCTTGAGAAAATACACAATGCCAGAGGACCAGCAATTGCCCACCCCCCCCGCAGCATGTGTGTCTGGCACTGTATTTGTTCCTATTGGGTAGAACTGTTTGTTTCTGTTCCTTGAATGTTTGCGCAGGGACTTTTGGCCAATGCCTCTGGTCAGGGACTACCCCTCTTTGAGCGAACAGCTTCAAGGCATCATAAACCATGTTGCCTGACTATTAGGCCTTCACATGTCTTTTTATTTTTGCATTTCCTTTTCGTCCTAGAAAAAGCACTTTGCCGTAACAGGAAATGGGACAACTCTGCAATAAATCGTCATCTGCAATTTTTTCATCGCCCATGCTTAACACATTGTATATTTTAAAATATATCTGCTGTACTTTATAAATACAATCTAGGTTTGCACTCTAATAATATAATATCAAATGAATAATATAATAAGGAATGTGCTTGCTTCATGTAGTGCTATCCATGGTAATTTGGGACTTTTACCGTTGTAGAATAAAACCAAAAATGCTACTGTAGAAAAACATTTAGAATAAACTCAGCAAAAACAAAATAGTACTTTTTTTTATATTATTATTAGTATTATTATGATTATTATTATTAATATTAATTATTATTTTATTTTAACAAAATTTTATAGTCCAATGGACAAAATTTAAGAAGAATTAAAAATTTGAAATATGAATTTGTGCTTAGCACAGAGGAATGGAGTTTGGGGTGAAGCGGTGACTTGGCTTTCATTGCCGTCCAAAGGGAGTTTTAGATCCTTTTATTATAGATTGGCCACTATTTGCTGTCCTTGCAGTGCTCCTCGTGCTTTTAAATGCTTGGGGTGCTAATGTTAGAATGAATTATGTAAATGTTGCAGACATTTCTGTCCATGTAAGCTTTCACCTGCAGAGTTTGTGCTTGTTATGCAATTGTTGAAAATTACCAAAGACCTGAACTGGGATGACAAGTATGTGGGAAGAGGACAACTGTATATCGTGTTTTTTTGCTCCTTTTAGAAAAATCAGCAGTGAGAGACACAACATGTCTTTTTCTTTCTTAAACTCCAGTCTAAGGAAATAAACAATCCTTGAGTAAACTTTAGATAAGAAGCAATATGTGCTATTATTGTCTCAGGTTGCAATGAACATGATATGGACATTCTGCAACAGCAATTGGTCCATTTGTTGTTGGGGGGGGGGAAGGAATGCAGAGAAGCATTGAGTTGGGGAAGAAGACCACAAGGCATGTCCATGCAACTCAGGCCATGGCAGGAATTGTGCAATCAAGCATCCCCCGACAGATGACCTGCTAGCTTCTGTTGTAAGACTCCGCTAATAGAAGGAGCTCGCTATAGACAAAACCCCGGTCGAACAGCCTCTGACTGGTCAGGAACTTCTGTCCTAGGTTTGAGGTGGGGAATCTCGGTTTTTCAATGAAGTTTGCATCCATTGCTTGGCGTGGCCTGAGTCTTGCTGGAGCAGCAGAAAACAAGCTGGCTCCTCCTGCAATGATGACTCTTCAATATTTAAACAAGGCTATCATATCACCTCTTAACGCTTGCTCTTCTCCAGGCTAAACGCCCCATTCCTCGAAGTCCCTTGCCTCATAGGGCATGGTGTTTCCAGACCCTGCACATTTTTAGTAGTCGCCTCGCCTTGGAACACGCTCCAGTTTCTCAACATCCTTTTTGAATTGTGTGGCGGGCGCCAGAACTGGACACAATATGTCCATGGTGGGGCCTGGACACAGCACAGCATAGAGTGGCCATTACTTACTTCCATTGATCTATACTTTCTATTGATGCAGCCTAAAATCACATTGCCTTGTTAGCTATGCCTCATCGCACTGGGTTGACCACTTGACTCTAGATCCCTTGTCCTCAAAGGTACTACGTTCAGCCAGGTGTACCCATCCTATATCTCTTGCATTTCTTTTTTTTCCACTCTCGTCAGTCCTCTGACATTTCTTTCCTGTGTTGAATTTCATTTTGTTAGCTTTGGCCGCAGCTTTCTAGTCTGATTCAATCATTTTTGAATTTTGGTCCTGTCCTCTGAGGTATTAGCTACTGCCTGCCTAATTCGATGTCATCAGCAATTTGAATAAGTATGTGGCCCCAAATTCTGGGCCATCCAGTCATTGATAAGATCTTGGATACACTGGGGTCCAGGCAGAGCCCTGTGGGCCCCACTGGTCCACGTCTCTCCATCATCCAGGATGAAAAGGGCCATTGTTGAGCACCCATTTGGTTTCAGCCAAATCAAACCTCTTACAAATCCAATCCATTACAGTTACTGACTTTTGTCTAGCCCACATTTCACTAGCTTGTTTAGCAACAATGTTCCTGGGAAGCCTGTCAAAGCTTCCGGAAATCTATCGATTATATATAGCACAACAGCATTCCCCTCCCTTCATCTACCAAGTTGGTATTTAGTTTGATACCCAGGAGAGAGTGGACATTGGGGCAGCATATTCGGGCCTAGATCTGGTTTCAGTACTATTGGTGTTGTGCAAACTTATGGTAACAGAAACATATGTGGGTGAAGCAGCTGCAGTACATTTGAGATCTGAGGGAGGCAGAGTTGTGCCTGAATGCAGCTTGCTTTAACCCCACTTGTTTGGTTCTAAGAATAAATGGAGAAATGTGGCCTAAATACCCTAAAGGTACTATCTGCCGGCTTTGGATCTTGGAAGCTAACTAGAGTCAGTCCTGGTAGAGTACTTAGAATGGGAGATCGGTCAACAATACCAGGTCGGATGCAACATTTCAGAGGAAGAAACTGGCAAAACCAATTCTGGAAGTATCTCCTTGTCTAAGCAACCATATGAATTGCATGGGGTCACCAGATAGTCTAAAGGCAATTGAAGGGCAGGCAATACACACATAACACACAAATGGAGAAGTTATTGCCACAAAGTACAACTAATGGAATAACTGTAGCTTTTTATAACCAACTGACAGCATAACAAAGATGTATCTATGCTTACAATTACAGCAGTTTTGATCGTCCGTTTCAATGAATTCTGGGGCTTGATAGTTTGGATTAAGCTACATGGAATTAAACTGCTCCAGAGTCAGTTGTAAAATCTCAAACAGATTAAGAACTTCAAGTGTCCAGAATCGTTTTCCATGGGCCATGCTGGTTGAACTTCTGGGAGTTGAAGGCTGACAGTATCTGGAAAACCAAAGGTTGAAAAACCACGGCTTTTAGTGTTCCGTCTGTGAACTAGAGCAGGTAGCAACCTTTTTGAAGCCGGGGCCCGGGTTGCTTGCCCCTCAGACAACTGGGGGGCCGTCTGGGGTGTGGAGTTTTACACCCTCTGGGGGGAGGGGGGGGGGCGTGCTGTGGGGTGGAGCTTTCCACACTCCAAGGGGGCGGGGCCAATTGGCTCCGCCCCCGGAGTGATAAGCAATAATATAATAGTTCGCAAGCATGAAACTACTACAAGCATTTCAAAAAAAAAGAAGAAAGCATGCAAACGTCTCAACCGAAGAAGCACAAGTGCTGAGAGGGGAGTTTTTGCACCACACACACACAACGCCTGTCTCTCCACACACAACCTCCCCCTGTGTCTCACATACCCCTCTCTCACCACTTGCTGCTCTCACACACACAACCCACTTCTGTCTCGTCACACACACAAACACATACAACCCTGGTCCTAACACACTACAACTACCCCTTCCCCCTGCTCTCACATACAAAAAACCCCTTCTTCTCGGTGTGTGTGGGTCTCACACATACACACACACAAACCACCCAAATCTCTCTCTCACAACACACATCCTTCTCTCCTCACACACCCACTCTCTCTCACAAAACACAACCCACTTTTATCTCTCTCATACACACATACAAACACATCTCTGCTCTCATATACAACCTCCCCTTCTGCACACACCCTCGTCAACAAACCCACTCACTCTCGCACCACACCCACTTCCCTTCTATCTCTCTCTCTCTCTTTTTTTTTACACACACATACACAACTCGTTCTCTCTCCAACAAACACAAAACATCCTCTCTCTCTTGACACATACATACACCAACTCCTCTCTCTCTAGCTCTGCCCCATCCTGGCTGGTAAAATGAAGGAGAGGCCCCTGTAGAGGCGAGGAAGGAGGCAGGAGACCCCGCCCTGGCCTAAGTGCCAGCTCTTTCCTTTCTTTTTTTTGGCTTCTGAGGGCCTCCAAAGCCCCTCAGAGCGAGGAGAGGCGGAGAACGCCCGCTACTGGCGTCCTCGCCGGCTCTTTTCCCGGCTTCTGAGGGGCCTTCCAAGCCCCTCAGAGGCAGGAAGTGAGCGGGGACAACCGCGCGCGTGTCCGCTCAGGCTCTCTTCCCAGCTTCTGGAGGGGCCTTGCGTGGGGGCTCAAGGCCCCGTGCGGCTGGCGCGAGAGGCCCAAGGCCCCTGCTCTGCCCCGTGGGGCCGTTGGCGCGGCAATCGGCAAAGTACCGAGCAGGGGCCGTTCCAAACGGCTCGTCGGGCCGCATGCGGCCCACTGGGCCGTATGTTACCTACCCCTGAACTAGAGCATTAGAGCCTATTGGCAAAGAATTCTAAGGTCTATCATCAAATTGACAATTTTCAGGTTCTCACGGAAAAAGCCATGAGAATGAAAGTGATATGAAACTGCCAGTGGCTGTGCTGTTCAGATACATACACCATCGAAGAACCACAGTATAAATTTCTTCTATTTCCCAACATGATTGTCCAGCTAACACAGCCCCACTACAGAGGCTTCATTGTGAAGACCAAGGTCTTATTTACACAGAAGGGAAAGAAACCTCTTATTCATTTTGTTTTATGTGTTCGACCTAATGTGTTTTTTTTCTTTTTTGCTGTCCTGAGTGATATCTGAAAAGGACATTTTCTTCTTCACAGGCAAAGATCACACATTTTGTGGCAAAATACATTTTCTCTGTGCAAAAAAAAAATCTACACCGAGATTACAGACAATACTGTTTCCTTTATTACAGTGTTGGAGGCTTTGGCTTCCCTCCGGAGGAAAAAACAGAACACCAGCCAGCCGCCCTTTTTCGTTGGTCTGTACTGCACCTATGTCCCGTCTTGAAGGAAAAGCATAATTGGTGGCAGTATTCTGTATCATTGGCGGGGTCAACCGCCGCTTTGCGGCGGTCCTCCGCCGCCGCAATTTGATCCGCTCGTGGAGCCGCAGCAGCGAAACGCGGCGCTCCCGCGCGGAGCAAAAAAGAAGCTCCATTTCGTAGCTTCTTTTTTGGCCTGCGCTCTCAATGACAATCGCGATGGCTCCGGGCGAGGACTCGCGACGTCATAGGCGCCGTTTCGACACGTCTGGAACGTGTCCGTCCAGTACTCAACATGGCGGCGCCATAGTGATGGCAACCGCAAAAAAAGTTACGTGCTCCGCAGCTTACTGGGAGGAAGGCCATCAGGATGGTAAGAGACCCTTCCTAACCCTAATAAGGCCCTTCCTAACCCTATACGCAGCGGAGGCGCGTACTTTATTGGCGGTGTGTATCCGACATGTCATACAGTAGATAAATGGGTTTAAAATATATTGACGCATGCAATGCAGAAAAAAAGAGGAAATTCAGTGACACTTTTCATAAAAAAAAATAGCTGTTTGTCCCCCATAAATGGTCCCTCTGCTTTCTGTTCCCCCTATGAAACAAGGAATTAGCTTGTTAAAGAACATTTAATACCACAGCTGTTTTGGTCTGGTGAAATGACACATGTTTAACAAACGCAGTCTGTTAATACGGAAGGAACCAATTGCTGTTCCTATGGCTGTTGCTCGCAGGCTTTAATAAAAACAGAAATAACCAAACAATGGAGATACTTGCTTCCTGCGTGCAAAGAAAAACATGTCCATGTGGCTAAAGAATGAATAGGAAAGTGAACAAACATCTGGTTCTTTTTTTAATAAAAATGGGAAGTGGTAAAAGTTTGTGTCAGTGTGACAAGACTTCTCCATGCTTTCAGAAAGATGGGGGGTTAATAAATAAATGAAATATGATGGTCTATATACTTCTTCAGATTGCTTGTGTGGTATCAGTCAATATCAACAATCACCATAAAATAGTCACCCCATTGATTCAAATAAGTTGCTATATGTTCTTTTATTACAAGTGTGTCATCCCAATGACTGGACAATAGGATGTGAGATGACACACCAACCCAAGCCAAAATGGAGCTAGCATTTTCCTATTGCGGCATCAAAGGTCATATGTAAACAAGATTCTCGTTGCGAGTTGTTCAGTGGGCATTAATGCAATATATTGAATGAATATGTACTGTTGCACAACAATAAACTGGGGCAAGATAGCTGTGACTCTTGCCATTGCATGCCATCAGTCAACCCAGCACCACTAAGACTCAACTTAAAAACCACCTGTTGTGTGTTTCCTGAATTTCCCTAGTTCCTAGACCCAAGACATTTTACAACAGATTAAGATACATGTTAAACATTCCAAATAGGAACACCTAATACATAGGCCAATGTTTCCCCAGGATTTCAATGCTTTATATGTCAGCATCATAGGCTTTGCACAGCCTAGCCTTGAATAATATAACACCTTTGTTCACACTGGGAGAAAGTGCTAAACATCATTTAAATCAGTGTAAATATGGAGACAGGAATTTCTTCGACATAGTCCCCTCCATGCTAACTAATGGAGTACACAGGGATCTTAAGTACAAAGCCAGTCACAAAGTAATAGAACTGCAGATTACACATTCAGAGCTGGCCACTAGGATTCCCTGCCTCAATACTTCATTTTGTTGTTTCACTATGTTGTTTTTTAATATCTTGTGTTACTGGTGGCGTGGGACCAAAAAGCCTTTTGTGGGCTGGTGTCGGCGTAGCTAGGGTTTGAGGTACAACACGGCAACCACAACGATCCTAACCCTAGCACATACTGGCTGCACCATACTGGCGACACCCCTGTACACAGGCACAGCCTTTGACGTAACAGACAAATAGTCTCCACAATGTGCACCATGCTAGTTAACAATGCAGAGTGCGCCATTGTGCATACAGAAAAAAAAAAGTAACGGTGCTTGGCAGAAAAAGAACCCCTTGTTGTGAGTTGTCTTTTGTCCCCTCCGAGTGAAGCACACATTTTGGATGGCTGGCGGCTTTTCCTCTGGGAGGAAAAAAGGCCATGGGCAGTAGCCTGCCCCTTTTCCGGTGGTCTGTTCCAGGCCTATGTTTATTTTTCTAGTTTTGTAGATTTATTTGTTAGTCCATCCCAGATGCAAATTGCATGCCTTTCTCTGCAGATACTGCTCAAGAAAAGAAATTATTCAACCTGCATCCTTCAGTAGGGAGGATGCATTCCTTTGCCCTGGGAGCCTGCATGTGGCGCGATCCTTTTTGTGCCAAGAATGTTAGTTGCTTGCCTTCTGAAGGATTTATTTAGGCCGCCATTCCCACTGGGCAAAAAAAGCGGCTTATAATTGCTGCAATTCGGACTGATCTCGGATTTTTTGTTCCAAGTCATATTCCGAATCTGGTCCCCTCCCCAGTCTATTACGAGGTGCAAACGGACTCAGGTTTTTTTGACTCATGTTCTCATTCCCATTGAAATGTTTCTCTCGGTTTGTAATTTGAAGCGGACTTTTTTGCTCCCCATTTCCATTGCCCTTCTGGAACCCATTTTTTAAAAGCAGCTGTCAATCAAGTGCCTAAGCGCTTGATGTCACAAGCCAATCAATCGCTTAGGTGCTTTTCCCCCTCTGGGAAAGGGAAAAGGAGCCTCCATCCCCCCCAAGTTCCTTTGCCTCCCGGCGTTCCTGTGTCCCCAGACTCCCTCTGGGAAAGGGAAAAGGGAGCCTCTATTCCTGCAGGTCCCTTTGCCTCCCAGGCTCTCCTGTGTCTTCCCAGACTTTCTCTGGAAAGGGAAAGGGAAACTCAATCCCCCCAAGTCCCTTTTTGCCTCCCCCATGCTCCCTGTGACTGTTGGGGGGGGGCGATCGAGCAGGCATGTAAAAAAAGAAAAAATAATAGTTAAAAATGGTGTTCAATGGGTCTCCTCACACATCGATCTATGCATGTTGGAGCAGGGGGGAGGGTTGGCAGGGGGGGCGTAATGTATTTACTGTGTTTGGAGTCAATGTAAGCAATTTGCTATGTTTTGGACACCTGACAGAGCACCTAAGCGATCGAAAGCTTAATTTTTTTAAAAAATAAATGGTGTCTACACATGTGATTGCCTTACCCTGCTTCCCACTCTACATCACCGAGGAAAGGCTATGCAAATGGGGGGGGGGGAGAACCAATCTGTGGTTTTGTTTTAATTTTCCCCTGAAAGATTTGCGTTTGTTGGCTGGTTAATATGTAATACAAGAGACCTGTGAGAAACTGGGATAAAACTTGCATGCCTTGAACATTTTTTTGAATACAGTCCACATCATTTACTCCTCTTTATTGCAGTGCTGACAATAGAGAGCTAAACAAAATCATAGAGATGAACAGAGATGTAGTTTCTGATGTTTTTTTTAAAAAAAAAACAATAGTGTGAACAACAAAACCGAATTGGTGGAGTGAGAAGATTCACATAGTCACACTAAGAAAAACAACATAATCTAAATAACCCCCGAGAAACATAATAAAGACCAGATTGCACAGCACCAGAGTGAAAATGGAGCTCTTCAAGCATTGTGGACAGCATTCATCCTTTAAAAAAGAACATTCATCGTCATTCTTACTATGTGGTCTTGTCTCTGGTTGTAATTATAATCCATGGGGTGAAGACAACAACGACCCAGAAGGGAAGGTATTTTTTACCATATATCAAAGGGGTCTCAGACAGAAGAGGAAACTGGTGAGGAAGCACAACCTCCAAATAGTTTACAAACTGACCACAAATAATCCAGCAAATGCTGTGGTCACAAAGGGAAGGAGAGACCCTCTCATGGCTGGAGGAATTTACCAATGCCGTGCAGTTGTGGATATGACTACATAGGACCACCAAATGCAGTGTTCAAACACAATCAAGAAAACACGAGGGGCACTGCAGACTGGGTCATCCAGAAAAAATCAGCATAGCAGAACACTTTGATAAACCATCCGTGGACATAAATGCTGTTTGAAAGCACGAAATCTGGACCAGGCCAACAGCTATCAGGGTCAGAAAGCACAGGAAGCATTGAAATCCAAACACCTAAACAATTTTCAACAGGAAAAGAAGAAACCCTTAAATAAAACAAAGTTTGGCTTCCAGCCTGAAAACACCAAAACCAAGACCCAGCAAATGCAAATGAACACCACCCACGGTGCCGGGGGGTTTCCCAGCAGTCAATGGATCATTAATTAAATAGACCCCCTGAGGCCTTGTTTATTTCAACAACAGAACAATAACAGATAACATGTAAATAGCTTCTCAGCTCAACCAACAGTATAAATACCACACTCTCTTCCATGCCAGCGTCTCTGAAGTGCTAACCACAGCTGCTCGCAAAATGTCAGGAATAAACTCTCTCCTAGAAATGGTGGTTCCATAGCCTGAAAACCCACAAAAAACTACGTAATTACATCCATTTCACTAATGTCGGGATCATATCAATAGAGCATTTAATTTTTGTGTAATATTGCACACAAATTTACAAAAAAAAAAAAAGTAAAGAGAAAAATGTCAGTCTTGAACTGTGTAAATACTGAATCAGATGAACGCCTGGTATAACACATCTAGGAACTTCTGAGAATCTTCAAAGCTGGTTTTATGTTGCTGTGGGTCACTCTAATTAAAAAGAGGGAAGGGAAATAACATTAATGTCAGAAAGACATGGTTTTTCTTGGACTGTGGAAATCATGGGGAAATGTTTTTTTCTCTATTGACAACTGTTATATTTAGCCAAGAGGAATCTACTTTTTGAAATCACTGACATATTAAAACATTTAAATATGTTTAAAATGGGGAAATGTTAGTGTTGTTCAATTTTTGTTGTTGTTGTTGTTTGTTGCTGATATAATTGTGCCCGCAATCCAAATTCCTTGTTCATCTCAGTCAAAGATCTTCTCACAATGCATGTTTGTGAAAAAGGATGATTTCAATTAGTCCTAAATAGGGGGCATGATGCTGTTCCTGTTCTGATACAAACCACAACTGTGGTTACAAAAAATTCCCCTGTAGTGAGCGCACTTGGCTTCATTGCAATGTAGGGATGGGACAGTATAAACAGAAGTAAAATCGGACAGAATCTTAATGCTTGGACTTAAAAAAGTAATTCTTGCAGGCAATACACTTTAAACATATTCTCTAACTTGAAGCCTACCATCAGAGTGTTCATTATGAAACTCATGTTAACATTCTAACAAGCAAAAATGCTTTGTTTAAAATGTTGTTCTAATCCTGAGCACTCAGATCCCTCTGAAAATTCCCACTTACTGCCAACCCAAATATGTATGTTCAACTGCGGTGACATCCAGACAGATTGAAAGGTTTTAAAAGTACCAGAAGTTTGTTCTTGTACTTTCCAATTTATATTTTGGAGATCCATACACATCTTAGTTACCCAGAAATTCTAGCAGCTCCTGGTATGATCAGAGACTTTTGATGTGGATAAACAGGTCAATTTATTTTAAAACCCAGTTTAAAATCAAAAGAATAGCAAAATTTGAAAGTTTTTCAGTCTGGCTGAATGCACCCAGACGCATCTTTCAGAGTGGACCAGCCATGACAGTCTATGAAATAGAACCAACACAGAGTCCCTGTGCCACTTAAAAACAAATAAATTTATTTGTTTTGGAAGAAAAGTGGGAAAGCACATGGTGAAGTGGTTTGAGTGTTGGACTAGGACGCTGAAGGCAGGATTCGTATCTCTCCGTGTTGGCCATGGAAACCCAGTGGGTGCCTAGGGCAAGCTCACCAGCCTCTGAGGAGGCAGAAATAACACACACACACCCTGCACAATTGTGACAAGAAAAACCCCATGAAAGGTTTGCCTTAGGATTTGCCGAAACTTGCTAAGTAGCAATAACAGAAGCAAGTACACCTATATTCTATACGGCTTATCAGTGCACTTAACACTCCCTAAGTGTATACAATAATGTTACTATTGGCCCAACAAACTCATTTTAGTGACCTAGGAGAGATGCAAGGTTGAGTTGTACCCTGAGCCCCTGGCTGGGATTGAACTCACAACCTTGTGACTTATGAGTGAGTGGGGCATAACAGCATTTAACCACTTGCCACCAACAATAAAACCTATCAATTATGGCCTTAGATGGTTGCCAGAATATGAAAACAACTTGAAGACACACACAACAAACACCTACAATTTTATAGGGAAAGTACACTGTTGGCTTCACCATTTGATCACCGCATCCAGACAGAGGTTAGATGTCCAGGAAAGAGGCTGCATTTATCTTAACACCCCCCCCCCCCAGTTCTGATCATGATTAGAGCTTGCCTGTTCAGTTTCTACATTGGAGGGACTAGGGGTTTTCAGTGGCTTCCATGTCAGGGATGTGGTGAATCTTCTCTATTTGTGCTCCAGACATCAAAGGTGGTATCTATATCTTTGATATCTTCGATTATCTAGATTCTGCGGCAGCTCCTTAAATTCTGGAATAAAACTCAGAGCAGATTCACTGCACTCCTGATATAGGAACCAACAGTCACCCATCAAAGACCCACCAGCGTAAGGCAGCTGCTAGTAGCAAATGGTGGCAGATTTCCACCATAATTGCAATCATTCTGGCCCCACAAAAGCTAGCTGCATAGGACACGTAAGGCAGGAGTTGTTTTAATGACATGAAATAGAATTGTGCTCTCCACACATTTTACCTAAGAGCTATAACATGTACAAGTATAAATAACATTTAGAATTCCCTTCAGATAACTATGCTCTTGGAGTAACTTCAGCAAGCATGCACCATAGCCTTTAGGTCCAAATGGCAGGGCACTTCACCCAGGCACACATCCCACGTGAACAAGAACCAACCCCAATATAACAGAGAAAGAGGCACTCCAATGTCATAGTCCAGAATATCTAAACTTGTGGCAATGTGTGTAAGAAACACCACTGTAATGAATCAAAGAGTTAGCAAGAAGGCACCCTAAGGCACCTCAACCACGTGCGTTAAAACTCTTCAGAAATAATTGGAAACCATTCACTCTTGGACAACTGATATTTTGTTGTATTCCTTAGTTAATCAAACAAACATTGTTGGAGCTATCTAGATGCTTCCAAGTTGTAGCTTTCTTAAAAGCCCGCAAGCAAAGCCAGAAATTGACTGTCATTTGTCTTCCATGTGACACTCCTATGTGATACTGGATTTTCCTTTTTGAGCACAGATGGGCTGGGAAAGGGGTGTGGAAGCGTACTCATTAATTTATGTATTTGCTGGCCTTTTTTAGTCTGCCTTTTAACAAGCAACAAGGTTTTAGATGGTCTCAAGCAAATTAAAAACATAAATGCCAACAGCAGATAGGGATAAAAACAGGACATAATAAATCCAGAATAATTTTAATCATTTAATTATGTTAATTATTTTATTTATTTTATTTATATACTGGTTTGTGTGGCTGTCAACTATGGAACTGAAGGTAACTGATGTAATGTAAAACTGATGATAACTTGCTCCCAGTTCCAGACTGCTTTTACTCTGTATCATGGGGAGCCTTTTAGAATCAGAGGTTGGAAAGGACCCACAAGAGCCACCTAGACCAGTTCCCTGCAAGTTCCCTGCGTATGCACAATAAAGCAGCTCCGAGAAAAGGGGGGGGAGGGGCGAATCCCAAGAAGAATGCAAATAGCGGCGTGAAAACGCAAAGCTGCTATTAGGTAAAACAAATAGAACGGAGGGTCCAAAAGACGAGGATGGCAGGAAATACCGGAAAGCAATCTATATTCCATCCACGGTTACGTAAACCTAATGTTAAACGGGTCGAAGGAAAAAGTATTCTGATCTTCTAATTTGCAGAGGGAAGGAGAGTCACGATCTTGCATAGTTGATGTTGAGGGGGACGATAAAAGAATATTAGAAGCAGGACGCAACAAGAGTAATCGCGGGAAATGCTACTAGAGACAGGAAGAGAAGAAGAAAGGATAGAAAAGGAGAAGAGACCGAAAAAAAACACTGCCGATGGCAAAATGCGCTAGAGAAATTGGTCTCGGAGTGCGGTAAAAAGGACTGTAGGCGAAGTATCGATGGGAAAGGGAAAGGAAAAGGAAAGGGGGGGGGAAGAGGAGGAGCCAAAAACGGGGGGGGGGGAGAGGAAGAGAAGAAGATGAAGGGGCCATAAAGAAACGGGCAGCATGGTCAGCAAAGGGGACACTAGGATAAAGCCAGCTAATACACCATGTAGATTCCGAATCATCTCTCTCTCGCCATTCGTTCTTGTACTCACTGCATCTCCTCCAATGGAACCTTTACGGGTGTCTGCTAGGTCGTACTCTCTGTACATCTTTTCGGGTGTCCTTCGAGCCAAGATTGATGCAAGTTAATACTTACGAGTGTTAACGACTGTATATGGTAAAGGATTTCTTTTAGCAGGGTGGAAGGGGGGAAGTTGTAATCGAGCACAGACCATCAAGACAACATGTATATCAGAACATAAAAGCACGAAACTATCCCTGATAGTGAAGATAGCTATTTTCTTGCGCCACAATCAGCGCACCACCAAAACTTCATGCTCACACGCCAAGAACGGAGCCACCCAGGCTTTGCACAAATGTGGAGCGGGCTAAAACGATGCCTCTGTATCGCAGTTTCACGGTGCTAGCTCGGGGGAAACGTGATACCACTCGGGCGGATAAGACTAAATAGGGTACTAGGAGAGCACTATAGAATAATAGGGTCTGCGCTACGTACACACAAGCCTCTTCACGCACCGCCTTGAACGTTGGTGAGAACACTGCACATCCAGAATCGAAGTCAAAAAGGATCCGGGGGCAGGGTCGCGCGAGGTCGAAGCGGCGGAAAGGGGATGCGGGTGCAAGTGGCGCGCGGGCAGATTACAACATAGATCACCACAAATGATACAGCAGAGGGGGCGTGGGGGGCGGACAAAGGGACAGAGGGCAAGGAGTTTACAAGCGATCAGTGCAGCACGCTTATGATAGCCAACCAGAAACTCACCTCGCAGATGCTCTTGCATATCTGTCGTAACTCATGCGCGATCTACTCTTCCTCACGCGTACTCGACCAACAACGCCCATACGGGAGGGGTGCGTCTCCACCGGCGGGACGCTAGGTGTGACGTACGGAAAGACGCCAAAAGGCAGAGACAGCACCCGACTCATTAACCTGGATAAAATACAAATAGACCCCGCCGTCTTAGATTTGCAATTGTTGTGAATAATAGGTACTAGAGATAAAAACATCTGTGCAGCTTTCAGCCCTACTGGGCCATAGTCTGTTTAGTGGTAGCTTTGCTCCGGTGTGACTATAAAAATATTGCCCCTGGATGTTAATATAACCTGGCTTAAACTAACCCAAAGATGTCTAAATTTAAATCAAATAGGGGTCAGATTTTAGCCCCCCAATGTTTTTCAGGTGTGCAACGCTTAGAAAACCAGGTCCTTTGGGGGTAAAGTGTTTCCGAATTTAGTTGGTATGTGTGAAGCAAACCAAAATCAAGAATAAGCAACTTTCATACACTAAACATTAAGACATTGTAATGTTTTAACTTAAACCCAGTCATTATTTCTCAGCACAAATGAATTTAAAGATTAAATATGTAAATCGTAGGATCGCAAACTATAGATGAAGAAAGACAACCATGCTAACATAAAATACTAATAGATTAAATTTTCAGTATACAAGCAGAAGTATTTGGATTTCAAGTAACTGAAACCTATGGACTCAATTCAATATTTAAACAAGGAGTGGGATCATACAAGACCTCCAGATCCCTCAGATCCCGCAACACTCTGCCTGGGATGGCCACAGAGTCCCAGGTGTTGCAGGTCCCACAAACATCTGCCCAGGCTGCCCAGGCCTCAATGACGATGACTCCAATCCCGCCCTGATTCAAACGGTAGTGGTGATGTTTTTTAAATATTGTGGTAACGCACGGAGCCAATTTACTTATCTTTCCTAACACAAAGACAAACCCGCTTCTGACCACCAACACTGAGGGTGGTGTCCGACAAAGGCAGAATTAAAAGCAGTTTGACCACCATGACTATGTCCTACAGAATTCCGGGGAGTTGTAATGTATGCTGAGGCAATCCAGAAGGCTGAGGCACCAGAGCATTTCCAACAGATCAGGGAATCACCACGGGCACGACAAATCCCAGGATTCTGGAAAGGATAGTCTGGCAGTTAAAGTGGTGTCAACCAGTTTGGATAACTTTAAGTATGTATTGTGCATATCTTGTGTTGTAATTCTGTGTACTATCGGTGAGAATAATCTCCAAGTGGCTGCTTTTTTTTTCTCCATCCTGTCAGCGTCCACAGATTCTTCCTGTGAGGACAAACAAGAAGAGACTTTATATTGGTGGCCTTCTTTCTTCCGCTTAGAACGCTCCCAAGGAAAACTCAATTGGCCCCCTTTTCTGCTCTCTTTCTTTTCTCTGGCAGACAAAGAACCTGCTTCTTCAAAAAGCGTCAGGTCATCATTCATAGCCATTAACTGCGTGGGGTAGACGTTGTTCAAAATGAGTGTGTTGTTTTTTTTTAAGTGTGCAGCATATGTGTAATGAGTTTCTTCTATGGTGTTAAATGGATGTTTTAATTGGATTTAATTGTTTTGAATGCTTTTAAAAACTGTTGTGGCACATATTGTTTTAAGCTAGTTTTGTTTTTACTTGTATTGGCAAGGGGCTTTGAGTTTCCATGTTGGGGAGAAAGACATGATATAAATAATAAAATAAAACAAAGATTTTAAAATACCTGTTATGAAAGACATATGCTGGTATTTTCAGAGTTCAGATGTAGTTAAACCCTAGGTGTCCAAAGGTGGCCAAATACACCAGCATGGTGCATCGTTTGAGTGTTGAAATGGGAGTCCAAGAAAATCGGGTTTCAATCCCGACTCAGCCATGAAACACACTGGGGGGACTTTGGGCAGTCACCTTCTCTCAATCATAATAGGGAGCATGCTGCAATTTGCTGATTAGCGTCTCTTTCTCATAGAGCTGCACAGGTTGGGAACAAGAAAAAAGGGATTTATGGCTGAGGCAGCAAATAGAGGACAGAGGCAAAATACATGAAACTTCTTGAGGACCTACCAATTAATCAAAAGAGATGTGTACATGGGGGTCGTGTTAGAAATGTTCTTCCAAATAAACATTTTTCAAAAGAGTAAATCACACAACTAAGGATAAAACAGGAGCATATAAATGCTTCAATCAGAATCCTTATTATTTTTATGATGGTAACAAACTTCCATTTAAAAAGTGTGGGCGTCTTTTAATGTGCCCACCATATGTGCCACACGACATACCTGCCTAAAGTAAGAAGCAAGAAAGAACTCTACTCAGACCCATAGCTGCCTGTATGATGCCAGTTGTCCTGGGTCCTACTTCTATCTAATAACAGACACCACCCAAACCACCACACAGCCTTAATCAGAGACAAGATCTGTGACAGTTAAATAGATTTCTCAAAAAGGATCCACTGAGGGAAATCCACGTCTAAAAGATCCACAGATGAAAGACTTGCTTAATCATATTGCACAGAAGCACAGCCACAGATTTGTAAACCAAAGTACTCTCAAAATGAAGAGCACAGAGAGGATTCCCTCTACAATTGTTTAACATACTATGTGAAACAGAAGCAAAACATTACGCCTCATCAACGTGAAGGAAAGCCCGTGGGAGAGCACATACAAACACAACCTCTGCAGTGGAACAGATTGCCTTGATCAACACAACGAGACAGAACGCCCCATTCCAAAAATGGGACAAACCCAAATACCAGAGCCTTGAAGTGGCAAAGGGGCAATCGTTTACAGTAATTTTTAAAAACGCAAGAGGCTTTCATCATGGATATGCTAAGATGTTGGGTTTGAGTATTAAAAGTGTGTTAGGTGCTCTTCACTCACTAGTGAACAGCCATTTCAACAACACAACAAACACCCATGATAAATTAGTGCACAATAAATGTCAATAAATGTCAGAAAGGTTCAGGATGCAACAACCAGTTCAATGGTTTCTGTTTTCACATTCAGCTTTACAAGAAATGATGAACATTCTTGATAAACAGTCATGAATGTCGCATGTTTGGTCCATCATTTGCCTTCCAATCATTTTCTATATTGACCGTAAGGGCAAACGATCACAGGGTATTCCGTGGCAAGATTTTTTCCTTGCCAAGATGAAAGGATTCTCTTTCGCTTTCAAAAGAGACCAAGATTACTACTTCTGCCTACTTTGTCTGGAAACATTTTTGAAAGGACTTTTGGTAATTGTTAAATCATTTTTAAAGAAACAATCTGTTGGTTGCTTTTGTTTTTTTTCAACCCTGGTATTTCTGGTGTGTATCTTTTTAAACAGCACAAGCATGTAGATGTTTCTTTTGCAGAAGTAAGAAGTCTCAATAGGTCAATAGGGTTTGTTTGTTGTTGGGGTGTGCCTCAAAATATGGGTGATTTTATGGTGACCCTAGAGCCACCCTATCACTGGTTTCCTGGGGCGAGAGTGTGGTACTTCTTGCCCAGTTCACTCATGGTGGGCCATGGCTGAGTGGGGGAAACAAACCCTGGTCTCTGGAGTCATAGGCCCAGTACACACCGGCCCTTGGCGGCAAATCATGGCAGTGCTTCCCACATGCCTCTCCCAACCTTGACTGTGACAATGGGCGTCACAATGGTGGTGCCCTGTAACACATGGGCACCACCAGTGTTACACATCAACAGGAAGTGCGGCATCCACACACAGGCGCCGCAAATGCACTTGGCAGAACGAGTGCATCAATGGTGCACTGGTGGCGCACATTGTTACTCTGCAGGGAAGCCTGCGGTTGGCGGCTGCGGCTTCCCTGCGAGGGAAAACAGCAGTCGAACCCTTTTTTTGGGTAGTAATGTACCACCAACCCCGCGCCTATGTCCAGTCCCTGAAATCACTACACTGCATGATGGGGTGAGGCTCCCAGACTAGTCCCAGCTCTTTCTGCCAGCCTATCAGTGTTCAAATGCATTCAAATGCAAATAGACAAATAGATACAACTTGGACGGAAGGTAAGCAACATTCCTGGGCAGTCATAGCTGGCCACATGAACCACCAGAGTTTGTCTTCAGATGCTGGCTCTTCAGTCTTAGGAACGGAGATGAGCACCACCGCTATAGGTCGGACACAAAAAACGTTGACAAATACCTTGGCAAAAGGGATACCTTTACATACTTCTAATTGGTCCCATTTAGCAGGCACAGTTCTGAGTAATCTTACATCTTATCCCACTTTTTTCATCAGCTACTTCTTAATTTTCTCAGTCTACTCTCTTCTCCCTTCCATTTTCCGCATTGCCTCACCGTAGCTAAGTTGCTGAAACTGAGTCAAAGTGGCAAAGTAGTTGAATCAATTTTCACTGTAGGAAGAAAAGGGATGGAATCGTGTAGTTCCATTAGGGCTTTGGCAAAAGCAAACATGGGCCTAAGCAACAGGCAGAGGCTAAGGGCAGTGGCAACCCCCACTTGTGTTTGACCAGGATCAGACCATGGGCGTAGCCTGGCAGTGAAGGGGGTGTGTTACATGCCTCATGCCTGCGGTGGTCAGGGGCCCCACTACTGTCCCTGTGACCCTACCTGCCTCGCTGTCACATCGCTAGAAGACCCCCATAAGGCTGGAAACAGGGTGCCTGGCGACACTCACATATGGCTAGGCAACCCCAGCTAATGCCACAGGTCAACAACAGGAGCTTCTGGGCAGATACAGGGTGCACGGGACCCTGCAATGTGGCCAGGTTGGTTTGCCACAGATTTCAATCAATGAAACTCCATGGCAAACAGCAGGTAGACAAGCCTAAGATCCCTTTGGACTGGGAACGCATCCCGTACAGCATGATGCAAGAAAGACAGGGTGCGGGGGGGAGGCATGGGCTTGTGGGATGTGCATACAGGCCCTGAATTTGGTGTGTTCTTTTCATTAATATTTTTGCTATCTTGATCACACCGGAGGTTCTTGGTGGCCACATGTCATGAATTTGCATCTGTGCAAATGTTGTAAAGTTGAATTGATGTAGAAACACGGATTGGGTCCTGTTATTGTTGTTGCATTCAAAGTTGCTTCCAACTTATGGTTAACCGCTGGTGAATCTATTGTCGGGTTTTCATTGCCATTCCTCTGAAGCTGAGAAAGTGTACTTACCCTACACCCAAGAAAACACTATGTGTTTCGATGGCATGGGGATTTCAGATCCGTAGTCACCACTACAATTACTAGTTCACACTACGGGCCGCTCATTAATGTGATATTGGCTGTGAATCTAACTTCTTGCTGTTCAGATCTCAAAAGGCGACTCTCACCTGGGACGATGGAAAGGTGAAAATGTCCTTGTGTCCCTCGGACTCTAGATCAAGAAAAATCATATGATACCGGGCCAATGCCACAAGTAAAACACTGCAAGAGCTCTTACATGGCAAGTATGGTGCTTTTCGCTACAACACAAATGTCCAGACAGAGAAGGACGTTCCCGTATAATCGTCATTTCAGATTATGGGAAAAGGCACAAGAGATTCGGGAAAGGTAAGATTCATTAGCGGTGGCTGAAAAGGGCCCTATGGGATATGTGCAAGATAATTTGGCAAACAACACAAACCACAGACAGTACAAATTGAGAAAAAGCAATTGTTAATTAATTGTTTTAAAATTGATAAAAAGTATGGTAATGGTTCCAATTAAAGTTACAACATGCTTGTCCCTGTTTTAGGTGCTTTGACACCATGGAAATCTGTCCTCCTCCAACACAACCTTTAAAGATTTTATGGCCAGAGTCACAATTTACGATCTTTCTATATATGGTTACAATTATAATCCCAATTTTAGCAATTATAAAAATCCCACGCCCACACTTAGGTAGCATGTGCTTTAATACCTGTGGCTTATAATGTCTCCGGATAAGGGATTCCGTGTGTGGGCATCTGAGAAGGGGGCTATATATATGAAACGCTCAGTAGGCGGAAATTATGTTTAGTCTTAAAATTACTAGTAAATGTCGTCTCCCTATCTCGCCCGCCCGTGGACCTTTATACTATGATTATTCTAATTCGAACATAGCTATACACTTGGAAAACGACTATGCCAAAGTGGGTTCTTACTGCACCCTTAAGGACTGAGAAAGAAACGGGTAGCATGAACTGTCGGAGACTTGTCTAATTCATCAATGCAATGCAACCAGTTTCTGGTTCTTTCTTCTTCATTAGTCTCAAAGTCTAACAAGATCGATTTGCATACAGTTGGTCCGCCCGGGATACGAAATACCCAGGTTTACAAAAAATTTCCGGGAAAACGAAAAAGCGCCATGGAAATAATTTGTTTCCGGTTACGAATGTTTTTTTTTTTTCGGGTTACGAAAAAATTTTTTTGTGCGTTTTTGTCCGGCTTTTTCTTCGCGACGAACGCGGCTTTTCCTTCCCCATTAGCGCCTATGGCATTTTTCGGCTTGCGAATGCGTGGTTCGGGTTTAACGAAAGCGGCGGCGGAACGAATTAATTTCCGTAACCCGAGGCAACCACTGTATTTGATTTTCCAGACCAACCAACAAAGCTAGCTATTTGAATCCTTTGAGAAGTAGTTTCATATGTCAGTCACTCAATGGCCTCCCTACAACATAAAACAACAACCCTGTCACACCTGGGGTGTGGGCCAGGGCTTCTGGGGGCAAGCATGTGGGGATGGCATACAGAAGGGGAGTATGGTAACAGCATACAGGGAGTGTGTGGACAAAAGTGCAGGGGAAGACCCAACTGGACTGGGTGTCACCACCCCCATTCTGGGGTAGCACCCGTGTCGCCACGAAAATCGCATCACCACTGCAACCAAACTGCAACCCCCCTAAGGACGCCACTTACTAGCAGTTCACTTACCTGTTTGTTAACAATTGTTAGTGTTGGTGGGTATGGTTGGAGTGTTTTGACTTGGACTCCAAAAGAAACGCCAGGGTTGAAAATCCCCAGCAAGCCTTAATACTCTACTGAGGTTAACCTTGGTCAAGTTATACTCTCTCAGGATATGAGGAAGGAATGCTGCATAACCTCCTGTGAACCCTTCAAGCACACCTAACGACAACCAAAGTTGTTGTAAACATAGCTATAGCTTATTCTCATCTTCGCATTCTCACCATTGAGCAAGCCTTGTTCCCAAAATTTAGTGGGTTTTGTTTCTTATCATGATTGAGCTGGGGAATTGAGAGGAGGGAGGGCCCTTCTTCATGAAAAGCCAGATTAAAAGTAAAGGAATTGAGCTCCCTACATCCAGCTCCCTACACAATCGGGTCCTCCACTCTTAGCATGTGCCACTTGGCACTGATTGAAAAAAAGGTGCATCTGCCTGTAGAAATAATGCAGTTTGGTATCATTTTTAGTTACCAGGCTCCATCCTAACAAAAGCCTGGGTTTGTAGTTCGGGAAGCACCAGTACTCTTTAGAGAATGGCTAAAGACCTTGTAAAACTTACAGTTACCAGGATTACCAGATGGAGCTACAACATTTAAATGGTTCAAATTTCATTATTCTTCAGTGTTTTCTTCTACAAAATTCACTTAAAAAATGCGTCATCAAAACCTAAGGGGGAACGCCCCCCCCCCCCCCTAAATGAGATGCAAAAAGAAAACTTGCAACTGGGTGGTTTTGTCCTTCACCATTTCCATGCTATGGCAGGCACCATGGCCAAAGGCGGAGGAGGAATGAAGAACTGTTTTTGTTTCTAAAAAAAAAAATCCGTCCCTTTGCTTTGGAAGAGAATGCTATTTTAAATTACATGAATAAACTTCCAGGGTGGGGAGGAGAATCAAGCCATTCTTAGCTGTTGTATCATATTGTGAGACAACAAGCCTACAGGACTGTTACCACCCACTTGTACACTTTATAAGGAAGAGAAGAAAAAAAAAAAGGTGTCGTTTGCTTCTATCAAGTTTTCCCTGTTTCATTTTAGGTATACTCAGTATGGGGAAGGGATCAAACCATGTTGTTCCATGGTAGCCTAAATGCGTGTTGTTCAATTATGAAAACTAATGACCTTTCCCTGGAAAGCAAAAAACAAAATAGACCACACAACCTACTTGGCAAACAAGTCAGGGGGAAGTGGAAAGATTTTCACAAGAAAAAACTGAAGGGGGAATACTCTGCCACAAACTGGTGGGTGGGTGTGCGGGGGAAACCATGAGGGTTAAGCAAAATTCACTGATATCTGGGGGCAAAACTTCTGGCTACCTTCTAACTTCTAACTTCTTCGTTTCTACTCTACTCTTCGCTAGTCTGCTTTTCTACTTTCTATTTTCGACGCTGCATTTGTGTCTATTTAAGATCCCACCTTTTGTTACAGAGAGCAAACAATTGGATAATACAGTGTTATTTGATTCTAACACATAATATGCAACGTAGGGAGACAAATGGGAAAACTGGATTTCTTTCTTGGGAAACTAAGCACGTAGGAGGACAAATGGGAAAACTGGATGCTGCCATCCAAATGGGTTTTATTGTCCACTAGGACTTTACTTGTTTTAGGGGATTCCATTGGGGAATAATAAGGAAAGGAGCAAAGAAAATTTAATATAATTTGAAGACAACAGCTCAACACATTACTCCAGTGATTGTAAATGGTTTAGGCTGGCAATCCTATAACCCTCTTACCAGTGAGTAAGTCTCACTGAATGCAGTAAGATTTACCCTCAAGTAGACAGGCATTGGATTAAGGCTTTTAAATTTAATTGCCAATGTATAGAAGTACATAAAAGGAAGACAGGAAAACTGTAAAATCAACAGAGACAACATTTGTTATTGTTTAGAACTTGGACTAAACCTGTTTGAGAACCTTGGCCTTCCAAGATGGAAATCTAGAGAAACAAATTTTTAACCCAGTTTACTACACAAGGATTTCCATTGTCGCTTGGGGATGTTATGAAGAATTAAAAAAACCTGAACACTACACTTGTTCTTGGTGGTGGCGTTGCGCACGAGCATGCAAGCAATCACACACATTGGCCAGTGGGTATGTGTGTGTGTGTGTGTGTGTTGCATTTAAAAAAAAAAAGCCATCTGTTGAGACATTCATCATATTCAGGAAAGAAACTAGTCTTCTCAATTCTCCCAGCTGAAGAAGTCATCTCAAGATGTTTTTCTTCTCCGTTTAAATAAATGAAAAGTGGTTTCAAACCACTTAACAAGTGGAAAGGAAGAATGTGGGTTTAAAAAAAAATCCTTTGTAAAAAGATTGCAAAGCCCCAAACGGAGTGGGGCACTATTCAGGTGCAAACGCAGGTGAAGTAGACTTTGGTCTTAGTTGTCCTGTACTGTACTGCCAGGATACTCCAGGGCAAGCCAATGTAAATCTGGTCCTCTATCTGCCCTGACATGACCTGCTGCCCCTCAGAAGCATCCAACCAACACCCCACCACCAACCACCAATCCACCACCTCCACCACCACCCACCCACCACCCGCCCTCAGGCTCAGTCACTCACTTATGAGTTCAGAACAGGTAACCTCACCCAGTGACAGGTAGCTAGCTCCAGTCAGGGGGAATTCCAGTGCAGACAGCCATGATAGCATCACATCAAAATAAGCATCAAAAGAAAAGGCTCCTTCTGCATCTGGATCTTCTCACTCTCAAAAATCTGGAGTAAAAGTTAAAATTATTTTAATTTTGGGCTAACTTTGTTATGTCCCCGTTTCTATTGCGGAAATGCCAGATGTTGTTTGTTTCCAAATGCCCACAAAAAACCAAAACCAGGTTTTTTCAAGCCCATTATCTTCCAAACAAGGGCCATGCCCCCCCGTTCCAGAGGTGGCCAAATGTGCTCTTGCTGGTGGCGTAAAACTGGGCACACACACACACACCAAACCCTGTCTAACACACACAACTACCCCCTCTCTCACATACACAACCCACTTCTCTCTGTGTGTGTGTCTCACACATACACACACACAAAACCCATCTCTCTCTCACACACACAACCTCCTTCTCTCTCACACAACCCACTCTCTCTCACACACACAACCCACTTTTATCTCTCTCATACACACATACACAACACATCTCTCTCTCACATACTACCTCCCCTTCTCACACACCCTCTCACACAACCCACTCTCACACACACAACCCACTTCCCCCCTCTCTCTCTCTCACACACACACACATACACAACTCGTTCTCTCTCTCACACACACACAAAACATACCTCTCTCTCTTACACATACATACACACAACTCCTCTCTCTCTCTCTGCCCCTCCTGCTGTAAAATGAGGAGAGGCCCCTTAGAGGCGAGGAAGGAGGCAGGAGACACCCGCCCTGGCATCCTTGCCAGCTCTTTCCCGGCTTCTGAGGGGCCTCCAAGCCCCTCAGAGGCGAGGAAGGAGGCGGAGAACGCCCGCGCTGGCGTCCTCGCCGGCTCTTTCCCGGCTTCTGAGGGGCCTCCAAGTCCCTCAGAGGCCAGGAAGGAGGCGGGGGACACCCGTGCGCGCGTCCTCTCAGGCTCCTTCCCAGCTTCTGAGGGGCCTGCGTGGGAGGCTCAAGGCCCCGTGCGGCTGCGCGAGAGGCCCAAGGCCCCACGCGCCTGCCCCGTGGGGCCTTTGGCGGCGGTAATCGGCGGCAGGACCGAGCAGGGGCCGG
>NC_056526.1:159870269-159918877 GCF_019175285.1 Sceloporus undulatus | reverse complement strand
CCCCCCTCTCTCTCTCTCACACACACACACATACACAACTCGTTCTCTCTCTCACACACACAAAACATACCTCTCTCTCTTACACATACATACACACAACTCCTCTCTCTCTCTCTGCCCCTCCTGCTGTAAAATGAGGAGAGGCCCCTTAGAGGCGAGGAAGGAGGCAGGAGACACCCGCCCTGGCATCCTTGCCAGCTCTTTCCCGGCTTCTGAGGGGCCTCCAAGCCCCTCAGAGGCGAGGAAGGAGGCGGAGAACGCCCGCGCTGGCGTCCTCGCCGGCTCTTTCCCGGCTTCTGAGGGGCCTCCAAGCCCCTCAGAGGCCAGGAAGGAGGCGGGGGACACCCGCGCGCGTGTCCTCTCAGGCTCCTTCCCAGCTTCTGAGGGGCCTGCGTGGGAGGCTCAAGGCCCCGTGCGGCTGCGCGAGAGGCCCAAGGCCCCACGCGCCTGCCCCTTGGGGCCTTTGGCGGTGGTAATCGGCGGCAGGACCGAGCAGGGGCCGGTCCCAACGGCTCGGCGGGCCGCATGTGGCCCACGGGCCGTAGGTTACCTACCCCTGAACTAGAGCATTAGAGCCTATTGGCAAAGAATTCTAAGTCTCTTATCAAATTACAATTTTCAGGGTTCCACAGGAAAAAGTCATGAGAATGAAAGTGATATGAAACTGCCAGGGCTGTGCTGTGCAGATACACCACAAGACCAACAGTATAATTTCTTCTAATTTCCCAATAGGATTCCAGCTACAGCCCCCAGCTACAGGCATTCATTGTGAAGACCAAGGTCTTATTTACAGAAGGGAAAGAAACTCCTTATTCATTTGTTAAGCACAGGTGATTCCTATGTGTTCTTTTTTGCTTCCTATGAATATCTGAAAAGGACATTTTTTTCTCACAGGCAAAGAATCACACATTTTTGTGCAGAATACATTTTCTGTGCAAAAAAAAAATTACACAGAGATTAACAGACAATACTGTTTCCTTTACAGTTTGGAGGCTTTGGCTTCCCTCCAGAGGAAAAACAGACACCAGCAGGCCGCCCTTTTTCGGTGGTCTGTACTGCACCTATGTTCCCGTCTTGAAGAGAAAGCATAATGTGGCAGGTATTCTGTATCAGTGTCATACAGTAGATGAAAGTAGGTTTAAAATATAGAAGCATGCAATGCAGAAAACAAAGAGGAAATCAGTGCCACTTTCATAAAACAAACATCTGTTTGTCACCCCATAAATGTCCCTCTGCTTCTGTTCCCCTCATGAAAAAGGAATTAAGCTTTTAAAGAACATTTAATAGCCAACAGCTGTTGGTCTGTGAAATGACACATTTTAAAAAACACAGTGCTGTTAATAAGGAAGGAACCAATTGTTTCCTAATAGCTGTTGCTCAGGCTTTAAAAAAACAGAAATAACCAAACAATGGAGATACTTGCTCCTCGTGCAAAGAAAAACAGTGTCAATGTGGCTAAAGAATGAATTGAAAGTGAACAAACAATCTGTTCTTTTTTAATAAAAAATGGAAGTGGTAAAATTTAGTGTCAGTGTGACAAGACTCCCATGCTTCAGAAAGATGGGTTAATAAATAAATAAATATGATGTCTATAATACATTCTTCAGATTGCTTGTGTGGTACAGTCAATAGTCAACAATCACCTAAAATGAGTCACCCCATTGATTCAAATAAAGTTGCTCATATGTTCTTTTATTCCAAGTGTGTCATCCCAGATGACTGACAAATAGGAGTTAGATGACCACACCAACCAAAGCAAAATGGAGCTATCATTTTCCTATTGCATCATCAGAAGGTCATATTAACCAAGATTCTGTTTGCTAGTTGTTCAGTGGGCAATTATGCAAATATATTTACTGGACTATGTACTGTTGCACAACAATACACTGGGCAATATAGCTGTGCACTCTCCCATTGCATGCCAGTCAGTCCAACCCTCAGCACCATTAAGGACTCAACTTAAAAACCACCTGTTGTTGTTTTCCTGACATTTCCCTAGTTCTAGACCCAAGACAGTTTACAACAGATTAAGATACATAGTTAACAGTTCACAAAATAGGAACACCTATACAATAGGGCAATGTTCCTAGGATTTCACAATGCTTTATGTCAGCATCATAGGCTTTGCACAGCCTTGAATAAGATACCACCTTTGTTCACCCTGGGAGAAAGTGCTAAACATCATTTAAATCAGTGTAAATCTGGAACAGGATTCTCGACATAGTCTCCATGGCTAACTATGAGCTACACAGGGATCTTAAGTACAAAGCAGTCACAAGTATAGAACTGCAGATTACACATTCATAACTGCCACATAGGATTCCTGCCTCAATACTTCATTGTTTCACTATGTTGTTTTAATATCTTGTTAACTGTGGCGTGGGACAAACAGCCTTTTGTGGCATGGTGGCGGCGTAGCTAGGGTTAGGTACAACACGGCAACCACACGATCCTAACCCTAGCACATACTGGCGGCACCATAATGGCGACACCCCATGTACACAGGCACAGCCATTATGACGTAACAGACACATAGTCTCCACATGTTGCACCATGCTAGTTATATCACGAGTGCGCCATTGGTGCACTCAGAGGTAACTGGCTTGGCAGAAAAAGAACCCGCTTTTGTGAGTTCTTTTTCCTCCGGAGTGAAGCCACACAGTTTGATGGCTGCGGCTTTCCTCTGGAGGAAAAAAGGCCATGGGCAGGCTGCCCTTTTCGGGTGGTCTGTCCCAGGCCTATGTTTATTTTTCTAGTTTTGTAGATATATTTTAGTCCACCCAGATCAAATTGCATTCCTTTCTCTCAGATACTTCTCAAGAAAAGAAAATTCAACCTGCATCCTTCAGTGGGAGGATACATCCTCCCTTGGCTGCCTGCATGTGGCGCGATCCTTTTTGTCCAAAGAATGTTAGTTGGCTTGCCTTCTTAGGATTTATTTAGGCCCCATTCCCACTGGGCAAAAAAAGCGGCTTATATTGCTACAATTCTGACTCTGATTTTTTTCCCAAGTCATATTCGAATCTGGTCCCTCATTTCCATTACGAAAAGGTGCAAACGGACTCGGGTTTTTTTGACTCATGTTCTCATTCCCATTGAAATTTTCTCGGTTGTAATTTGAAGCGGACTTTTTTGCTCCCCATTTCCATTGCCCTTCTGGAACCTCTTTTTTTAAAAGCAGCTGTCAATCAAGTGCCTAAGCGCTTGATGTCACAGCCAATCAATCGCTTAGGTGCTTTTCCCCTCTGGGAAAGGGAAAAAGGAGCCTCCATCCCCCCCAAGTTCCTTTGCCTCCCTGGCTTTCCTGTGTCTTCCCAGACTCCCTCTGGGAAAGGGAAAAGGGAGCCTCTATTCCTGCAGGTCCCTTTGCCTCCCAGGCTCTCCTGTGTCTTCCCAGACTCTCTCTGGGAAAGGGAAAAGGGAAACTCCATCCCCCCAAGTCCCTTTGCCTCCCCCATTGCTCCCTGGACTGTTTGGGGGGCGATCGAGCAGGCATGTAAAAAAAGAAAAAATAATAGTTAAAAATGGTGTTCAATGGGTCTCCTCACACATCGATCTATGCATGTGGAGCGGGGGGAGGTTGCAGGGGGGCGTAATGTATTTACTGTGTTTGGAGGTCAATGTAGCAATTGCTTGTTTGGACACCTGACAGAGCACCTAAGCGATCGAAAGCTTAATTTTTTAAAAAATAAATGTGTCTACACATGTGATTGCCTTACCCTGCTTCCCACTCTACCGAGGAAAGGCTAATGCAAATGGGGGGGGGGGAGAACCCAATCTTGGGTTTTTTTTAATTTTCCTGAAAGATTTGCATTGTTGGCTGTGTTAATATGTAATACAAATAGACCTGTGATAAACTGGGATAAAACTTTGCATGCCTTGAACATGTTTTGAATACATCCACATCATTTACTCCATCTTTATTTGCAGTGCTGACACAAGAGAGCTACAAAACTCATAGAGATGCACAGAGATGCAGTTCTGATTTTTTTAAAAAAAAACAATAGTGTGAACAACAAAACCAGAATTGTGAGTGAGAATATTCACATAGTCACACTAAGAAAAACAACATCTAAATAACCCCCTAGAAAACATACATAAGACCAGATTGCACAGCACCTCAGAGTGAAAATGGAGCTCTTCAAGCATTGTGGACCATTCATCCTTTTAAAAAGAACAGTTCATCGTCATTCTTACTTATGTGTCTTGTCTCGGGTTGTAATTATCTCCCATGGGGTGAAGACAAACAACGACCCAAAGGGAAGGTATTTTTACCATATATCAAAGGGGTCTCAGACAGAATAGGAAACTGGTGAGGAAGCACAACCTCCAAATAGTTTACAAACTGACCAAATAAATCCAGCAAATGCTGTGGTCAGCAAAGGGCAGGAGAGACCCTCTCATGGCTGCAGGAATTTACCACATGCCGTGCAGTTGTGGATATGACCACATAGGGACCACCAAATGCAGTGTTCAAACACAAATCAAGAAACACGAGAGGCACTGCAGACTGGGTCAGCCAGAAAAATCAGCAGTAGCAGAACACGTTATAAACCATCCTGGACATAAAATGCTGTTTGAAAGCACTGAAATTCTGGACCATGCCAACAGCTATCAGGTCAGAAAGCACAGGAAAGCCATTGAAATCCATAAACACCTAGACAATTTCAACAGGAAAGAAGAAACCCTTAAAGTAAACAAAGTTTGGCTTCCAGCCCTGAAAACACCAAAACCAAGACCCAGCAAATGCAAATGAACACCACCCACGGTGCGGGGGGTTTCCCAGCAGTCAATGGATCATTAATTAAATAGACCCCCTGAGGCCTTGTTATTCAACAACAGAACAATAACAGATTAACATGTAAATAGCTTCCTCTCAACCAACAGTATAAATACCACACTCTCTTCCATGCCAGCATTCTCTGAAGATGCTAACCACAGCTGCTCGCAAAATGTCAGGAATAAACTCTCCTAGAATGTGGTTCCATAGCCTGAAAACCCCACAAAAAACTACGTAATTATCTCCATTTCACTAATGTCGGGATGCATATCAATAGAGCAATTTTAATTTTTGTGTAATATTGCAACAACTTTACAAAAAAAAAGTAAAGAAAAAATGTCAGTCTTGAACTGTTAATACCTATCTGAATCAGATGAACGCCTGGTATACACATCTAGGAACTTCTGAGAATCTTCAAAGCTGGTTTTATGTTGCTGTGGGTCACTCTAATTAAAAAGAGGGGAAGGGAAATAGCATTAATGTCAGAAAGACATGTTTTTCTTTGGACTGTGAAATCATGGGGAAATGTTTTTTCTATGTGACAACTGTTATATTTAGCCAAGAGGAATCTACTTTTTTAAATTCACTGACTTATAATTAAACATTTAAATATGTTTAAAATGGGGGAAATGTTATTGTTGTTCATATTTTTGTTGTTGTTGTTGTTGTTGCTGATATAATTGTGCCCGCATCCAAATTCCTTGTTCATCTCATTCAAAAGATCTTCTCACAAATGCATGTTTGAAAAAGGATGATTTCAATTAGTCCTAAATAGGGGGCATGATGCTGTTCCTGTTCTGATACAACCACAAACTGTGGTTACAAAAAAATCCCCTGTAGTGAGCACACTTGCTTCATTGCATATGTAGGGATGGCACAGTATAAACAGAAGTAAAATCGGACAGAATCTTAAGTGCTGGACTTTAAAAAAGTAATTCTTGCAGGCAATACACTTTATACATATTCCCTAACTTGAAGCCTACCATCAGAGTGTTCATTATAAAACTCATGTTAACATTTCTAACAAGCAAAAATGCTTTGTTAAAATGTTGTTCTATCCTGAGCACTCAGATCCCTCTGAAAATTCCCACTTACTCCAACCCAAATATGTATGTTCAACTGCGGGGACATCCAGACAGATTGAAAGGTTTTAAAAGTACCAGAATTTGTTCTTGTACTTTCCAATTTTATTTTGGAGATCCATACACATCTTATTTATCCCAGAAAATTTCCTATCAGCTCCTGGTATGATCAGAGACTTTTGATTTTGGATAAACAGGTCAATTTATTTTAACCCAGTTTAAAATCAGAAAGAATAGGAACAAAATTTGAAAGTTTTCAGTCTGGCTGAATGCACCCAGACACATCTTTCAGAGTGGCCGCCATGACAGTCTATGGAAATAGAACCAACACAGAGTCTGTGCCACTTTAAAAACAAATAAATTTATTTGGTTTTGAAGAAAAGTGGGAAAGCCAGCATGGTGAAGTGGTTTGAGTGTTGGACTATGACTCTGGAAGGCAGGATTCGTATCTCCGTTTGGCCATGGAAACCCATTGGGTGGCCTAGGGCAAGTCTCAGCCTCTGAGGAAGGCAGAAATAACACACACACCCCTGCACAAATTGTGACAAGAAAACCCCATGAAAGGTTTGCCTTAGGATTGCCAGAAACTTGCTAAGTAGCAATAACAGAAGCAAGTACATTTCTATACGGCTTATCAGTGCACTTAAACACTCCCTAAGTGGTATACAATATGTTAGCTAATTGGCCCAACAAACTCATTTTAGTGACCTAGGAGAGATGCAAGGTTGAGTTGACCCTGAGTCCCTGGCTGGGATTGAACTCACAACCTTGTGACTTATGAGTGAGTGGCTGCAGTAACAGCATTTAGCCACTGCACCACCAATAAAACCTATCATATGGCCTTATGGTTGCCATAATATGAAAACAACTTGAAGGCACACAACAACAAACAACTACAATTTTATAGGGGAAAGTACACTTGTTGGCTTTCACCATTTGATCACCGCATCCAGACAGAGGTTAGATGTCCAGGAAAGAGGCTGCATTTATCTTAACCCCCCCTCCCCCAGTTCTGATCATGATTAGAGCATTCCTGTTCAGTTTCTACATATGGAGGGACTAGGGGTTTTCAGTGGCTTCCATGTCAGGGATGTGGTGAATCTTCTCTATTTTGCTCCAGACATCAAAGGTGGTATCTATATCTTTGATATCTTCGATATCTATATCTTCAGCAGCTCCTTTAAATTCTGGAATAAAACTCAGAGCAGATTCACTGCACTCCTGATATAGGAACCAACAGTCACCCCATCAAGACCCACCAGCGTAAGGCATCTGCTAGTAGCAAATGTGGCAGATTTCCCCCATATATTGCAATCATTCTGGCCCCACAAAAGCTAACTGCATGGGACATCTAAGGCAGGAGTTGTTTAATGACATGAAATAGAATTGTGCTCTCCACACATGTTTACCTAAGGAGCTTAACATGTACAAGTATAAATAAGCATTTAGAATTCCCTTCAGATAACTATGCTCTTGGAGTAACTTCAGCAAAGCATGCACCAATAGCCTTTAGTCCAAATAGGCAGGGCACTTCACCCAGGCACACATCCCACTTGAACAAGAACCTACCCCAATATAACTATGAAAGATGCACTCCCAATGTATATCCATAAATATAACTTGCAATGTGTGTAAGAAACAACCACTGTATGAATCAAAGAGTTAGCAAGGCAGCCCTAAGGCACTCAACCACGTGCTTTAAAACTCTTCAGGAAATAATTTGAAACCATTCACTCTTGGACATACTGATATTTTTGTATTCCTTTAGTTAATCAAACAAACATTGTTGGAGCTATCTAGATGCTTCCAAGTTGTAGCTTTCTTAAAAGCCTGCAAGCAAAGCCAAGAAATTGACTTCATTTGTCTTCCCATGTGACACCTTCCTATGTGATACTGGATTTTCCTGTTTTGAAGCACAGATGGGCTGGGAAAGATGGGTGTGGAAGCGTACTCATTAATTTATGTATTTGCTGCCTTTTTAGTCTGCCTTTTAACAAGCAACAAGGTTTAGATGATCTCAAGCAAATTAAAAACAGTAAATGCCAACAGCAGATAGGGATAAAAACAGGACATAATAAATCCAGAATAATTTTTAATCATTTAATTATTTTAATTATTTTATTTTATTTTATTTATATACTGTTGTGTGCCTTCAACTATGGAACTGAAGGTAACTGATGTAATGTAAAACTGATATAACTTGCTCCCAGTTCCAGACTGCTTTACTCTGTATCAGTGGGAGCCTTTTAGAATCAGAGGATTGGAAAGGACCCACAAGAGCCACCTAGACCAGTTCCCTGCTATGCACAGATAAAGCACTCCCAAGAGAAGGCTACCAAGCTCTATTTAAAGATCTCCAAAAAGGAGAGTCCAGCAATCTATATTCCACTGTTGAACCTATTTTACTGTCAGGAGATTCTTCCTAATATTCAGAAGGAAATCACCTTTTGTGTGTGTGTGGGGGGGGGGGGTGTTTTGAAGCACCAACAATAATCTAGTGCTCTACCAAAAATCCTTTCAAAATGAATAGAGAAAGTGTCTAGGATTCTTTAAAACTGTACAGTTACTTACAAATTGAGGAGAAGAATGAATTTCTCCCATTTCTGGAAATAAGCCATTCAGTGGAAAATTGTGATATCTACGCTCTGTAGAGATTATTTCTCATTCTGAAGATGTTGCAGTTACTTACTTTTCTGATATGGTATGTTTCTTTTAACATCAGTGTTCTCACCATCAAGAAAATGGATTCAGAATGCAAAATTATCCCTGTTTGTGTTTTTGCTACTGCCCACCACTTCATAATCACAGACATGAAGGAGACAAACCAACTTTCAAAAAAAGGGAGAGGATAAACGTGCTGTTATCCATTTCCATTCTACCCTCCATGCTTATTATAGATAATTTTATATCTCACTACATGAAAGAGCTCTTCACTCCTGAAGCATTATTTAGAATGATTTTAGTGAAGTACATCAGCATGGCTCACAGTACTTACAGCTTTAAAATAGATACCATGATCATCATGCAAGCTAGTTGCAGCTTAGTACCTAACAGTAAAATTCTTCATTCTGATTTTGCCTTAATCTTCCTACTACTAGATAAACCACCATCTCTCCACCTGAGATATTATCTACACGCTATTACCTGGATATAATAATACCAGCACATCTTAATTGCTGTTTGTAAGAATTACTGAGATAACATCTGTGAAGCTTTTGGAACAGCCTACTGTGCCATATTATGTATTGCGTTATACTGTGACTCCACCTGGATGTTAAATATAACCTGGCTTAAAATAACCCAAAGATAGTCCTAAATTTAAATCAAATAGGGGTCAGATTTTAGCAATGTTTCAGGTGTGCAAAGCTTATAAACCAGGTCCTTTGGGGTTTTGTTTGCCGAATTTGTGTGTATGTGTGAAGCAAACCAAAAGCAAGAATAAGCAACTTTCATACAATAAAATTAAGACATTGTATGGTTTACCCAGTCATTATTTCTCAGCACAAATTATTTAAGATTATGTAAATCTTAAGGATCTCAACTAAGAATGAAGAAATAACAAGACCAATGCTAACAGAAAATACTAATAGATTAAAATTTTCAGTATACAAGCAGAAGTATTTGGATTTCAGTTAACTGAAACCTATGGAGCTCAATTCATTTAAACAAGGAGTGGGAATCATACAGACCTCCAGATCCCTCAACACTGCCTGTGATGGCCAGAGTCCCAGGGGGTTGCAGTCCCACAACATCTGCCAGGCCTCATGACTCCCTCCCTGATTCAAACTGTAGTGTGATGTTTTTAAAATCTTGTGGTAAACCAGCTAGAGCCACTTTACTTATCTTCCTAACACAAAACAAACCTCTTCTGACACCAACACTGAGGGTGTGTCCACAATGCAGAATTAAAGCAGTTTGACCACCATGACTATGTCCTACAGAATCCTGGGATTTGTAGTATGCTGAGGCACCAGAGCATTCTCACAGACACCACTGCACTACAAATCCCAGGATTCCGTAGGATAGTCATGGCAGTTAAAGTGGTGTCAACCAGTGTGGATATACTCTTAAGTAATGTCTTGTGCATATCTTGTGTTGCAATTCTGTTACTATCGGTGAGAAATAATCTCCAAGTGCTGCTTTTTCTCCATCCTGTCATCGTCACAGATTCTTCTGTGAGGACACAGAAAAGAGACTTCTTGGTGGCTTCTTCCAGACTATAGAACTGGCTCCCAAGGAAAACTCAATTGGCCCCTTTTCTGCTCTCTTTTCTCTGGCAGACAAAGACCTGCTTCTTCAAACAGGGCTTCAGCCATTAACTGGCTGGGGTAGACGGTTGTTCAATGAGTGTGTTGTTTTTTTAGAGTGCAGCATATGTTTAATGAGTTTCTAATGGTTTTAAATTGATGTTTAATTGGATTAATTGTTTGATGCTTTTAAAACTGTTGTGGCACATATTGTTTTAGCTATTTTGTTTTTACTTGTATTGCAAGGTGCTTTGAGTTTCATGTTGGGAGAAAGACATGATATAAATAATAAATAAAACAAAGATTTTAAAATACCTGTTATGAATAGACATAGGCTTGTATTTCAGATGTAGTTAAACCCTTAGGTTCCAATAGGTTCCAAATACACCAGCATGGTGCAGTCGTTTGAGTGTTGAAATGGGAGTCAAGAAAATCAGGGTTCAATCCCTACTCAGCCATAGAAACCCACTGGGGGGACTTGGGCAAGTCACACTCTCTCAGCATAATAGGGAGCAGTGCTGCATTTGCTGATGCGTCTCTTGATCATAGAGCCTCACAGGTTGGGAACAGAAAAAAGGGAATTCAGCAGCTGATGCAGCAAATGAGAAGGACAGAGGCAAAATACAATGAAAACTTCTTGAGGACCTACCAATTATCAAAAAGAGATGTGTACATTGGGGTCGTGTTAGAAATGTTCTTCAAAATACATTTTTCAGAGTAAATCACACAACTAAGGATAAAACAGAGCATATTAAATGCTTCAATAAGAATAATTATTATTTTATTTAAAAAATTAAATTTAAAAGTTTGGAGTCTTTTTATGTGCCCAAGCATACCTAAAGTAAAGAAAGAAGAAAGAATCTACTCACCATAGTCTGTATGCCAGTTGGTCCTTCTAGATAACATAACCACAGCCTTAATCAGAGAACAATATGCTTTGAACAGTTAAATATATTTCTCAAAAGGTCACACTGAGGGAAATCCACTTCTAAAATATCCACAGATGAAAGACTGCTTAATCATATTGCACAGAAGCACAGCCTACAGATTTTAAACCGAAAGTACTCAAAATGAAAGAGCACAGAGAGGATTCCCTCACATTGTTTAATCATACTATGTGAAACAGAAGCAAAACATTACTCCTCATCAACTGGAAGGAAATCCGTGGGAGGAGCACATACACAACCTCTGCAGTGGAACAAGATTGCATTGATACACACGCCCCATTCCAAAAATGGTACAAAACCCAAATACCAGCCTTGAAGTGGCATCGTTTACAGTAATTTTTAAAAACTCAGAGTCATTTCATGGAATATTCAAGATGTTGGGTTTGATTAGTAATTTTGTTAGGTGCTCTTCACCATCTATTTACACAGCCATTTCAACACCCATGATAATTATTGACACAATAAATGTCAATAAATGTCAATAAAGGTTCAGGATGCAACAACCATTTCATGGATTTCTGTTTTCAGCTTTACAAGAAATGATGAATCAGTTCTTGATAACAGTCATGTCCAGCCATGTTATGTCATCATGTGCCTTCCAATCATTTTCTATATTGACCCTAAGGCAAACCTATCACAGGGTATTCTTGGCAAGATTTCTCTTGCCAAGATGAAAGGATTCTCTTTCAAAAGAGACCAAGATTACTTCTGCCTACTTTTTTCTGGAAACATTTTTGAAAGACTTTTGGTAATTGTTAAAATCAGTTTTTAGAACATCTTTTGCTTTTTTTCACCCTGGTATTTCCTGGTGTTTATCTTTTTAACAGCACAATCATGTAGATGTCTTTGCAGAAGTAAGTCTCAATGAGGTCAATAAGGGTTTGTTGTTGTTGTGTGCCTTCAAAATAATTGGTGATTTATGGTGACCCTAGAGCCACCCTATCACTGGGTTTTCTGGGGCTGAGAGTGTGTAACTTGCCCAAGTTCACTCAATGGGTTTCCATGGCTGAGTGGGGAAACAAACCCTGGTCTCTGGAGTCATAGGCCCAGTCCATACCGGCCCTTTGCGGCATCATGGGCAGTGCTTCCACATGCCTCCCAACCTTAGCATGTGACAAGGGCGTCACAATGGTGGTGCCCTGTACACATGGGCACCACCATTGTTACACAATCACAGTGCGGCATCCACACAGCGCCGCAATGCACTTGCAGAACGAGTGCATCAATGGTGCACTGTGGCGCACTTGTTACTCTGCAGGGAAGCCATGCGGTTTGGCGGCTGCGGCTTCCCTGCGGAGGGAAAACAGTCGACCCTTTTTGGGTAGTATGTACCGCGCCTATGTCCAGTCCTGAAATCACTACACTGCAGGATGGGGTGAGCTCCCATCACTAGTCCCAGCTTCTGCCAGCCTATCAGTTCAAATGCATGCAAATGCAAATAGACAAATAGATACCACTTTGACGGGAAGGTAAGCAACATTCTGTGCAGTCATGCTGGCCACATGACCACCAGAGTTGTCTTCAGATGCTGGCTCTTCAGCTTAGTAACGGAGATGAGCACCACCTCTATAGTCGGACACAACTTGACAACCTTGTCAAAAGGGAATACCTTTTACATACCTTCTAATTGTCCCAATTTAGCAGGCACAGTTCTGAGTAATCTTCTCTTATCCCACTTTTTCAGCTACTTCTTAAATTTCTCAGTCTATCTCTTCTCCTTCCATTTTCCCCCATTGCCTCCCCTTAGCTAAGTTGCTGGAAACTGAGTTCAAAGTGCAAAAGTAGTTTGAAATCAATTTTCATCTGTAGGAAGAAAAGGAGATGGAATCTTGTCTTTCCCATTAGGCTTTGGCAAAAGCAAACATAGGGCCTAAGCAGACAGGCAGAGGCTAAGCCCATGCTAACCCCCACTGTGTTTTGACCAGGATCAGACCATGGGCTAGCCTGGCAGTGAAGGGGGTGTTTACATGCACTCATGCTGCGGTGTCATGGACCCACTACTGTCATGTGACCCTTACCTGCCTCTGCTGTCACATCTGCTCAGAAGACCCCATAAGGATGGAAACAGGGTGCCTGGCTACACTCACATGGCTAGGCAACCCCATCTGATGCCACAGGTCACAACAGGAAGCTTCTGGGCAGATACAGGGTGCACGGGACCTTGCAATGTGCCAAGTGTTGCCACAGAGTTTCAATGAAACTCCATGGCAAACAGCAGGTATACCAGCCTAAGATTCCTTTGGACTGGGAATCGGCATCCGTACAGCATGATGCAAGACCGGGGGGGGGGGGGGGGCATGGGGCTTTTGGGCTGTGCATACAGGCCCTGAATTTGTGTGTTCTTTTTCATTAATTTTTGCTATCTTGATCACACCCTGAGGTTGCTTGGCCACATGTCCTGATTTGCATCTGTGCAATGTTGTAAGGTGAACTGATGTTAGAAACACTGATTTGTCTGTTATTGTTGTGTGCCTTCAAAAGTTGCTTCCAACTTATGGTGAACCTCTGGTGAATCTATTGTCGGGTTTTCATTGCCTTCCTCTGAAGCTGAGAAAGTGTGACTTACCCAAGAACACCTACTGTGTTTCGATGGCCATGGGGATTCAGATCCTAGTCCACCACTCAAATTACTATTTCACACTGGCTCTCTCATTATAGTGATATTGGCTGTGAATTATACTTCTTGCTGTTCAGTACTCAAATGCTACTCTCACCTGGGACTTGGAAATGTGAAAATGTAATTGTGTCAACTAGGACTCTAGATCAAGAAAAATCATATGATACAGGGACAATGCACAAGTAAAACACTGCAAGAGCTCTTAAATGGCAAGTATGGTGCTTTCGCTACACACAAATTCAGACAGAGAAAGGACTCCTTTATCGTCATTTCAGATTATGGTAAAAAGGCAGCAAAGAGATTTCTGGAAAGGTAAGATTCATTAGCAGTGCTGAAAGGCCCCTCTGGGATATTTGCAAGATTAATTTGGCAAACACAACCACAGACAGTACATTGAGAAAGAATCAATTGTTAATCTTTTTATTGATAAAAAGTGTGGTGATGTTTCCAATTAAAGTTACATTCTTTTCCTGTTTAGTGCTTTTACCATGGATATCTGTATCCTCCCACACAACCTTTTAAAGATTTATGGCCAGAGTCACAATTTACATCTTTCTATATATTGTTACATTATAATCCCACTCCCACACTTATGTAGCTGTGCTTTAATACCTGTGGCTTTAATAATGTACTCCGTGATAATGTATTCCGTGTGTGCATCTGAAGAAGTGGGCTGATATATATGAACGCTCATGCTGAAATTAATGTTAGTCTTAAAATTACTAGTAGATTTCTTCTCCCCCGCCCTGTTTCCCTTTTATACTATGATATTCTAACATAGCTATCACTTTGAAAGCGACTATGCAATGGGTTCTTACTGCACCCTTAAGACTGAGGAAAGAAACTGGTAGCATGAACTTTCGTAGACTTGTCTACTTCCTCAGATGCATGCCACCAGTTTCTTTCTTTCAGTTAGTCTCAAAGTTGCTACAAGATCTATTTGCATATTGATTTTCCAGACCAACACAGCTATCTATTTGAATTCTTTGAGAATTAGTTCATATGCATTCACTCAATGGCATCCCTACACCTGTCACCTGGTGTGTGGGCCAGGGCTTCTGGGGGCAGCATGTGGGGATGGCATACAGGAGGGGAGTATGGTAACAGCATACAGGGAGTGTGTGGACAAAGTGCAGGGGAAGACCCAACTGGGTGTCACCCCCATTCTGGGGTATCACCCAGTGTCGGCCACACCACTGCAACCCCCCTAATGACGCCACTGCATTCACTTACCTGTTTGTAACAATGGTATAGTGTGGTGTAGTGGTTTGAGTGTTTGACTTGGACTCCAAAAGACCCAGGGTTGAATCCCCACACAGCCATTAATACCTACTGAGTGACTTTGGTCAAGTTATACTCTCTCAGGATATGAGGAAGGAAATAGCTAACCTCCTGTGAATCCACTTCAAAGCACCTAACGACAACAAAGTTGTTTGTAACAATAGCTTCTCACCATGAGCAAGCTGTCCAAAAATTTAGTGGTTTTGTTCTGTATCATGATTGAGCTGGAAAGTGAGGCCCTTCTTCATGAAAGCCAGATTAAAGGAATGAGCTCCCTACACAATCTGTCCTCCACTCTTAGCATGTGCCACTTGGCACTGATTGAAAAAAAGGTGCATCTGCACTGTAGAAATAATGCAGTTTGGTATCATTTTAGTTACCATGGCTCCATCCTACAAAATCCTGGGTTTTGTAGTTCCGTGAAGCACCAGTACTCTTTAGAAGAAATGGCTAAAGACCTTGTAAAACTACAGTTCTCAGGATTACACAGGATGGAGCTACAACACTTTAAATGGTATCAAATTTCATTATTTCTTCAGTGTTTCTACAAAATTCACTTAAAAAATGCTTCAAAACCTAAGTGGGAACGCCCCCTAAATGATATGCAAAGCAACTTGCAACTGGGTGTCTTTCCATGCTATGGCACCATGCCAAAGGCGGAGGAGGAATGAAGACTGTTTTGTTCTAAAAATCCTTCCCTTTGCTTGAAGAGAATGCTATTTTTAATTACATGAAATAAACTCCAGGGTGGGGAGGAGAATCAATCCATTCTTAGCTTTTGTATCATATTGTGAGACAGCCTACAGGACTGTACCACCCACTTGTAACATTTATAAAGGAAGAGAAGAAAAAAAGAAAAGTGTCAGTTTGCTTCTATCAAGTTTCCCTGTTTCATTTTATTTATTACTCAGTAATAAGGGTCAGACCATATTGTTCCATGGTACCTGTAAATGCTTGTTCATTATGAAACTAATGACCTTTCCCTGAAAGCAAAACAAAATAGACCACCTTACTTGGCAAACAAGTCAGGGGGAAGTGGGAAAGATTTCACAAGAAAAACTGAAAGGGGGAATCCTCTGTCCACAAACTGGTGGGTGGGGTGTGCGGGGGAACCATGAGGGTTTAGCAAAATTCACTGATATCTGGGCAACTTCTTCTTTTCTACTCTGCATTTTTTCTTATTTAAGATCCCACCTTTTGTTACAGAGAGCAAACTAATTGGGATAATAAAGTGTTATATTGATTCTAACACATAACTAAGCAACGTAGGGAGACAAATGGAAAACTGGATTTCTGCCATCCAAATTGTTTTATTGTCCACTGATGACTTACTTGTTTAGGGATTTCCATTGGGGAATAATAAGGAAATGAGCTAAAGAAAATTTAATATAATTTGAAGACAACAGCTTACAACACATTATCCTCCAGTGACTTGTAAATGGTTTAGGCTGCAATCCTATACCCTCTTACCAGTGAGTAAGTCTCACTGAATTCAGTAAGATTTACCCTCAAGTAGACATGCATTGGATTATGCTTTTAATTGCCAATTTATATATAGTACAAAAAGGAAGACAGGAAAACTGTAAAATAACAGAGACATTTGTTATTGTTTAGAACTTGGACTAAAACCTGTTTGAGAACTTGGCCTTCCAAGATGGAATCTAGAGACCAAATGTTTTACCCAAGTTTACAAGATTTCTCTTTGGGAGTGTTATAAGAATCTAAAACCTGAACACTACACTTGTGGTGTGCGTGCGCACGAGCATGCAAGCACTCACACACAAGTGCCAGTGTGTGTGTGTGTGTGTGTGTGTGTGTGTGTGTGTGTGTGTGTGCGCATTTAAAAACCATCTGTTGAGACATTCATCATTCAGGAAAAGAAACTATTCCCCATTTCTCAGCTTAAGAAGTCATCTCAAGATGTTTTCTATCTCCTTTTAAATAAATGAAAAGTGTTTCCAAACCACTTAACAATTTGGAAAGGAAGAATGTGGTTAAATCCTTTGTAAAAGATTTTCAAAGCCAAACTGAGTGGGCACTATTCAGGTGCACTCAGTGAAGTAGACTTTGGTCTTGTCTGTACTAGCCAGGATACTCCAGGGGCAGCCCAATGTAATCTGGTCCTCTATCTGCCCTGACCTGACCTGCCCCTGTCAGAGCATCCACCACCGCCTCAGGTCACTCACTTATGAGTTCAGAACAAGGTACCCAGTGACAGGTAGCTCAGTGGGATTCCCGTGCAGACAGCCATGATAGCATCAAAATAAAAGGCTCTGGATCTTCTCAGAAAATCTGGAGTAACAGGTAAATTATTTTAATTTGTGCTAACTTTGTTATGTCCCAGTTCTATTGCGGGACATGCCAGATGTTGTTCCAAATGCCCACACCAAAACCAGGTTTTCAGGCATGCATCTTCCAAACAATGGCCCGGTCCAGATGGGCCAAATGCGTCGTGCTGGTGGCGTACTGGGGTTAAGGGACTATGTGGCAACCGCATGGTCCCTAACCCTAGTACAGCATGACCTACTGGGGTTAAGGGACTATGTGGCAACCGCATGGTCCCTAACCCTAGTACAGCATGGCGCCATAACAATGGCGGCGCCCCGTGTATATGAGTGCCGCTATTGTGACGTGATGAACACATAGTGTCCGCACGTCACGCTGCACCAGTTATGTCCCAAGTGTGCCATTGCTGCACTCAGGAGTAACTCACACGGCACAAAAAGAACCCGCTTTTTGCAGGTTCTTTTTCTCCACAGGAAAGCCGCATGGTTTGGTGGCTGCGGCTTCCCTGCGGGGGGTGGGTGGGGGGAGGTGCCGGCAGGCCTCTCTTTTTGGGAGGTCTGTACCAGGCCAATGTGATGTTAGAAAGTCGGGGGGGGGAGCTCACACAGACAAAGCTATGAAAAGCTCATGCTACGATCTTCCTTCTCTCAAATGCACTACAAGCTCCCTTTGCATACAGGCACTACTGGGTTAGTTAACTAGTTAGTTTAATGAATTTATATCCCACCTTTCAACTATCCATGGTGCCTTATGAAAGATTATAAATCAGGCAGAAAAAGAGGGAAATAGAGTCGAGTCAACAGATAAAAGTATCTTAAAAGCAAGGCTCAACTGTTTATACCATCACCCTGGAACATCACATCATCTTGTCATAATTTGGCAGGAACAGTCCTGGTTAATTCTCTCTCATCCCTCTTTTTCAGCTGCTTTTAAAATGTCCCAGTTTTCTCCCCTCCTCTTACTTTCCCCCTTCACCCTTGGCTCACTTCCATTTCTGCAAACTGAATACAAAATGCAAAAGTAATTTCACTCAGTTAACTCAGCAGTGGGGAGGTGAGGGGTGAAATGTTGCCAATCCCAGTAGACTCCAGCCAAAAGCAGCCTGCAGCCACTCCTAGCTTGCTAATATTGCTAACTTGACCACACTTTGATGTAGCTTGGCTGTATGTGTTCAGGTTTTCATTTATGTTGGAGCATATGTATCATTTGGCAGAAAGGGGCAATTGCATTTGGTTGCCAACGCTGGGGGGCAGCAATAACAACCTCCAGCTGTTCGTCCAGAGTTTCCTTACCTACCTTGCATTCCCTAAAACTAACCAGATCCTCATGTGTGGTGATGACAGGCCCTTTTCTGGCTGCTAGTGCTGAAGTAGCATTTATTTCCCAGTCCAGTTGGCTTCCTTACACAGATATTTGGGAGATAGTCCAGGCAAGCAACAAAACATCACAGCAAATCAGTCCTGCACTGAAATTAAGGATATTATCATACTATGCTACTTTTGTTCATGTTAGTCCTTCAGGAAAGGGTGTTGGGATACCAATGGGCAAGGAAATAGACACAGCTTGGCTTATGATTCTTCCTTTAATATGGAAAAGCAGAGCACCAAGTAAATCAAAGCATTGCTGCCTGATTCTTACTGCTGATCAAGCAAAGTGATAGCTACGAAGTCAGTTGTAGAGTCAGAACAGTCCACCTACTGTATGCTATACCAAAACTGTGGTACAGTTTGCAAAATTTCTGGTTTTGGACTACAACTCTCAAAATCCCCCGTCAGTATGGCTATGAAGAAATGTAGTATCCTATTGTTTCCTCTTGTTTGTTAACTGCCGCAACCTACTCTGAGAGCTTTTTAAACTAAAGAGCTGAATAAAATTTCTCATAAAAAATAATGTTATTTGTCTATGTACAGGTTGAAACTGTTTCTAGCTACATCATGAAATCAATAGCTAGATGCTATTATGCATGGGAATCAGCCAAATAGTACAATCTTGATGTCGAAACATATATTTAATTTATTATTTCTGTATTGTCCCTTAGCTGATATTCTAGGGCAGCTCACAAAATAGAGATAAAGCCATAAGACAAAGACATGAAACACAGCACAGCTTGTAAAGTTATTTAAAAACTAGATTGTAATTTAACTAGTCTAAAAAAAATAGTTCAGTATTGTTAAATGTTGATCCCTTGGTCATTTATTTTGTAAATTGTTATGGTGCTTATTATTTTCCATTGATATTTTTAAAGGAAAAACTGTCTAAAAGCATTTTTAAAATGGTAAAATCATTCCCTCAAGATACCCTGAGTAAAAATAAATTAATAATAAGAAAAAGTAAAAAATAAACACTGCTAATTGCACATAAATTAAAGGTTTACCCAAATTGCAAATTTAGCAGCTATTACATTACCTGCTAAAGGATTGTCGTTATGCCTTTGTTACCTTTTAAAAGTAATGTGTTGCAGGTAACATCAGTTGTTCAAATGCATTACTTCCAAGCTTGAAAACAGCATGCAACTGTTTTTGAAAAATAAAAAAACCTTACAGAATAAAACTGAAGTAAGAAGAAAATTATTAAAAGACCACACACCATATGCAGCCAAATAGTACAATCTTGGTGCAATCTTTTTTAAAAAGACAAACACAGTTATTAAAAACTGAAGGAATAAAAAGCATGGATTTTTAAAATGGAATAAATATACTCTGCTTCAATCTCTTTGTGTTCTTCTAGTGTAAGAAGATTTATTAGCAATTCTATCCTTATCCACTGGGATCCACAAGATGTTTCTGAACAACCTGTATCTAAAATGAGAGCCAAAAACCTCCTGGTACTCCACATATTTTCTCCTTCCTCTCCTATAATGATCCAAATATTTCATCATTAATATATTTGTACTTGTATTGGGATGGTCTGATGTTGTTTTCCTGTTTTTACTTGAGAAAACTATAAAAACTGAACAACTCTTGATCTCAGGCTGTGATTCTTCTCACATGATCTCTGCTAAAGAGAACCAGCACTCATGTCATGCTTGGATATGTACTCATAAAATTATGTAGCAATAGTGTTCTTAAGCACTAGGGAACAGGCAGGAAAAACAAATACAGTCAAAGCGGGGTGGAAAGGAAGTGTTAAAATGAATTATTTTGCTATCAATTATTTTTAAAACGGGGTTCGTCATGCTTTGGACAGTATGAGACTCCCATATTGACAAGTGTCTGGGGTATTAAAAAGGATACAGCAGGCATTCCATCACCTATGAATCTCTAAAATAATTGTTTAAGCCCATTAACATTATATGTTGTATATATATATGGTATTCTCTGTCAGGATAGAATCTTACACCATCCCAGGCACATCTGTTTGCACATCTGATCTTATAGAAAGTTAACAGCTGGAACAGGAAATAGAAGAGTCTAGCTATCTTCCCAGGACTATTAGAGCTGACTACTAATTAAATTACATTTTAGCTGATGGCTTGCTTTTTTTTTTTTAGAAAATGTGTATAAAGCAGTGCTGTTCAGTTGCTTTGTTCAGAATCTATGAATGAATGTTGACTGATATCTGTGCACATGATTATTGTTGTTATTTCTTTATTTCTTTATATCGGCCTTTCTCCCAATATAGCGACTCAAGGTAGCTAGCAACAAACTTAAAACAGTACATGTTAAAAACAATGCAGAAGCATTAAAATGTTGATATAAAGTTTATAAAACAATTAAAAAGTTTTTAAAAGTTAAAAACATTACACATTCAAAATTAAAAGATATTAAATGTATTGAAACCTCTATACAAATGACTAGCACGACATTTAAAAGCACAGCCTTCTGCAGTTTGAAAAGTCTGATGGAAGTACCCACGTGATAATATATTTCCACATACAGATGGCATTGAAATAGATTTTCCAATCCCCAAGAAAAGCAACTGGAAAGATATTCCAATCCCCCAAAAGGAGACAACGGGGTAACCATAGGATCATTGCATTAATTTCTCATGCAAGCAAAGTGATGCTAGAACTTCTACAACAAAGACTTTTACCATATATGAAGCAAGAAATGTCAGATGTCCAAAGGAAGAGGTACTAGGGTTCATATTGGAAATATACATTTGATAATGTTTTTAAAAAATTAGCCTGTGCTTTACAGATTATAGCAAAATCTTTGACTGTAGATCACGAGAAACTATGGCTCACATAAAGCTATCTAGGGGTAGCTGTGTTGGCCATATAGCAAATCCAATAACATCCAAACAATGATACCTTTACTGGGCCAAAATAATGCACAATTACAATGAGACACAGTGGTGTAGTGGTTCGAACATTGGATTACTACTCTGGAGATCTGGATTTGATTCCTCATCCAGCCACAAAACCCACTGGATGACTTGGGCAAACTGTAATTTTTCAGCCCCTAAAAATGCAGTGATAGGTTTGTCATAAGTTGGAAACAACTTGAAGGCACACAACAATAACAAATGTTTGCCATCACTAAAAGCCCCTCTTCCACTTGTTACACTTGAAAATTGACCTCAGCCTGCGTCAGTGGTGCAGCATTAAGCTTTTCTCAGGGAAATCCCCATGTCTTCCAACACAGTCAATGGGCTCAAACGAAGAATTAGTCAAAGGGTAAGGGAAGCTGTAGATAACTGTGGTTTTCAGTCACTTTACTTCCCTTGTAACTTAGCAAGATTATGCAGAATAATCACTCACTAGTTTTACTTTAATGTAGGAACCTAACATTCAACTTGAAGCTTCTAAGGCCCTCCAGTGATTAGACAGAATACTGTAGAACATCATAGTGTAACAGATCTTTTTTTTCTTTACAATCATCCAGTTAAAGAAATTAATGGACCAATTTTAGATTTTTTAAGCATAAACTATAATTGGAAGCTTAGGTCGAAATCAACAGCAGGAATTGTGCAATCTTTCAGATGTCAAAGGTACACAACGGTTCCCACACCCAATAGGCTATCTTCCCCCTACAAACAAAAATTTCCTGCAGTTCTCAAATTTCTAGCATTGCAGAGAACGAGGCACTGAAAATGTTTCATATTTAAAAGTCTGGTATTTGCAGTGTTCACCTTCCCTATATCGAATCTGCATTGCAGGAATAATGTAGTTGGACACTACTTTAACTGCCATCACGCATTGCTGTGGAATTCTGGGATTTGTAATTTTATGAGATATTTAGCCTTTTATGTCAGAGAGCACTGGTGTCACAACATACTACAGATCCCAGAATTCCATAGCATTGAGTCATGGCAGTTAAAGTGGTACCAAACTGGATTATTCCTGCAGTGCAGATTAAACACTTAGTAACTTTGCCTGCCCCTTTTCTCAGAAGCTGTATTTCTGAATGCTCAGCTGAGGTTTGAAACTACTGCAATAATAGAAATGTGCATGGCAGAAGGAACATTTCATAGCTGTATTGATTAAAATTGGTTTCAATCAAAGAAATAAATGAAGTGATTTAGGTATATTCAGGTATATACACTGTAATTCGGTAATTCAGGTATATACACTGTGTTGCAGTTGTGGGGCACTGGGGACATAGAGACCCTCCACAGTGGCTGATAAAGACCAACATCCTAGCCTTTTGCAAACTTCTAAGCTCCAGGTATTGGTGAACATGCAGGGATGGCAGCAGCATCGCAGAGGTATGAATAGGGTGACCATAGAATCATGGAATCGTAGAGTTGGAAGAGACCACTAGGGCCATCCAGTCCAACCCCCTGCCATGCAGGAAATCCAAATCAAAGCATCCCTGACAGATGGCCATCCAGCCTCTGTTTAAAGACCTCCAAGGAAGGAGACTCTATCACCCTCCGAGGGAGTGCATTCCACTGTCGAACAGCCCTTACTGTCAGGAAGTTCCTCCTAATGTTCAGGTGGAATCTCTTTTCCTGTAGCTTGCATCCATTGTTCCGGGTCCTGTTCTCTGGAGCAGCAGAAAACAAGCTTGCTCCCTCTTCAATATGACATCCTTTCAAATATTTGAACAGGGCTATCATATCACCTCTTAACCTTCTTTTCTCCAGGCTAAACATCCCCAGCTGCCTAAGTCGTTACTCATAGGACATGGTTTCCAGACCCTTCGCCATTTTTGTCGCCCTCCTTTGGACACGCTCCAGTTTCTCAATGTCCTTTCTGAATTGTGGTGCCCAGAACTGGACACAATATTCTAGGTGGGGCCTGACCAGAGCAGAATACAGTGGCACTATTACTTCTCTTGATCTAGACACTATACTTCTATTGATGCAGCCTAAAATAGCATTGGCCTTTTTAGCTGCCGCATCACACTGTTCACTCATGTTCAACTTGTAGTCTACTTGGACTCCTAGATCCCTTTCACACGTAGTTTCATTCAGCCAGGTGTCCCCCATCCTATATCTGTGCATTTTATTTTTCCGCCCTAAGTGCAATACCTTACATTTCTCCGTGTTGAATTTCATTTTGTTAGCTTTGGCCCAGCTTTCTAGTCTATTCAGGTCATTTTGAATCTTGATCCTGTCCTCTGGGGTATTAGCTATTCCCCCTAATTTGGTGTCATCTGCAAATTTGATAAGTATGCTCCCAATTCTGTCATCCAGGTCACTGATAAAGATGTTGAATAGCACTGGGCCCAGGACAGAGCCCTGTGGGACCCCACTGGTCACTTCTCTCCAGGATGAAAAGGAGCCATTGTTGGGTTCGGCCGGTCAACCAATTACAGATCCATGTAACAGTTCCTTTGTCTAGCCCACATTTTACAAGCTTGTTTGCAAGAATGTCATGGGAAACCTTGTCAAAGGCCTTAGTGAAATCAAGATATACTATATCCACAGCATTCCCTTCATCTACCAAGCTGGTAATTTTATCAAAGAAAGAGATTAGGTTTGTCTGGCATGACTTGTTTTTCTGAAACCCATGTTGACTTTTTGTGATTATGGCATTGCCTTCTAGATGTTCACAGACTCTCTGTTTAATGATCTGCTCCAGAATCTTTCCTAATACTGATGTCAGACTAACTGGACGATAATTGTTGGGATCCTCTTTTTTCCCCTTTTTGAAGATGGGGACAACTTTTGCCCTCCGCCAGTCGGCTGGGATCTCTCCTGTTTTGCAGGAGTTTTCAAAGATTATTGCCAATGGCTCCGATATTACATTTGCCAGTTCTTTTAATACCCTTGGATGGAGTTCATCTGGTCCCGGAGACTTAAATTCATTTAGTTTAATAAGGTGTTCCTCTACCCTTTTCCAGGACCTGTCCTACATTTCAACCTTCTGTCCAGGAAGAATATCAAAATGGCTTTCATTCTGAGCATGACTAAGAACCGCATTGATTAAAACCATGCTTGCTGTTATCCTTCAAGAAATGCATCTTGAAGAGGAACCGTTCCTTGAAGACACAATGCAAATCTTGAGATAGTTTTTTCCCTTAATTTCAGCACAATGGTCAAATGAAAAAAATAATTTAAATGTATTCAGCCAAGGGTTTGTTTAGTAAAGTACAATTTTAAGCATTTGTCTTGCTAACGGTTCTGTAAGTATATTGCAAGCCAACAAGGCATCTTAATGGAGATAGGTTCATCTGAAAAATACAGCTCAGTACATAATAAAATGCAGTATATGTAATACAGCTGTAAACAAACCCTATGGAATGAATTTATATTTATATTAGTAGCTTCAGCTTTTATTTTTTTAATATCCTACATTTTTCTTAAATATCCTATATTTTGGTTTGTCCTGGTCACCCTGAGATATGTATTTCTCCCTCCAAAAAGCACATTCATAATAAAGTGTGGGGATTTTTACTTAATCGAGAAAGCAATGAGTAAGAAGGGAGCTGATAAAACTCTATAAAATTATGGAGATATGAAAAATTACAGGCAGCAGTTTCTTTGTGTTTCCCTCTGTCATAATACTCAGATTCAGAAAAGTGTCATCTTTTTCCTTTGCCCCAATTCCAGAATTTTTCAGCCAAATGGCTACTAAGGATTGTGAAAGCTGTAATCCATAAAAGTAACATTTCCAAGTTCAGACAATGCGAAATTATTTCCATGGAGAGGAAGAGAGCAAGACAAATTACTAGGCCCTGACTTTTCTTTCATTCTTGGTAGTGTCATTAGTATAATTTGTCAATTATTTTTGATATCCATTGCAAAAATCAGTGAATTGCAATGGAAACAATAATGATATACATAATTTGAAATCCTGTGTAAAGCTTTTTAGCTGGACTGCCAGGGCTTCAATCCTGCTGCCAGACAGACCAGAAAAGGAAGCTAGACACCGCCAATTGAGATGGCATGATAGCCAAAGCAAAATAGGAACATTCTCCTGTCCTTCGTTTTTAAAATTTAAAACAATACATGTTTTAAGGAACAAATTTTCACATTTATTTGCACAGGAAATATAAGATACAAATAATCAGAATCTGTTTGTTCAGCTTGGACACAGTCCTAATAGAAAGAGACAGGATTTAAATACTCACTCTTGCTTGCAGTCAGAAATATCAGTGCATCTTTTAGGATCTTAAACACACATTCATTAGAAAGTCCCACTGTATCCATTGGGTTGGGACTAACTTCTGAGGAACTGACTACTGTTGACAGGGCTTAGCTACACTGTAAAAATAATACAATTTGACACCACCAAGGGCTATAGCTCCATCCTATGGAATCCTGGGATTTGTGTTTTAACATGGTCTTTAGTCTCTGCTAAAGAGACTACAGAACTACAAATCCTAGGATTTTGAAGGATGGAAACCATGGCAGTCACAGGGACATAGCCAAAGGGGGGGGGGGTCTTGGGGTCCGGACCCCCCCTTCCATTAGAAAAATGAATGGTGTGTGCTGCTGCGCCGCTGCACCCAAGGCCCATTATAATGGTGACACTTAGTCTTCCTAACATCCTAGCTACATCCCTGGCAGTCAAAGTGTATTATTTCTACAGTGTAGAGCTATCTCAGATTTTCAGTAAACAGACTTTCTGTTTCTAGTAAAAAGAAAACTCCTACATACCAAGAAAGTAGGTGGTAGGAAAAGATACATGAAGCGTAGGCTGCTGGACTCAATAAGGACTCCCCCTAGTTTTAAAATGGTTCCCCACAAATCAGATTCTAGTAATAATAGAATCTATTTCATCTTTTTTGAGTGACATTTTGCAGATGCACTGCTTCAGACACTACCTTTCTCAGTATATATTCTTGATACACAGCGCGCTCTAGTGGATCTCAGAATTATTACTGGAATTTCAGTGTCTCTCCTCAACAGGGAAGTTGGTAGCATAAGATTTGGTAGACAACTATTTCACGAATGCATCTGAGATCACTGAGACGTACCATCAATGAATTGCAAGCAATTCTGGACAATAATGCTGCCTTCTCAATCTCAAACAGTTTCTTACCGACAAGAGGACACACAACTTGGATGGGGAGACAGATACAAGACTGTACCGCAAACATGGGTGCCAATTCTGCACACACATCTACTCTGGAAATGTCATCACAGGACCTAATCACATCACTCACAATATTAAAGGTACTGTGGCAATTATAAAGAAAAAGTAAAGTCTTTTTTCAGCATTTATTTGCCTTCTGAGTATGGTATGGGCATTTTAACCCTTTACTCATGCATGTGTTCTACTACATTAAATGTTCATTTACCTCTATAATAAAAACTCTGTCAGAGAAACAAAACAGAAACTAGAAAGATAAGGCGGTAGAAAGGGCTTCCTGTGGTATTTTCACTGACTGGTAGCTTTTTACCATTAGTGAAAAATGGATGGCCAAGAAAAAGAAAAAAGTTGTGACCTAATGCAATACCACTGGAAGTCTGCGCATGGCAAAAATGACAATATTCTTGCTATTGCAGCTACATTGATAACAGGTATAGTCCTACCAAGAATTGCAGTCGCTCTTTATTGGTATATGGACATACTGTATATAGAAGAACCTTATCTAACAAGAAAGGTGCTTCCTGCCAGCTAATCACTTGAACATAAACGAAGAAAAGGGCTGTTATCTTGAATACCAAAGTGCACCCGAGAGTCTCCCCACTGGGCATGGACACCTATCCTTCCACAGAGCACCCACTTCAGTCATCCTCACAAGCTCTCCTGAGAACATTTAAATAAAAAGAACTTGAGTTATTTACAATAGATAGATAGATAGATAGATAGATAGATAGATAGATAGGAGACTTTGCAACTGGCAGATTTGTCTATTCCTAGTCATAAACAATAATGATCTACTGCAAGCCACTCAGAAATGTATAAATGGATCTACTTTTTGCTAACATCTTACCTATGAATGCCTGCTAAATAGTTACTAGCGGTAGAACAATATACTTGGCTTCTTTTTCTTACCAGAAACATGCTTAAGGGCTTGGCCTGGCTCTTTTCAACATAGGCAGTTCAAACTTTGTTAACAATGATAGAAAGCAATCATCCTATTTTCTATGCTTTTAAAAAAAACAAACATGGCGAAAATATTTTACATGATATGCCACATGATGTCGCCAAACATATACAAAATATTCAAACTGGCAGCTTCTATCTGTACTACTTCAAAGGTTTCCTTTTTAAAAGAAAAAAAAAGGAGTAAAGGTACTACAGAAATCAGATTCAAGACAGGTTAAACATAATTGCATTGAACAAAGGCCAAAAAAGAAAATAGTACTGCATATTTTGTACTTCTGTGTTTAAAATCTGATGACACAATGGAGTTTATCAGACAAGGGAAATTGGAAGTATAAGCCAATGGCAATCCGAACGCAATCATGGGGTTTAACGTTATTGCGTGATAGACTACCACATGCAATTTCAGGCAATGGGAAGTCAGTCCGAATGCAATCATGGGGTTTCACGTTATTGCGTGAGAAGTGATCACATGCAATTTTGGGCAATGGCAAGCTATTTTCAGGCAATGGGAAGTCAGTTTGAATGCAATTCGAATTCACATAAATTCGCTGAATTAGCGAATTCACGTGAATGCGTTCTGACCCCACTTTCTTTTCATTTGAAATTAAGAGAAATTCCTCCCATGTGATAAATTCCAAAGTTGAAATAAAGAGTAATTGACTTAAATCATTTCATTGCATACTTCCATTTTGCCCCATATGAGGCAAGATTGCTCACTCTTAGGTGTTCTGATCAATTCACAAATGTCTCTGTGCCCAGCTGGCCCTCTTGATTCCTAACTTGATATGTTAGCTTTACATTTCAGCTAGAAGCAAGTTCCACATCCTACAAAGCCAATTAATCAGTGTTAAAGTCATTTCTTATTTAGCTGTAAACAGTAATAAGATCTTTATGTGCTGCATTACAATTAGAATCTATGAAAATATTCAACAATGACAGAAGTAAGTTCACACAAACATTCTAAGTAGTTAATTTCTTTTCCAATTTTAACCCCAAGCTATTGTACTGCTATGCAGGCCCAACACATATGAAAAAAAATGAGCCTATCTGGTTACAACCCCACCAAGAAACACAGAGGTACTATTTCTAATGTGACAGTGAACCAACTTTAGATAGGTTCTAGATGGAGACAGCTTGATGGATGACTTTTTAATTATAGAATACTATGCAAGTGCCAACACTGTGCATAGACCAAATTATGCTCTAGCTGTGCAATCCAGCTATGAAAAATTACTACATGTCACCAGCTTCATACAATATGTAGTCATCAGTTATAGTTCACTTACAGTTTGCGGGTACAGTACCAGAACTGAGTTCACATCTTTCACTTTACATATAGACTTCAGTTAAAGAAATAGACATGTTCCTGGGCATTACCGCTTTAACAGAAAGTTTGGTGCCAAACTCAGAAATAATGTGGAAATAATAGGAATAGGCACATTACACCACAAAAAGAAAAGAAGTTCAACGAGTTTCAGCAAACTTTTCATTCAAAATTAATATAAAATGAAGCAACTGGGTCAGGCTAACCTTGGATAAATAAACAAAAAGCCTTGTACATTTTCTAGAGATCGCTAGAAGACTTCTTTCAAAATGCGTTCAGAAGTTTCACCAACTCCTGCTTTTCTTACCATTTCCATTTTGGTGACCAACCTTATAGTTGTTCCAGTTAACTGCTGTTAAGTCAGTTTTGACATCTGACGACACTATGAATGAGAGACCTCCTACAGCTCCTGGTTTTGTTTTTGCAGAGAGAATGGCTCTTATAGATCTATGTTGTTGGTGTTTTAACATGCTGGAGGAAGCTGGTGAGGCAGGCATTTTTTGCTCCCCTTTTCTCTGTTTTGCTGTTCATGTATTCCTGCCTTAGTAAGAGTTTCTGGATGCAGCTGCTGTTTACCTTGCCTGTCATAGGCAGGCACACATGGCTACAGTAGGATTGGCTAAGAGCAGAATCCCACTCTTTTCCAGCTCAACATTTCTGTTGCATTAAATCCTTTGGACACATTTCTGCAACTTGACATTGAAAGCCTGTGCTTCTCCAATCCGCCTTTAACAACCTTTGAATGCAAATGCTGCTTTAAAAAAAAGCCCTTCCAGCTGAACAGAGGATAAGGAAGAAAGGAGGTCAGCAGATGTCAAAAGCCCTCTTTAAAAGGATCGTCATAGTCAGAGGCTTTTTAAACTGACTTATGCCTATAACTTACAGCCTCAAAGCTACTGTAGGAAATGTGCCGATTTTAGGTAGGGGATATATGAACATAAACTGACAAAGCCCTTCAGTCTCTGTTGAACAACACTCTGGCTGGTTTTCCTACAGTGGTCTTGCATATAAGTATGGAAGCAGGGTCTGTCTTAAAAGTAAATAAGATGGCCTGTCACCCCAATTGCCAAGCTGATGCAGATACCGAGACAAGCTTGGCAGCAAAATGATGGCTGATTTGACTGTAGCAATGTAGAACCTCCTACCTCCCCATAAAACATACAGGGGTAGCCATTTTATTGGACTTACCTCCCCATAGTATGTCTTTATTTCATTTTTTTCCCAAAACACTACAGGTAGCTTTGCTACTAATTATAAATATGAACTTGAACTTCCAAAAAGAACAGAAAGAGGAAGAGGGGGAGGAAGACAATTTTTTCCATCATCTAATTTTAAACAAAGCTTGAAAGGGATTGATTTTAAAGACAATAACTCCATTTATACCATAGCTACCACATTCATTGGCCAGACTATAGTTGGAAAGGGTAACATTTCCAGGTTCTGGCTTTAAAGCATGTTTCGTCTTCAGTTTTAAATTTGAGAACTTTTTATATATAGATAGATTAAAAACAAACAGAACAAGGCTTTGAGGCAAACTTACCATGCACTTTTAAAGCTATAAATACCATTTCCCATAATGTAGCTGTGTGATACTATTGCAGCTAAAATTGTCTCACTTGAAAGATTGGCACATTTATTATGGCAATACAAAATTGGCCAGGTTCTGAAGGTAATCTTTGGCCATCCATCCTAGGGTAATTTCTGCACAGAAAAACAGCCAGGTAAGAGAAGAAGACTCAGAGCTGAGATCTTATTTAATGAGGTCCATTGGGATTCACTGAACCAAATAAGAAAATATTAAATACTGAGTTCTTGTTGCTTTTAAGCCAACCTTAATTTCTTCTACCTTGCCTGGGCAATTGGGAAATCAATGTTCCACTCAATATGTGGCATGCTTTGCTCCTACTTGAGTAGGCTGTGCCATTCTGAGTAAAACTCACTCCCACATGGCCCAGTTTTACAGCCACCCCCACATACATGCACCAACTTGTATGTATGTATGTATTTAAAATCAAGTACACTGGACAGTCACCATGACAAATGTCATGCTTGTTTTGGCCTTCAAGAGATCCTAAATGTCACTTCATGCATATTCACAATGTGATGGATAGTACAACTGTCTGCTGCTTTACAATCTCTTCATTGTCATTTACAGCATTCATGCCCTGCAGTATTTCATAGATGAAAGCCAAGTCTCAACATCAGAGTGTGGCCAAAATGGCAAAAGTTATTAATCAGGAAGAACACATAGGTTAGGAGAGGCCACAACACTTTGCTGTTCTCTCCCTTGCTGAGTTAATTGAATGCAAACTACTTTTGCACTTGGAAACTCAGTTTGTAGCAAGTGAAGTAAGATGCAGACAAAGGGGAAAGTAGAAAGAGGAGAGAGAAACTGGAACATTTTACAATTAGCTGAAAAGGTCAGTCAGTCAGTCATAATTTATTACAGTCCATACACCCAAAATTTGCACATACAGTCAAGAGATACAAGTCCCCAAATTCCCACAAGAAGACAAGAGTTGAAGGGGTTAGTAAATCTAACTATAAATGTCATTTTATATATAGAGGGTTCTAATCTTAGCTGCCTCAGAGAGAATTCAGGCATTTATCTTCCAACAAGAATTTTACAATAAAAAGATCTGATCTTCCATTCATTTTACATGGACTTTATCACACTCCATAGACCCAAAATTTACACATACAGTTAAAAGATACAAGTCCCCAAATTCCCACAATAAGACAAGAGTTGAAGGTGTTACTAAATCTAACGCTAAAGGTCACTTTAGACATAGAGGGTTCTAATACATCAATAATGGATAGATTTTAGCTTGTTGAATCTGGTTGTAAAAATTACATTATAATAAAATATGTTTCATAGATTATACTTCAAGTTACTACATGAGCATCTTCTTCCAGCATAAGGAACACCAACAAATCTTCTACAAAGTAGTTCTCTGGAATATACATTGCATTTAGCCTTGGAGGGGGGAAAATATTCTTGCCTAGCAATAGGTTCACCAAATAATTGGCTATATAGAAAGAACCATCATAATGTATGTGCAAACTGGGGCAAAAGAAACATAAGAGTGCAAATGCAATTTGCAAAAAGCTATTTCCAATAGCCTTGATTTGACAGACTTAAGAACAATAACCAAACCCAGGCTAGAAAGAAGAGATGAGGAGAGACCAATAGCTGCAGCTTTCTTCGCTATACACCTGGACCTAGAGCTAACATATTTATCTTGTGCCAGATGTTCAAGGAGACTTAAGCCCTCCCCAAACATTATAACTTTCATCCATAACTTGAGGAAATGCCAGCAAATTCTAGTAGATAAGAGACCTCCTGTTTCCAGCAATAATTCACAATTATGAATGCAGTTTAGAAACTGAAATAAGTGCTTGAAAGTCACTGGGCCCAACTCAATGGGTTAGTATTATTTATGTGTTGTTAACACGTTTAAACCCCCCTCTATATCCAATATAACATAAAATCAATTTAAATACAAGAATTTAAAACAGTAGAAATATTTTAAACGCACTAAAAAAACCTAGCAAGTTAAAATAAGACAGTTTAAAACAGTTTAAAACAATTTCAAACCATGCATTTGGTATTACTCTAACAAGTCATAAATAATTTGGGAAGCAGGTAACTAAAGGATCCTGTGATCCAGTACCAACCCATCAGAGATTTAAGAGCAATGGGAGGGACGCTTTCCTTATGATTCCCTGGAACAATGTGAACCTTAGATTACTACATATGCGAGGGCATTCTTGGTGCTGGAATCATGATTTTAGAACTTCTATCCACCAGAAAGATAGTTATCCCAACTATTTTGCCTTTTGGGAGCTAGATAAAATCATATATATTAATACAAGCTTTTTGGTGACTAATCAAGTGTTTAATTCATATTTGTTTATTTTTAAATTCAGAGATCTGGCGCAGTGGTTAAATGCTTGTACTGCAGCCACTCACTCAAAACCATAAGGTTGCGAGTTCAATACCAGCAAAGATCTCAAGCTCAACTCAGGCTTGCATCCTTCCAAGGAGGTTGCTAAAATGAGGACCCAGATTGTTGGGGGCAATTAGCTTACACTTTGTAAATCGCTTAGGGAGTGCTTAAGTGCACTGATAAGCGGTATAGAAATGTACTTGCTGTTGCTAATGTATGATTTTAAACATTTGTGATTTCATCTCTGTTGACTTCTCTGAGCTTTTATGTGGGATACAGATTTTAAAAAATAAAATCTTTTTACTTCTCTTCTAAACAACAGAGGGCAATTCTGTCACAAAGGTAAACAGTACTAAATGGAATGGAGGCAGTAAGGGAGTTTGTCCAGTCAGTTCGTAGAAATATAGAGTGACCTCTTGCTTCTAATTCCAGATATTAAGTGGAAGTGGAACAATGGATGCAAGCTACAGGAAAAGAGATTCCACCTCAACATTAGGAGGAACTTCCTGACAGTAAGGGCTGTTCGACAGTGGAATGCACTCCCTCGGAGGGTGATAGAGTCTCCTTCCTTGGAGGTCTTTAAACAGAGGCTGGATGGCCATCTGTCAGGGATGCTTTGATTTGGATTTCCTGCATGGCAGGGGGTTGGACTGGATGGCCCTACTGGTCTCTTCCAACTCTACGATTCTATGATTCTATGATTCCCTATGATCAAAAATCAGCTTCTTAACATAAACAGGTTAAAGCAAATGGGTAGTGAAGCACACATCACTGTCAGATCCACTGTATTTTATAAGTGTATCAAGGGGAAGAGAAGGTAGGAACGTTCCTTCTTGCTGCAAAGATGTTACAGGCAAGTGAGTTTAATGAAAACATCTTCATTGAACTACCCTTGGGCTCATTCACACTACAGAATTATAGGGCTATTATGCCATTTGAACTAAAGTTGAATTTCCCCCATGTCAGTCTACAGCAGAAAATCAGGACCATGGACAGAGAACCTGGAAACCAAATGAGTACCCAGATTGTTGGGGGCAATTAACTCATTGTCATTTTTTTATTACTGTGCTTTCAGAGAACTATTGAAAGTGTCATCATGGGGAATATTGGCTATAATTTCTCCCACACGATACAAATGTGTTAAGTAAGCAAAAGGCAGCTGTAAGAAGGAATCCAGTGTAGCTAAATGATGCAAACGCTTATCTGACTGTTTTCTCAGAAACTAGTTCTACAGCCTCATTGTTACAATGTGTAAAATGACTTGCCTATTTCTTTTTGCTGACAAGAATACTACTTCTTTCTATGCTAATTGTCAGTCAATTTGCTTTTGCCCATGCGTGGCTGATTCCCATGAGTTCATGCTGACCTGAAGTTATAAAACCTTTGTTGTAATCAATAAAATGGTCCCTTTTGCAAATGACAAGATCTGGTGCATCCATGCTTCACTTGAAAGGCTCCTCTTGATCAATAGTTATAGTTGCTTGTAGTAAGTTCCTTCCTTGGCTGGTTCAGGATCAACACACCGTGCCACATTCCAAAAAGGGGAATGCAGTAGAGTTCTGGTATTCCAGAATCCACTCTACACAGAGAGTACTCAGGACAGAAGAGAAAGAGTACAGAAACAAGGCCCCTAGAGTAGATTGAGTGATTTGGGGGAGGATGAAATAAATGATGAGAGTGACCTACAGGCTGCACAAATCACAAAAATGGCTATGAGAATTTGTATGGCTCAGAAGCTGCTAGCTGGCACTTCTGCTTCACTTATCTTTGAACAGAATGCAGGCATAGACAACCTTTTGATGTGACTGAGCATAGCTATTCCTGTTGAGATGCTTTAATTCCACCCCTATTCATTTCCCCAGATTTTTTAAAGATGATACATAATTAGGAACTGCTAAAAAGGGGGCCTTTGATGTTTCACTTTTAATTTATTCACCCCAAAAATGACATCATTTGAAAATGGAATGAATCTTCATGGCTGTCATTTGAGCAAAAGAGTGATGCTTTGAAGCCTACTAGGGATTAAACAGATGACCATAATTTCAGAGAAGAGAGAGGAAAATGACAGCACATTTTATTTTTAGAAACTGACAAGGGACAATGTCATTTTATTAGAAATTCATTTTAAATGTTTAAACAGTAGCTTTAAGCAAAAACAAAAAAGATTAATGGAAAAGATTAAACAGGCAACATTTCCTCCAGGACTGGAGTCATCTGTCACCCTGCCTGCTGTTTTCTGAGCCATTCTTCTATAGACAGAAAAGCAGGCACCTCTTGGCCAACTGGCAAGGGCAGCAAAACAATCAAAGTTTAGGAAAGCTTCTTTATTTGAATTACAAGTCCAAGAAGCCTTGGACTCGCCACCCAAAAAAGTAACTTTCCCAAGATCTGAAAATAACAATATTGTACATTACATAGGAGATAAAATGATCCACGCTGGATCAAACCTAAGCACTATCTACTACAATATGTTTTCATGAAGGGTTGGGCATCTCCATTTTACTTGATTCACACTGAAGCTCTGGAGCCTTGATAAATCCAGCTGCCTTGACAACAGGATTAGAAAGATACTGAATACAGAGAGACTGGAACTGTGAATGTACATTATCTGTGGCAACCTTACCCACCCCAAAGCGAGAAATGAAGAAAAAGACTGAGCTGGGAGGCCGACAGGAGAACTGGGGGGAAGGCCGCAAGTGAAAGATGTGACCATCAATCAACTTGCGTTAATTGTGGTAAGGCCCATGTTGTCATTGGGTGAGCTATTTGATCTTCTATGTTATGCATTCTTATATCTGTAGCAGGCTTTATTCTCTCTCCTGTTTATTCTAAGCTAGTGATTCTTAACTTGGGGTTTGCAGGCACCTGGGAGTTGTGATGTCCTCACAGGGAATCCACAAAGACCCAAAGAAATGTTATCAGCCTTCTGGTGGAAGGCTGGAAAGCCCTGGAATGGTGGGGGAAGGAGAAAATAGAAGAAAGGCTGGAGAAAGGGAGAGCTGGCAGCATCTCCTGGTTCATATGACTCTGTGCAACCTGGGCATAATTGGGTAGAGGACTGCAGGACTAGGGCTCCCAGATACTGCTCATGCCACCCTGCTCTTGGTACGTGTGTCTGTGTCTGTCTGTGTCTATGTGCGGGTATTCCGCATTTCCCCACAATTGCTGCTCTCTGATCAGAATGAAAAAACTGTGCTGTGCAGAATGACAAGCTTTGGGGCTTCCAATTTGTGCAGCATCAGAGGTGAAGGGAAACAATAATAGGTGGGCAGACAGGTGCGTGCTGTGAGCAAGGGAATACTGAAAGTAGTATTCTATTATTCATTTTGCTCCTCTCAACTATTTCTGGGTTTATTGGTAAATAAATAACAGTTCTGTTTTTCTAGTTCTAGTACAAATGACAGTGACAGCAAGTTGGAGAGGACTTTCTTTCATTCACTCCCCAGCATTATTCTCTTGTGGCTGCAGGTCTCCTCTGTTGGAGAAGAAAGTGAACTGTGCACCATCAAGCTTTGTGAGAAGACAGACAGACAGACAGACAGACACACACACACACCTGCATTTAAGCCAAGCTGCTTTAGCAGCTTCAAATACAGGAGATTTCCTGTATTTGAAGCTGCTGCTTTTGTTTTGTTTTGTTTTTGATCATGCAAATATTGGTTTTGCTTTGCATTTTTTTAAAAAAAGTCTAGCTTTGTACAATTTAATTTATGCTGTTTATTGAACTGTTGATTTTGTATGATTGGAATCTACTGCTGCATTTTGTAATTTTTTTATTTTTAAAAAAGTGATGTTTTATTTTGATATGTGAGGCTTATTGGGTGCCACTCTGGGAACAGTTCACTGGGGGAAAACAGGCTATGATAAATGAAACTGAACTGAGCATATTCCACAGCAGAGCTCTGAAAACTCATTTCAGACTACAGTTCTCAGAATCTCCCATCTAGAATCTGTGAGTATAATCCAAAAAAAAAAAAAAAACCCCATACTTTTCCAACCTTTGATGTATAACAAGAAAATGCAATTGCAGATATTACTTTTTATTTTTTCAGCATTACTTGTTTCAGAATGACCCAACATTATAGTTTCCCATTTCTAACACTAGAGTGATTTAGTGGTGTCTGCATCTCCCAAAGTGGGATCCAAGGTGGCTAACAATAATTTTTAAAAAAATCTAAGTAAAACGTTAATTTACAAAAGTTAAAAAAGAATTAAACATCAACATTATTCTAAGTCACCTTGGGTCCCACTTTGGGTGGGCAAGAAATACATGCAATAAAAAATAATAAAACATGGAAGGGAGGAGTGAAATTATGGGTGAGTTTTAAATGTTTTTGTGGATGAGATTTTTCCAGACAGGCTTTTAGTGTAATAATACAACAAATTTAAACATCATTTTTAAATTAATTTAATTGTTAAAATGTACCCATTTTACAACAGCCCTTTTCTACTAAGTTTCCTCTCTTTAGCTATTGTAGAAGGCAGTGAGAATATTTTATGAATCTTGTTGCTTTCAAGACAGATAATTTTAACAATTTTAGCAGAAAATAAATCAAACCACTTGCATTAGAAACCACCTTATCCAATATTTGCACTGCATTCATCACCATAGCTTCATTGAAAATGTCTGTATTGCACTTTGTTTGACAGTAATATAATGCATAAGTTAGTCTGTTGTAATATTTGTATTCCCTTTGAGCCAATTAAAGAAAATAGTACATATTACAGAAGGCAAAACAAGACTTCCATTAACAAAGTTGCATGCAGAGTTTTAATAAATCTTTCAATATACATGAAGAGATTTTGGAGGGACAAACTCAAAAAGAGTTGCTGTGTGAAGTCAAGAATCACAAAACACAACATGAAAGCAGTACCAGTGAAGAATTGCAGAAATGGACTTTAAAATCTGAACCTGTTTAACATAATTTACAGTAGTCTGTTTTTAATATGTGCCATGAATACTCAGGAAAAGACATTAGGAAATGTCTGCCCATTAAAAAAAAACACCAACTTTTCAAGAATATTCAAAGTTAACCAAGCCAAAAAATAGTTCGCTTAGCAGAGTTTTATCCTTATCCTGGGGAAGAGCACAGCAAAGAGAAAAAGATGTCATTCTGTGTGAGTCTTTAGGATGCCTTTCAAATAAAAAAAGAATATGGTGAAAGGTTCCTGTTTTGCCTAGCAATAATACCCATATGGTGCTGAGCAAAAGAGATGAAATAACAGGTCATCTTGATTCTCGCCCACCTGATGCTTTAAATGGCCACATCCAAACCCAGCTCTTGAAGCTACACTCTCCGAACTCCTGGATACTAAAATCAGTAGCCTGAGCTGAAACTAGAATCATTTTGAAATATAATGAGTAGAATACCCTCTTGAGTGATTAAAGAAAGGCAGAAAGCATCTTACAATATTGATACAAAGGTTAAGTTTCTTATGTTAGAACACAAGGGTCCAACAAAATCTCCATTGTGTTAGCTTCCCAGCGAAGCATGAGTAGAAAGTTCAGAAGTAAAGAATCCAAGGTGCCTCTTGGAGTTCCTTTTGGCAAAGGTCTGCTCACAGAATTTTACTTCAATGTTTCCTTCACTGAATGCTTCTCTTCTGCTCCCCTCTAAAACTGGCTCTTTCCTAAAGGCACCTTCTTTGTGTTGTGTCATTGTAATACCCACATTTTCACAACGTCTGGATGGGGGCAGGATTTCTTTTATAATGCAAAAGCAAATTGTAGAGAGGAAGTTTTTCTTGAAGTTCTCATTCATAAAAGCATACACAATGGGGTTGCAAATGGAATTGGAAAATCCTATTACCTGAACGATACCAAAGATCATCTTAATTGTGACATCATCGTACATGCTTTCAAGTCTACCTAGAGACAGGAAAATGGGTGTTAAATTTTACCTTTACAGAGGTAAGCATTATTCATCCATATTCATAACATGTGGGCATCCTGTTCAGCATCTGTAACTATTAAATGACTTATCTATTTCAATTATCCATTCAAAGCTGAGAAGCTAAACAACAATAACTGCTAATTATATTCAGACAGAACCAGATCTCTCTCTCTGTCTCTCTATTTTCAAAGAAACAAAAATATATATTTAGAAAACATATTAACCACCAAACTTATCTATGCTAGATATTTATTTATTTATTCAGTTTATATCCTGCTTTTTTCCTATTATGGGATCCATACATAATGGTACACCAAATGAGGTCTGATGATGACACATGAACTTGGCCATCCCCACAACTGAGATAAAGGATGAACGTAACTAGAACCACTGTTCTAGTTATCCAGCTAATAAATTTATTTTTGGCTCCTTGACCATATGACAGCCATCTAGGACAGCTCATAGTTCAAAATGAAACAATACAAGAGATTATTTGCCCGTGTAAGTCCTGTATTGTCCATTGTGATAAAGAGAAATTAAAAGAACCCTACTTTCAAGTTGGAAAAATTCCTGTTCTCATATTAAACACAGAAATCCTGAGTCTGCATTTGATGTAAGCAAAAGGGTTGCAGAGGCTGCAGATGACCCTTGTTACTTAGACCTCCCTGACTCCATCCTGCGACTTGACACATAGGTGAGAAAGGGAGCTTCTTGCTTCATTTACAACTGTCAACTGCATTCCTTATTTAAAGTGACAGACTCTCTGAAGTAAACAATGCTGAAAGTTCCTGTTAATTAAAAAATCACACTCTATGACTTTGTTATCTCCTCTGATAAATAGCTCTGAACAGTTTGATAACATCTATAAAATGCATACTTTATAGACATGAAGGATGCAATTTTGAACTATCTTTTAATGTTCTTAGAATCATAGAGTTGGAAGAGACCACAAGGGCCATCCAGTCCAACCCCCTGCCGTGCAGGAAGTCTCAATCAAAGCATCCCTGACAGATGGCCATCCAGCCTCTGTTTAAAGACTTCAAAGCAGGGAGACTCCACTACATTCCGAGGGAGTGTGTTCCACTGTTGAAGAGCCCTTACTGTCAGAAAGTTCCTCCTAATGTTGAGGTGGAATCTCTTCTCTTGTAACTTGCATCCATTGTTCCAGGTCCTAGTCTATGGAGCAGCAGAAAACAAGCTTGCTCCCTCTTCAATATAACATCCCTTTAAGTATTTAAACAGGGTTGTCATATCACCTCTTAACCTTCTCTTCTTCTGACTGTAAAAAGACAACCAGTAGAAACAGTATGTAAGGTGGGTTCTGAAATGCCTCCTTTGGCATTTGAAATGCCTTTGAAATGCCTAAACAGACAGGCAGGATACCACAGGTTATCCCTATGGTATCCTGCCTGTGGTTCCAACCCTGGTCAATCTCCAGGAGAGCTGAACAATAGGCATGGGTTCACATGCCCACCCACTGTGGGTCTGCTGCCATACTTATATGCTGCTGTTGTCACATCCTCTCTGAATTTAAGGGTGGGAAATGGGGCATCTGGTTGCATTCATGTGGCCAGGCATCCCCTTCTGAAATCACAAGTCATGGCAGGGGCCTTCAAAGAGGCTATCAATGGCAGGTAAGGGGCATGTGGGCCTGCGTAATCTGCCATCTGTCACAACTGAGTTTCAGAGAATCTTTGTTGCAAACACTTAGTCCTTGTAGACTGAATTAAACTCCATTGGAGCCAGGATTGGGCAGGATCCCCTGGATCCATGTGCAGTCTGCCCAAGTCTTGCCATTAGTGCCATTAGTCCTACCCAGGACTAATGGCCTGTGTTGTCCAGATAGGATGACACCACACTCTACTTTTGCAAATTTGGACCAATCTGCTAGATAGCAAACCACAGTCTTGTGACAGCTTTGGTGAGCCAGGCCGGTGGACTTGCCTAACTTGGACCTTGTCTGATCATTGCCCCAAGTCAATCCAGGCACCATATGGGAGAGTTCACCTACAAGGAGATCCTTGAAAGGGGGGAACTGGTGGGGCCAGAAAAGGATGGGTCTTTCACAAAGCCAGGTATCTTTTTGACGCCTCCCCCCCCCCCAACTAAAACATCTTTGGATGTTCAAGTGTGTGTATATTCCCCTTCTTTGAGAGAAGAAGATTGCAGGTTGGGAACATGCTCTGTATGCATGAATAGGGATGATATGTATAGCCAAACTTCAGTTGCCCCTACCAGATGAATTCTATATTGGGCCTGGGTATATAGCAAGGGCGATTTGGCAAGTGAATGAAAGAGTATTTGACTCAGGAAACCTGAGAAGATCAAACTCTAAGTCCTCAGGATGTTGACTTAGGCGGGTTATAGACCGCCACTTGGGACGTCCGCAGGACGTCCCATTTTAAAAAAGGGGTGTCTCTTCTAGACACCCCTGGGTCTAATATGGACTCTGTCTGTACAATATGGCGCCGGCCGTTCCACACGGCCGGTGCCATCTTTATGTATTGGACGCTGTGCGTCCGAACGTGTCGCGGCACTAATGACATCGCGAGTGTGCCAGTGGCGCCTTGCGACGCTTTTAGGGCGCCGCAGAAAGAAGCTCCATTTTGGAGCTTCTTTTTTGCTCCGTAAGGGAGCCGCACGGTGTGGCTGCGACGACTCCCTTACAGAGCAAACGGCGGCGGTGGCAGACCGCCTCAAAGCGGCGGTCTATAACCCACATTTGTTCCTGGGAAGACAACTCTCGTTTGCAAATTTTTCATCCCTTCGTAATGCCAAGTAGACTGGACTAAATGGGATCAGGAAAAAGCAAGCTTCCCTTGGAAAGGGGCCCCTGGAGTATGCTCTTGAAAATTGAAAATCACTGTCAAGAAGGAAGAGACAAGAGAAAAGGTGTTTCATTTCACTTTGTACTATTGAGTGGCCATTCCTAACATTTGGTCCCATGCAGTAGCGTCACTAAGGGAGTATGGGGATCTGGACCACACCAGGTGACACCCCAGAAGGGGATGATACCCAGTCATCTCCCCGTCCCACACAAGCACTGCTTTGGACCACATGGGTGCTGCTCTGCCACCTGTAAGAAGTTCTCAGGCCCGCACCAGCTCTTCTTGGGCCGCACTGGCACTCCTCAAGCCCAGACTAGCGGTCCTTGGGCACACGCCAGTGCTCCTTAGGATGCATGGGCACACCGCAGGCCCAGGCAGATGCCACTCATGACTGCGGAAGTGAGACCCCAGCCCACAGGGGCATGGCTGCAGCCCTCACAGACGTTGTTCTGGCCCCGAACCTCTGGAAAGCCCACCAGAAGCCCAAGGCTGGAAGTCTCACTCAACCTGGATGTCCCACCCCCCACACCAGGTGTCACTCAGTGTGGGGACCCCACTGGCCCCATGAAAGACAATGGCCAAGCTGTGGGTCATTTGACTGTGAGAAATTAAAAACCTTGCACCTTGCTCTAGAAAGCTTCTGACCAACAAATGTGAAATATTTATGTGACCAGAGGCAGGCTCAAAATTTTGCATACCACAAATATTAGTTGTAAAAATTGTAACTTGCAAAAGTTACAGCATTCCTGAACCTTTGAAGATTATTTCTCCAAATTATTTCCCTCTCCACAGCCTTCAGGTTCCCCCATCTCCTCCACTAAATCCTTTTTAGAACCAAACCCCTTCTTAGAGCAAGGGCAGTTCTGCCCACATAGTCCAGAGACATCTGAAAAGATATCCAAGTTAGAGATTCAGCAAAATTTCCTGCTTCCCCCAAAGTTATCAGGAAACCATCTGGATCCATCAGCTTTTTCGAATGAACCATCCTTCAGTGAATTGAATTCCTGTACCTCTCAACTGAAAGATATAACACTGGTTATCCATTAGATACTGAGCAATGTCCAAGATGTTACCTTTGGCTTATAAGGCCCAATTTTTATGTTGAAGGTGGAGCTGGAGCTCTTTTTACCATACTGTGGCCTAATAAAGATTGTTTGCTTATAATGTGGACTGTGAAATGGTATCTTCACTGAGATTAGAAGGACTCTCAGTGCTTGATATTTCTGTCAAAATTTACTTGTTTATCCATGTGTTTTCTTGATTATTTTCCTGATTGTTAACATTATCATTTTGCCTATTAGCAATTATTCCTTGGCTTTCAATAAAGTTTGTTAAGGGATTTTATTAGGTTCGCTATTATAGATTTAATTAAAAAATAAGCTATGATGAGTTGGGTGTTTTTTTTACTGAAAAGCAATATTAAAACAATACAATTATATACAAAACAAATAATTATACTCAGTCAATGGTAGCTGTTGGCTTCCTTGTCACATGACAGTGAGTCCACTTTGCATTTTAATCTAAACTCTAAACTAACTATCTAAGGTGCTGAAACCTATTTTGGCCATAGGTTCCAGACTAGTCTGGAGTCAGTCTGTCTGTCTGTCTATCTATCTATCTATCTATCTGTTTGTTTGTTTGTTTGTTTGTTTGTTTAAATATGTATGTCATGTTCTATATCCAAAGATCTTGGGACAACACATAATAAAATAGTTTTAAACAATTTAAAACAATAAGAATTATATTTTTAAAAGATGAAAATCATATTAAACTATCAGACACTTAAAACACGACAGTTTAAAAACTATTTAAATCCATTCATGTGGAATAAAACCAGGAATGGATTCTTTGTCTTGAAACACAAAAGTCACCACTATTACTTTATTCAGTTAGTTAACCACACTACCTTTTCATTCTGCTATTGTCTCTATACACAGGTTCCATATATTCAACAGCTAGTGCATGATCTTAAAGTAGACTTGAAATAGGACAATCTAGTTATGCCACTAGTTTGTCAAAATCTAGCTGAGTTTGTTCAGAAAGAGTCACAGAGAAAACTGAAAGGGGTAATATTGTGTGTTGTTCCTTTTATTGTTCTTCATCTTTCATTCTGGGCACAAGTAGTCCCCACAGCACCAAAAGCACATATAAAAATGTAGCCCTAATTCCACTTCTCCCAGTTATTCACATATTTTGGCATACAGTTTATGTCAGGAATGAGGATCCAAGTACATCACATCTATATTGATCCTGATACAAAAGGGATCTTGTAACGCCTTTGAGACTAACTAAAAGAAAGAAGTTGGTATCATGAGCTTTCATAGACTTCAGCCTACTTCCTCAGATGCAAGTTTGAGATTGATCCTGAGAATATTTTAATAGAATCCAGGATTAGAACTAGGCCTGAGAACATTTAACATGTGGGAAAGCTTGTGGGTGATGCTACAGGGGAATCTCCTCTTTGTATTTTTATTTGGAGAACTGTATCTCAAAATTCAGAAAAGGATCATTGTGATCTAGTTCATGTAACAGTATAGAAAGTGTCAAATTGATTCAGATTGTATCAAGCTACAAACCAAACAAATTTCTCCAATATCCCCATATATAGTAACGGTCTTTTATTTATATCTGAAGAAATTCTTGAATAAAGCATTGGAAGGTTCCAGTTCCAGTTTTAATAACAAACACTATAATTCAGAAGAACAAGCTACTCACTGTACTCTATCATCATGTGCATTATATGAAAAGGAGCCCAGCAGATGGCAAACAATACCACAACAGTTACCATCATGATGATTGCTCGCTTCTTCTTCCTGAAAGAGAGGGGGAGCCAGAATTGAGAATTTCTACACAAATATCAGAATGCGCACAATAACTGGGGAGAGGGAGAATACATACGATGGGGTGGGGAAGGCCTATGATAACACATGCACTGCATGCACAGAAGGTTCCAGTTTGGCATGGGAAGGACTTTCCCTGAGAAGATGGGCAGTTGCTGCTGATCTGAGCTAGAAATTGTAGACAAGATAGACCAGTGGCTTGATTCAATATAACGCTGCTTCATATCATCATGACAATTTTATTATACATTTTTTGCAATAAGTATGTGGCAAAGCCATCATTTTTTATTATGCATTTTTCGTCTATGCATCACTTCACATTTGTTTACACTGAATCTAATTTGCCATCTCACTGCCCATTCTCTCAGTTTAGTGAAATCCTTTTTTGAAAGTCATCATAACCTTGTTTTTGGTCTTATCATCTTAAATAATTTAGTAGGCTCAGCACGTTTTCCCACCTAATTCCAGATAGTTTGCGAACAAGTTAAAACAAAACAAAACACCAACCCCTATTTAGATCTTTAGGGTACTCCACTGATCCCATCCCCTCCATGGTGAGAAATGGCAATTTATTCGTATTGGCTGCTCCCAGCTCTTCAACCATGTGCTACAACTTTTCTTCACTCTGTAAGGAAAATGCCTGTTTTTACACTGGGACTGTTCCTAACATATGGTAACTGGGTCTCCCTTTTGAAAAATTATAAAAAGTAATACTACTTTTTCCTGGAAAATGGAACAATGTGTGCCTTCAAGTCATATCTGACTTATAGCGACTATAAGGTGAGCCTGTCGTGCTGTTTTCTTGGCAAGATTTATTCTGAAGAGGTTTGCCATTTTCTTCATATAAGGCTAAGAGGATGTGACTTGTCCAAAGTCACACAGTGGGTTTCCATGTCTGAACAGGCATTTGAACCCTGGTCTCCAGTGTTGTACTCCAACATTCAAATCACTACACCACACTGGCTCTCAACTGGAACAATGCTGGACCTAATCCAGACATTTATCTATTCTGGATAAAGTAAACATGAGATAAGTGGATGGGGGGCTGTCCTGCTTCCCTTCATCATCAACTGTTTCATCCTCTAAATGTGGAGGACAACAATCTAAAGAGGAGAGCTTCCTCTATCCATAGTGGCTTACCACATGATTTGGAGTTCTGATTTTCCACTCCTTCTTTGACCCCATCCACCTGCAGCTTTTCCTTCTAAATAAAAATGTTCCTTGGATTACCAGTATAAAGATTTTTTTTGTTGCCTACTGTCACACCCTACTGTCACACTCCAAAATTTCATAGATGAAAACTGGGACATGTCTTGCCAAGCAACATCCAAGTGTGGTTAAAATAACAAAAGCTAATAATGAGAAAGAACACACCAGCTAGGATGCAGCGGTTTGCTTTTGCTTGAGTCTAATGTGAAGGGCAAGATTTTGCCCCTTCTTAGAATCATAGAATCGTAGAGTTGGAAGAGACCACAAGGGCCATCTAGTCCAACTGGAGGAGGAGAGAGAAACTAGGACTTTTTTAAAACAGAATTTACTGAGATAAAAAGTCTTAACATAAAAAGAGGACTACAAAAGGACAAAACATAAGGACAAAACATGAAACATGATACCTTAAATCCAACATCATATATACTATTTACATCTAGACTGAACACTACAATTTACATATACTAAAATATAGAACAGAAATAAACTTCCATGACTCTTTTTTTCCTTTCTGTTAAGTTCCATAAACCTTTTACTTTGGTACAGGGATTTCATTCAAACCTTTAAAAAACTGGAATAGCTTAAAAGCAATTGAAAAAGTTGGAGAACACAAGATTAATTGGAACTGTCCCTCAACATCTGGAGGGTGTGTGTGAAATATTTTAAAACAATAAAACAACCTCTAGAGTTTTGTTGGCTTTTCAACTTTTTCACTCTGTTCCCAAGAGAATCTGAATGACACAGCTTCTAGGCTAGCTGTACCATCACTTAAGCAGAGTGAGTTAGCTGTTGCAGACAACAGACCTTGGAAGTCTTGAAAGGGCAGCAAATTCTTAGTAGAATGCTTTGTTATTCTTTAGAGATAAGTTGTCAGAGGAGTATACATGGAAAGGTGTTTGTGCAATTAGGCTGGACTGCACCTACCAAATCAGGACATTTGGAGGTGATGTGCTGTGTGGAGATATGTTCTCACTTACACTCACAAAGAATTCTAGAAAGTGAAATAGACACATTTCTTTTACAGAATCTAATAAAACAAACTGTAAAGATAAAAACTGGCTGTGCTAACCGTGATATTTTAGACATCTCATTCCTATGAATGGCTTGCAGAATGGAAGCATCCCCAACTCTCTTCTTAATCCAGAGCTCATAACCAATCTTACTGTAGAGAAAGAGCATCAGCATCAATGGAAGGAGGAAGAGAATGATCAAAATGAAAGTGGCATATATCTTCTGGTGAACTGGACTGGCCCATTCTTCCAAGCAGCATACATATTCCTTTTCATAAAGGAAGTCATATTTATTCTGAAACAAATCAAGTGGACATCATATTCAGTACAGAAGATGCTTTCTTTGTCAATGGACACAAGTCCATTACAATAAGAAAACTGTATAAAGCCTCATAAGCTATGATGAACCTATACAAACTGCTTCTTATTAACTCAAGGTCATTGGTTCATTTATGGAAGTACAAGTATACTGCAGCAAATGAATAAGAAGTTTTCCTGGGCATAACTTCTTTAACAAAAAAAATTGAGACTAGAACCAGAAATAATGTGGAAAGAATAGGGTTAGGTTCCTACACTCTCAAAATGAAAAGCAGTTCAATTTGTTTCGCAATATGCTTTAATCAAAACTAAACAATATGCATATGTGAAATGAAACAAATAGGTTAGGTGAGAGTTGCTTAAGAGAGCAAAACATTGGGGCTCTCCAGACCGCCCCAAAGGGATAGGCTGGAGGCACCTGGTTTCCCTCTGGAGGGATGTCGCAGCAATCAATCCATGCGGCGTTCTTCCAGACCAAAAAGAACCCGGAAAAAATGGGTTCTTTTTGGCATGCGGGGATGACATCGTCAGACATGGTGTCGCGCTTGCATCATACACATGTGTGCTGTATGGATGGTGTCACGTAAAGATGGCGCTGTCCATACGTGTTAGGGTTCTGGAGTGTGCAGATGCTGCGCACTCCGGAACCCTAAAATTGGCCACAGGCCGTCTGTACTGGGCCATTTTGAACCACCTAGAAATCATTTGAAAGCTTCCAAGGGAGACTTGCCACCATTTGTCTTATGATTTTCCTTTTGATGGCCAGATCTGTGCTTTCCTTACACATCCTGTGGGTAGCTGGTGAAGCAGGCTTATCTACTGTCCCCCTTTCTTTCAGAAAAAGTTTTTGGAGAAACAGCTGGTTATATTGGTTGTTGTATGCAAACATTACATGTTAGGTGAACCTATCATGGTTTTTTTTTTTTGTAAGATTGGTTTAGAGGGTGTTTGCCTTTGCCGTCCTCTGAGGCTGAGAGAGTGCGACTTGCTTGAGGTCACCCAGTGCATTTCCATGGCCAAGCAGGGATCTGAGGTATGTCTGTACCTCCCAGTTTTGCATTAGTAACTGATGACATTGGCCATGTTTGCAGGAAATATGGCATTAAAGCAAAATACAAATAATTTAATAACACCATGACCCTGTTGGATCTAGCTCCATCAACCTTCCATTGACTACATATCCCCATAAAAAATCTAGACATAAACATCAAATTAACATTTGTTGTCATTGTGCAAAATGGGGAAATTATTCAAAACGTGAGCTTCTTTACCTCCAGGGTCTTCCCATAAGAAAGAAGGAGAATTCTCAGAAGGTATTTCTCACACACTCTCACACCTTAAATGTAATACACTGTCAGCAGAGGAGAAACTGGTGGAGTTCCACTGTTCTTTTTCTCAGTTGCTCAAGCTGTGCTTCTTGTGGCCCTAGGCATGGAATTGGCTAATGCAACTAGAAATTGCTGAACTTTGTTCATGGTATCTACAGGTCCAACACTATTTGCACTGATGGAATGACAATACTGGAAACTGAACAGAAATTTTTTACTATGTGCCAGTATTTTTCCAATGAGGTATAATCAAAGTATCTGAACAAACTGCAGAGCA
>NC_056526.1:159858350-159870259 GCF_019175285.1 Sceloporus undulatus | reverse complement strand
TTTTCTTTAAAGTTAAGAATGAAATTAACTGCTCAATAGAGGATGTAAAAAAATACACTAGCTAGAATATGTTAAAATACACATTTACAGAACAAATGGTATCATGTTATGGAAGATGCAAAGGCAGCATAGAAAACCAGTGCCTCTCTTAGTTCACAGAGAACTCAGAAGAAATATTAATTTGAAGAGTTTATTATATTACAAAGGTAATAGTACATTAAGAAATCCTTCTGCAGAAGATCATTGAAACACACTGTCTTTGTGCAAGAGAAAAGGTATTTAATTTATCATCAATCAATTATACGGGAGCAAGTGCTACTGAACTAAATGAATAGTTAGATTACTTAATTTCATTTCAAAGTTGAAGCTTTCATGGAGGTATACATAACATGACACAAGAAAGAAACTTCACTTTAAAATACACATTATATAAAGAAACAATAATACACTGATTTAACAGCAGATCAGGACCTTTGTCCCAAACTGGAATTCACAATTTTAGAACACAGGGTCTTTGTCAAAAATTCAACAAGGCTGGTATCAAATGGACCCTTTTAGGAAGCCCACTCCACAATTTGAAGGTCATCACACACAAAAATGGCTTCTCATGAGTCGCCATCCACCAAATCTCATAACTTAGCAGCATTTGATCTTTTCCTGCTGGGCCCCTTAGTCTAGCAACCTGTTTTTCCTTTTAAAGAGGTTCCAAGTTAGCATGCAACAAAACTGCTAAGACTATTCATTGCTTTTATAATTTGCAATAATCTTTAGGAGATCAAATGTGGTGCTTCCTCTTTCACCAGTCTTCTGTGTTCCTTTTTACCTTCCATTGCTTTGTTTTCCATTGAAGAACAGAGTGCCTGACAATGTGGTGATTCCTGTTTAGCAGCTTTCTGTTCATTTTAAAAAGTTCTCACTGAGCCAAGTAGCTCAATGAAACAAAAATGGAAATTATGGCCAAAGGTAACATAAATTTAAAAGGAATAGTGTGAATTCACCACAGGGCTGGCACAAAACATTTTGCAGATTAATGGTGACCACTCCCAGTTCCATGCACAAAATCAGACTGGACTGCCAGCTGAGTCTTATTTTGATACTGGTGATGCAGATCCATGAGATATTAGGGCAGCAAGTTAGCTTTAAGGACATACAGTTCTGTTCTTCAATATCTTTTTATTGCTCTAGTAAGCTACCACCTGAGATGACTTCCTCATTTCACCTAATATATAAAGACAGCCCTGACTCACAACAAGATTATATTATTGTCAGAAACAGTGGCTGGAAACTTCAGAAGCCAGGTGCCTGACCCAAATGGTGTGACAGGCCAACAGAAAATTATTTTCAAACAACGTATTGTAAATCTAGTATACTGTCTTATAAATATCCCTCTTCTGTTCCAGCCATGAGGATTGATTATAGCAACAGTATAAAGTCTATTGTTCCTCAACACATATAAGTCTCAGCTTCATTTCTTTAACAACTTTCATTTCCAAAGTCACTATGTAAGCCACTTAATTTATTTAACACTTCTATATTTTATGACATTTCATGATATTAATCTCCTGAGCAGCAGTCATACCAGACATAATAGTTGACCTCTGCTTTAAATACAATCTGGGTATAATTAGACAATATGAAAGAATATACCTCCAGTCGCTGTACGTGCCACATAGGTGATCCAACAATAGCTGCCAAAAACCAGACTATGCCTGAAAATAAAAAAAGGATGGTGGTTGGTTTCTACAAAAAAAAAATGAATTTCATATATGAAAATATCCTATTGACATTTTTACTTTAATTAATAATATAGCCACATGGAACATCTGGGATAATTGACAAGCCTTGCAACAAACAGTTTTATGTTAGCAAGCATATGGAAGATGGTTGGAACTGGGCTAATAGTTCAGTAGGGAAATTCCAAATAATAAGCTTCTTAACAGCGTAAATCTAGAATCTTACATCTCCAGTCCAAATAATAAACATAGGCTAATTTAGCTTTGGGACTGCTCTCCCATCCAATTAATTGAAGTATTAAGGGTGAGTCATCTCCAACTTTAGACCACTTTAAGCAGTTCAGCATCTGAAATCTTACCCTATTTACCATCACAAATTTATGGCAAATTGCACACCGCACCTGACCTGCTTTGGATATAAAATAGGCCCTATGATGGGCACACAGCTGGTGCTCATTAAATCATTCTGCATTTATGAAAGCAACCAGTAGTATTCCAAGGAAGAGAATCCCTAAAACAGAAAAGGCATAAACCAGGACAAAAAATATTTGAATGCATCACCAAAGCAGCTCTCTTCTCTTTTTCTCCCACAGGACTGCCATCACTGCTACCCATACAAAGTACTGTTAGATACTGGGCGTCAGATGAAATTTGTTAATTTATACAGCAAACACATCTTTGAGAGAGTGCAAAAATGTATCTTGGTCAAGGAACTTTAGGTACAGAACATTTATTACTCTGAACCTTCATACAAAAAAGCAGGATCTGGCTCTGCATTTGCGGAACAGCTAGAGGAAGATCTGAATCACTTTCATAACGGGTTGAAGACCTTCCTCTTCAATTTGCTGGATTAAATTGCTAACCATGTCTAAGGTGGCTGGGATGGGCAGTGATTGAGAAAGATTTTGTTTGTATTGTTTTTAGCATATTAGTATATTATTTTAGTATCTTAGCATTTTATTGTTTGCTTTTTATTGTATATGTTTTGATGTACTGCCCTTTGGTGGTAAGGTCATTATAAATAAACATTATTATTATTATTATTATTATTATTATTATTATTATTATTATTATTATTATTATTACAGTATTATTATTATTGCTAGTTCTTTCACCTATTTATATTGTTGCTTCCGATTCTTACAGCTATGGCTCATTGATTTGACTTTGTTGTGTACTAGGAAGTATCTGTTGTTGCCCAGGTTGATGTAGATGATTTGGTTTATGATTTGAATGTTTAAGAAGTCCATGAATGGGAGCACCTACACTCTTTAAAATTTGTTTCACAGTAACTTTGATGTAAAAAATAAATAAAAAACAGCAATGTCCTAAAACACAGAGACAAAAAAAGCAAAACAAAAAACAAGTTTGCTGATCATTTCCAAGGTTGCGTAAAAACACTTGAGAAGTCAACCTAAGTCTATATAGGACCCGAAACACTGGGTGAAAATTATAAGTAAGGAGATTCTGATTAAGCATTAGGAAGAACTTCCTGATGTAAGAGCTAACTGTTTACCATGGAAGGTAGTATACTCTCTTTTGCTGGAGATACTTAAACAGAAGTTGGATGGCCACCTTTCAGGGATGGTTTATTGTGGATTCCTGCATGGCAGATGTCTGGACTAGAACCTCCTTGAGTCCCTTCCACTGAGTTTGACAGATCAGGTCCAAAACCTTAGTGCAGTCTTCATTTTGGTATCATTAGACAACAGGCCAGCTGAATAGGGGATTATGGGAGTTGTAGTTCAACATATCAGATGGGTGACAGGTTGGGAAAGACCATTCTAAAGCTTGCATTTAAAAATTGAGAAATAGTTTGTAATTTTCTAACAGGAGAGTAGTCTAGGATTTTACCAAGCATTGTATATGCTCTTCTGTTGGTGTACTGCCATTTCATTTTTAGTGGGTAGACAATCCCATTGTGCCTTTCTAGAGCAATGCATGTCATTGTAAGGATCTCAGTTACTACTGCAGTGGATTGGACAAACGGCACCATCTTGCATGCAAAGGCACCTAGGAAAGATTAAAACAAAAAGAAAAATGAACATCATCAATAGAGTCACAATAGCTATACTGTACTCGTATCACATTACAAAACCAGGAGCAATTGAGGTAGCATGTATTTTTCATGTAGTGCCTTGTGTTACACATTTTTTATAGCAGGATGGAACTCTGGCCTTCTAGATGTTGTTGGAGTGCAACCAATTCATTCTCACCCAGTTTGTAATAGTAAGGGATGGTGGGCTGCAATTCAGCAAGATCTGGTGGGCAGCCAGTTCCCTACCCTTATTTTATAATCAGAAAGGGTGGTGTGTTTTTTTCATATTTACTCCTTCCTTGTTCGTTCTGAAAACAAAAACCTACTCAGCAATGCAAGATCATTTCTGAAGGGAAAGGATTTTTTATCCCCATCTGTTACACTTGTTGTTTAATTCAACAACTTGAGTCTCTAACGTCGAATGCAAGACAAACTTTAGTAAAATAAGTCATCCATCTTTCCCATCTGCTCTGTATATTGACTAAATCAATAGCTAGCATGGTCCAGCCAAAGTTAAGTACTTTTAGGTCCCATCAATTTCAATGAAAGAAGACTTGTGCTGTTCTCCTACTGAAATCAATAGAAGTGCATTAACTTTGGCTGGCTCATGTCCAGCCATTATAAAGATACCTTGCTTAACAGACTCTTTATATGAAGAAAGTAAAACTTCAATATTACATTGCCAGCCAGTATCTGAGTCAAAATTAAACGATCATTATGGTTATTCTGATGATAGATAAAAGTTAAGCATAAATGGGATGCACTCACACTTTATCAAGACAATTGCATCTCTTTGTGTGTGTGAAAATGATAGTGGCTGTTACCTACTTTACCCAAAAGAATTGCTTGTATCAAGCAATTATCCAGTAATGGCAACAAAACTAGACTCATAATCATACTTATCATAAAACAATGAGCTCATTATAATGTCATTATTAGACACAAGTCTGGCAGGAATGGGGAAGAAAAGGAACATCCTGAACATTTCTAAAACTTCACTCCACAATGCTTTTTGCATTTCCATTGGTTATCGTTCAAGTATTACTTTGTGAAAACAATCACTAAAAAAGAAAAAAAAAGATTTTTGCTTGGCTAAGAAGAGTTTGGTTTAATGATGATCACATTGGTTTAATAATTCAGGCTGAAGAAACAAGGCTTCGCAAATGTGGGTGTCATAGCAAATTATTGCATTCTATTTAAAGTGACTTATCACCAACAGGATACAGTCGTGTTTAAGTTTAAAAGTGGGTGTTATCAAACTCAGTCGTGGCCAGGCGAATGCAACCAGTATGCAATCCAGATCCCAGCCGCGCTTACCCAGGGACTTTTCAAAAAAGGCAAGCTCCCATTTTTGAAAAGCTGCTGAAAAACTGACAGAATCCATGCAGGGCCATAGAAGGGAACCCACACTATACAAAACTTCCAGTGGTCATAACAGATTACTAGGGCAATAATCAGCAGCTGCTGGTCATCAAATTGGCATGAGGAAGGTTTGAAAGTAACCTTTTGGACAATAACTCGCAAAACACTCCCCAAGAAGCTATGACCACAGTAGGAGGGTTTGACTATCGTTAACAGCAATACATGCCATATGTATCCAAACTCAACATTTACCAACAATCTTTGGTTTATACAAAAAACACAAACACCTTAACATGGGTAAATGAGGACAGTCAGTGTGGTACAGTGGTTACGTTTTGGACTATGATACTGGGAGACCAGAGTTCAAACTACCACTTGGCCATAGAAACTCATTGGTTACACTGGACACGTAATATTGTCTTACCTTAGAGGAAGGTAACAGCAAATCCCCTTGCAATAAATCTTGCAAAGAAATACCTGTGATAGGGTCATCTTAGGGCCATAAATTTTTTTAAAAAATAAGCACACAACCATGAGTAAATCATACAGATACCCTCCTGCAACATATACATGTAGTGGCTTCTGCCTCATGCATTTTAAATTAATCCCACATGGTCTGCTAGCACATAGGTGTTCTGAATTTGCATTTTAAACAGCTGATACCCAAATCCATGGATTTTCAAGTCCCATGAAATACAATGGAACAGTAAAATTGTGTCCCTTATATACAATGGCAAAATCAAGGTTTGTTTTTTGGCACACACACAGAGAGAGAGAGAGAGAGAATATTTTCAAACTATGGATGGTTGAATCCATGGATAAAGAATCATGGATATGGAAGACTGACTTGCACACAGTCTTCCCCTCAGACTTTCCTTTGGTATCTCCTTTGGGATAAAAAGGGTTATGTTCTATGTAGTCTGTAAAAGGCTACATTTACCACTTTCATAAAATAAACATGCATTCAACAATTCAACAAATGTGCATGTGCTTGCACCACCAAGATACAGCTGTACCTTTGAACTGGACTCTGGATTTAGGAATAGTCGTGTAACTGTGCATAAATCAGGTATGAAAACATACACAGTCCACATCTATGAATAGCATCTTTGCAGTAAAGTCCTGTGCACAGGTTCACCACCTTTTTAAGACCAGTCTAATTGATCTGTAATTGGAGGATGAAAATCCCAGTATTATTAATGAGCTTTGTCCAAGATAAGCAGATATATAGGATCCTACTTTTAAACACTGTGCAAATTGCAGATAGAACTTTAGATCCATTCTAATTTCTAACTATAAATGTGAGCAGCAGAACAGTTTTCACCCAAACCTCCTTTCAAAAAGGGAATTAGTATGTTCAGCAAGGTTAATGAAATCTTTGCTAAATATTGGACTACCCCACTTGCATACAACTTACTGTGAAAAGTAGTCACATTTCTTCTAGTCTGAAAACAGTGGCAGATGTTCAATATCAGTCTGTAGTTGTCCACAGTGTCAGAGACCATGGTCTATCTCTGCTTTTCACTGGGGGAAGAAGTTCAAGTAGAAACAAGGTTTGTGAATGTACCTAAATTTAGAATTTGCTGGGGTGAGATTATATGTGTTCCAAATCTCTTTGTTTGGGAAAACGTTAATTTTCCCAAACAAAGGGTTCTATTTCTCTTTTTAGGGAATCAAAGATGGGAACATCTTGTGTTTGAGTTGGAAAGATGAGGTCTTATTTGTTGTTCAAATACCTTGCTTTAACAGGTATAACTCTAACTGTAGAATATTGCTTTTAAGCAAAGGTTTTTCTTGTCTGGATATTTACCCTCCAAAAGTGAAAACAAACTGGGAGAAAACTGTATGATGTCTAATGCTGTAATGATACACAAAGCAAACAGTCCTTGTTGAACAAGAAAATCACATCTTTTAACCTTGTAACTGGCACTCTACATTGTCCACTTTAGTAAAAGGCACAAACAGACTTCAAGCTTTCAGAAGATGGATCCAGAGAACAGCAGCAGGAAATGAAAAGGTGGTCAGAAAGATAACATAAAAGCCCATTGTCAATCACAATTACAAAGTATATAGAACCACTGCATAAAAATGTGTTTTTAATGCAGATAGTTTACAGAAAGCATGTCATTTCTAATGTTTTCCTCACATTTCACAATGTGTGGAAAGATGCAGGCTTTTATAGATTATCATTAGTATGAAGCAGCAACTCAAGGGCAGTTAAAAACAAACCCTTGGCCTGTGCGGAATTATAAACAGCACTATCCAATGCAATTTTACTCATAAGTAAGTCCCTTAGGGACTTACTTGAGCCTTACAACCAAGTCAATGGCCTGTTACAGACAGCCAAAATAAAGCTGCTTCGAGTCACAGTGGAGGTATGGTGTTTCAATGATGCATGCGTCCTAAGAGTCCAGAAGTTGCACCAAAGCCACACTCCAGCCCTAAGGACTGGAGCATGTGAATAGGGCTGCAGTCTAAGTATTTAATTAAACATGGCTAAAATCATATGCGGGGAAAGATGACTAACCATTTTCTATTAAGTGTTTACTGTATGATTTTCACTTTCATTTTGAAGAAAAATGGCAAGTAATGTGTCTACCTCCCTCCTTAAAAGTTGAGAAGTACAAGGGGGACAACTGCCAAGTCATGCCGTTCCGCATGTCCCCCTCCCATGCCTGTAAGTCCCAGCATCCCCTTCTCTGAACTTTAACTTTTCCACACATACATAGCACTAGGGCTATTCCAGTGGTTCTCAAACTGTGAAGAATGACCAGAGAGTGGGTACAATAGTTGCTCAAGATGGTGGGGCACAAGAAATGTTGGCCTGCAAATGTGAAAAAGAAAGACAAGCCTCTGTGTGTGTGTGCACGCACAGGCACACTCACAAGCGTGTGGGTGGACAGGTGTGGGTGTGCACCACTGAGGTTCAATTAATCCCTGGTAAAGATTGGCACCCAGTGTCTTCCTCCAGTATGCCTTTTTCAACCTTAGACATAGCAAAAAGTCAGCTTTCCTTTTTAAAAATACATTTGCCACTCAGCTTCTCCAAAAGTTCTGTCATTAGCACAGCAGGTACATGCCCCTTAGCAAACATAAATCATACCAAGGCCAGCTTGTCCAGCTCATAGAAGAAGGAAAGAGGAAGAAGTGGCTACTGAAAAACCCCTCCAGCCACCTCTGAGCACCTCAAATTAGGAGAAGTTTGCTGGGTGGTTTTTGGACAATCCAATTCCTCATGTCCCCCAGCAGCATGGGCCCACAGAAAATCATCTCAACATTGTGATCACTCCAGACCAAGTCCACAAACATTTGAATTCTTTACTCAATTAAGGATGTGAAAGGGAATAAAAAAGTTTCTCTAGTTTCTAAAAGTCAGTTCAGTTTACACAGATCTTAAATGCACACAGACAACCATTTTCAAATGAGCTTAGAAATGCATAAACACACCAAAACTGTTTGTTTTTGCAAATGGCTGCTGTAGTGAAGCCCTCTGGGGAATTCTCCTTGATAGCAAAAGTCATAAACAAACTTTAATGTTTTAGAGCTACTATCGCTATGGACAATATATTAAGTTTCAATAGACCTGAGCTGAAGGAGAAGATCCAAGTAGACCATAAGTTGAACATGAGTCAACAGTGCGATGCGGCAGCTAACAAGGCCAATGCGATTTTAGGCTGCATCAACAGAAGTATAGTGTCTAGATCAAGTGAAGTAATAGTGCCACTCTATTCTGCTTTGGTCAGGCCCCACCTGGAATATTGTGTCCAATTCTGGGCACCACAATTAAAAAAGGACATTGAGAAACTGTAGCGTGTCCAAAGGAGGTGAAGGGTCTGGAAACCATGCCTTATGAAGAATGACTTAGGGAGCTGGGGATGTTTAGCCTGGAGAAGAGAAGGTTAAGAGGTGATATGATAGCCCTGTTTAAATATTTGAAGGGATGTCATGTTGAGGAGGGAGCATGCTTGTTTTCTGCTGCTCCAGAGACTAGATGCAAACTACACTGGTGCCTCAGGTTACGAAATTAATTCGTTCCGCCATTCCTTTCGTAACCCGAAAATTTCGTAACCCGAAACACTTTTCCGTTAGCACGGGAAAGCCTATAGCTGCACTTTGCAGCATTTGAATTTCGCGCCGAAATGAATTTCGTAACCCGAAAAATATTTCGTAACCCGAAACAGTTTTTGCCAATCCAACTTTTTCATATCCCGGAAATTTTGTAACCCGATCATTTCGTATCCCGAGGCACCAGTGTACAGGAAAAGAGATTCCACCTCAACATTAGGAGGAACTTCCTGACAGTAAGGGCTATTCGACAGTGGAACAAACTCTCTCGGAGTGTAGTGGAGTCTCCTTCCTTAGAGGTCTTCAAACAAAGGCTGGATGGCCATCTGTCGGAGATGCTTTGATTGTGATTTCCTGCATGACAGGGGGGTTGGACTGGATGGCCCTTGCGGTATCTTCCAACTCTACGATTCTATGATTCTATGATCACTGGGGAGCATAATTCAGTGAAAAAATAGTGCTTTCAACATGCCTAAAATAAGCATATGCTGTTACTATGCACATACTAACAAACAAGATCTCGGTTTCTGTTATAATAAAATCCCTTTTTCCTCTGCACCATCTTTTGCTATGCGGTATTTAGGAATGTTTTGTCTTCTGATATAACTAATTTAGTTAAGTCTTGCTTCCTCACTGTTAGACAACAGCAAATCATAATCTGGTGCTAAAAATACAAGTCTACTCCTAACTTGTGTCTTAGTTTTTCTCTGTTTGTAATTTATCAGCCTGAAGTGGGTGTCCAATTGACGTTCACATACAATGGTTATCAAAAGTCTATTTCACATGTCATGGTACTAAACTATTTTCTCCTAGAGTAAAAGTGAAGAGAAATCACAGCATGTGAAGGAAGGAAGCAGAGTCCCCCCCCCCCCCCCCCCCCCCCCACCCCCCCCACGGCCAAGCACTATACTTGTGTGCATTGATAACAACTTCTCTTTCCTGCAAACTTGCCCTGGACCAGCAGCCAATGGCTCTCAGAATGCAGTGGTCCACATACCGCCACTTTTGAGTACCACTACTCTGTAGTGGTTTGTTACAGCCATTTACTGGCTGGGGAGAAAGGTAGTGTCCAACTGCACTTTTGTAGCATTATGCTCCACAAAAACCATATAGGATGCCACCCTTCTGTTCTCTATAGACAAAATTCTGGCTGTAATCCCTAATGATCCTTAGAAGCATAGAGTTTATGCTCTGTTTCAGACATCTGTATTCAAGGCAATGTACGAATCTTATGGATTATAACTAGTCTCCTATAGAAAAGAAAGATTGTAAATTAAAACCCTAACATCCTTCTTCATAATTGAATCTTCAGGTGCTTATTCTATAAATCTGTTTCTGCAAGCCGACTATGGCCACAGCATCTGTCGCTTCAGGCACAAACACAGGCCAATCCTTCTGGTCAGATTTTCAGACTACTTTTTTCTTCTTCATCCCCGTTTTTGCACCCTATGCAAGATGAAGAGTTCAAGTAAAACTGGAAAGCTCACCACATTTGTGACATGTTTGTGATCCAAACAGTTTTGTGATTAAACCTGACTATTGTTTCTATTCATGGATAACATGTTTTGGATATTTTTTAAAATAATAATAATGCAATATTACTGTTTGGACCATCAACATAAGAAATAATTTTCTGTAAGACTTTAAGGAGCTGCACATGGATAAGAAGTGTTGTCAAACCTTCACAATGGAACTGACCTGGATAATCAGAATTAATCCACCTTAAAAGCAAGAGGTTTTGGAAAGGAGTGTGTGTGTGTGTGTTTCTTTATGAACAGTAACTTTGATGAACCCAATGAGAAGTATAATAATGTTGCAATCCTTGCAAATTAGTTCTGCTAGATCCCTGTTTCACTGGATTGGCCTTACCGTTAGGCAGGGTGAAGCATTAAACTGAGGCAGCAAATGCTGAAAAGGCGGTAGTGACAGCACCCTCCTTTTAAACTCTGTTGTATTTAGATATAATGTATTAGAATGTAAGAATGTAAGAAAATACACACACACACACACACACACACACACACGTTATATACTGTATAATCTTAAATATATTTAAAAAACATTTTATAAAATTAAACTCTGTTGTATATGACATATAGCCTGTCCCCATTCTAAGGAGATTATCACATGGTTCGTCAATAGTGCGGCAGAAGCGAGATTGATACTGTAATCCGTGGGTTTTATCGCACCACATCGTGGCCAGGCAGTAGGTATCCTGTAGTCAATCTGTGCTTCTGCCGCTGCTCTTAATGAACGAGAAAATCCCGTGAATAGCTGCCAATCCTGTAGTTATACCGTTACTGAAGTATGTTTAATAGGTCATTCTCGGTAATTCATAGAGAAGGGAATTAAAATTGGTTACACTGCACCCCTCCCCATTCCTATTAAATGCAAGACTTCTTACTGCTGAAGAGGCAATCCCTCTTGGGCAGAAGAAAGGGAATTTAAAGGGCCTTCAATGCATGGGGAGACACACACAGAGACACACACACACATTCTTTCCATTGAAAGCATGACTTCTTAGTGCTGACGAGACAACCATTTCATCTGGAACAGTAAAAATGGGATTTAAAGGGCTTTCATTGCACACACCCCACTGTCAAAGGCAAGGCTACTTTACTGATTAATCTCAGGTAGCTAATGAGTAAATGGAACGGTAGTGCGATAAGATTCATGGGCAGCCTGTTATCAGTTCACAATTGCATGGTATT
>NC_056526.1:159839687-159858340 GCF_019175285.1 Sceloporus undulatus | reverse complement strand
GTGATAAGAATTGTTGCTGTTTCGAGTGTTTAAAAAGCCACAACAGCATCAGGAGAGAAGCATGTGCGATAATCTCCTAAATTAGCCTGGTGCTACTGATATGGTAGACTCTTCTCACCAGTGCAGAAATAAGATACAACTTCCAGTCCACCCAGCTTCTGAGAAAGGAGAATACTCTATTGTGTCCTTCATCTCCAGCAGCAAAAGTCTCTGCCTCCCTTACTGTTTCATTATACAATGTATATGCCACTGAACCCTGACAAGGTAAATCTGAAATAAATTTGAAAAGTCTTGCAATAGAGAAGTTAGACAAATGCCTCTCAGGGCAGCAAAATTTGGAAGTCTGCTTTCCCACATCTACAAAATGAATCTTTATACTTTAACGACACTTCAAGTGTATTTTACAAAACATTCCCACAATGTTTACACTTAGGAAACAAAAGCAGGTAAGCAAATTTCCATCAAAATATCACAAAAAGTCACCCTGAAGATAATTTTACATGAGTTTCCATGTAAAATATCTGCCTGTTTTAAAAGCAAGCACACCACAAAACAGCTCAATAGTAACTTGAAATTGTAACAGACAAGGAAACCAAAACAAAATGTAACAAGCTTGTTGTCCAGAAATCTCTTGATGGTTCCAGCATTCCTTCCTTACCAGCTCCAGCTGACTAACTGTAATTGGGGGTGTGGGGACTATATATTTTGTTTTACATGTCCTCCTTGTGCTGCTGACATTCTCTGTTTCCCAAACCTTTGATTATTTTTTCTCTGTTATGCCTCCCCAAATAACATGAATACTGCAAGAACTCCGAAGAGGTTTTTTCTGGTATCAAGTACTTGTCTAGGCTTCCAATCTCTGCATACTGGATATTCTTCTCAGATTTCATGAACATTTCATGTCATTTATACAGTATAACAATGACTGTGACATCAATCAAATGCATTTCAGTATTTGTGAAAGCCATCATTCATTCATTGTGAATGATACTCGACTACATTGGAGGCAAATAAGAAGCAATAATAAGAGACTAGATTCCCATTCCAGCTGTTGTGCATTATTAGATATTTTTCCTTCTGTTGCACCCATCTAACTCTGAACATTTACTGTATTACTAATCTGTATTACAGAACTGCATTTCTACATAAGAAAAACATTAAGTTTCTGAATTTCCCTGCACCTGGATTGTTCATCTATGAAATTAGAGAATTAACTGGCACCTTCCCAACTAAGAACAACTCAGCATCCAGTCTCCCCACTTCCTCTCATCCCTTAAACTATGAGAAATCTTGTTGGAAGACAGAATCAGGATCCCCATCAGGGAGTTGTATATTACTTGGTTAATAAGACAGTGTTGCCAGCATCTGTCTGGGGTCTAAATTAAATGGGATTATATCATTCAGAGCAAGGGAATGTCAGACAGAAATATTAGCAGTTGTGTAAAATTGGGCACGGTCTATAAATCTAAGGAGATTATCGCACACCCAAATAAAGTGTCCTATCCCTGATGGGCTACAGTTGCATTATGGGTTGCTATCAGATTTTATCGCACGCAAAACACCACAACTGCCACTAGGTGACTACAACCTGTCTCCCAGCTGCATTTAGCCCACCTATTTTCAAGTATGGAAGTTTCCTGTTCTTGAAAATCAGTGTGCTAAATGCGGCTGGGAGACGGGTTGTAATTGCTTGGCAGCAGCGGCAGCATTTTGGCATGTGATAAAATCTGATAGCAAACCATAACATGACCTTATCCTGTCAGGGATATGATGCTTTATTTGAGTGTGTGGTAATCTCCTAAATGCACTTGAAAAGCTTGGTGCATTCTGATGTCTAAGGAAGTCTTGTGAATCTCTAACTCATTTGCCATAACAGCACCAGATGTAATCCTCTTCTCTCAACCTTTTATTATTATAATCATTCTCATTCTTGTTATAATATATAAAGATAACAAAATAATTACTTTGAAAATAAAGGCTGAGATTCTAGATCAGTGGCATCAATAGGGGGTGCAGTGGTGAGGACTGCACTGGGTGACACCCCAGAGGCCCACCTATCACAGCCTGTTTTACTTAGCAGCAGTCACTGTGAATGACAGAGGTCTGTTTTCCTACTGATTGGGTCATAGCATGTGATGTTTCTTTCCCCTTCCTCCAGAAGCAAGATTCCTGTTGCATTTCTTCATCACACAGAGATCACTAGCAAGAAAGGGATGGAAATGTTAGTATGCTGTGCCTTGATTGACAGAAGAATAGACTTCCATTACTCACAGTGGTAGCTGCCTAGTAAGTCAGGTTTGAGGTACTTTTACAACCCCTACTTATTCCCTCCCCTGTTGAAAACTTAGAGATCATGAATCAGTTACAAGTGGGGTTTCTAGGTTTCCATTCATAATTTCAGTCGTAAATTCCAGCCAATAACCATTCTGCTTTGAATCCTCAGAACACCGCTGTACTCAGTTACTATATAAATGGTCTAGATCCTATCTGACCTTGGATGCTAAGCAGGGTCAGCTTTAGTTAGTACGTGGATCGGAGACCACCAACGATACCAGGTGTTATATGCTACATTTCAGGGGAAGGAGCTGGCAAATCCACCTCTGAGTATTACTTGTCTAAAAAAACTGTATGAAATTCATGGGATCACCATAAGTCAAAAGCTGATTTGAAGGCACACACACACATTTAATTCTTCTACATCTGTCACAGCTGATTCAGTAAGGTTCATGAGACAAAGCCTAGCCTGTCACCCACCACCATAAAAATACCAGTTCTTCCATCCTAGCATGGCCATAAAAACACAAAATAAAAAGAATTTGCTGACACCGTACCATAGTCACACCAGCAGTTGGCCCTGTCTGCTTTTGACTTGTGTATACAGAACATCATTCACTCTGCATGTACAACACAGCAGAACTCGGGACATAATTGTTTTGTGTTCCTCTCTTCATCTCCACAGATACAAGGAATGATATTGAAGATACCTGATATGCCTGGATGTCAGAAATGACCCTGCTTGTGCCAGTGATGGCTGGTGCCTCCAGTGCCAATAGGATGATGAATCTACTTCATTTTTTAGTCCATGTTGCAAATCATCTATTAAACCTGTTATGGGGGGAGACAAGGGTTTACCACCTTGGACAGTCCCTTTACAGTTTGCACTATATCTCAGCATGGATTCCTTCCCCACTGGTATGGCAACTACCAAACTGCACTTAGGGCAGAAAAATGAAATGCACAGATATAGGATGGGGGACACCTGGCTGAATGAAAGTACATGTGAAAGGGATCTAGGAGTCCAAGTAGATAATAAATTGTACATGAGTCTACAGTGCGATGCGGCAGCTAAAAAGGCCAATGCAATTTTAGGCTGCATCACTAAAGTCTAGTTTCAGATCAAGAGACGTAATAGTGCCCTTTTCTTTTGCCTCTGGTCAGGCCCCCCTGGAATATTGTGTCCAGTTCTGGGCACCACAATTCAAAAAGGACATTGAGAAACTGGAGCGTGTCCAAAGGAGGGCAATTAAAATGGTGAAAGGTCTGGAAACCTTGCCCTATGAGGAACGATTTAGGGAACTGGGGATGTTTAGCCTGGAGAAGAGAAGGTTAAGAGGTGATATTGTTACCAGCATTGGTGCCTTAAAATCCTAAATGTGTATGACTTTTCTTCTGATGACCCTATGCAGAGAGCCTGATGGGATACCTGACCTAAGAATTCTCCATCACTGCAAGACGGACAGGTCACGTAGGCTATTGAAATATAGATCAAAGGGGCCCAGATAGGAGTTGCCAACAGAAAAGAGTCATTCACACCTTTGAGGCAGATTTATGGCCAGGATGCTTTGCCAGGCCAGAACCATTCTCACCTTGAAGACTTCTATAGATCAAGCAATCTTTAATATGTAGATTTGGCTTTGCTTTGAAATGTGGAAACAACTCTTCGCCTGAGGCAAGATTTTGCCTATTTAAGGTCCCTCAAATATTTTGTCTATGTTCTGTCTTAGAATCCAGACAGGCTTCATGTCAGTCTGAGTTCTGATATAGTTCCAATCCACTCTCCCTCCCTTCCTTCCCCTCCGTGTTGCTGAGTCTTCATCAATCTGGATCTGCAGCACCACCAATACAGGTGAATATTCCCATTAGAAAGCCTCATGTTATCTATCCAGCGCTAACTTACTATATTCCTGAGATCTTGGATGATTGTGTGAGTGTATGATTATCTTGTGTGAGTGTATGATTGTCTTATGTGTGAATGAATAATAAACAGTATTCAGTTTTCATAAAACTTGTCTCTGTTGACCTATTACCTTGGCTACCTTCGTATACATAGGATAGAGACCGCTCCTCTGTCTGAGCTAATGATAAATTCCCCAGACCAAGGTCTCCTTATTACAGTTGGTGGAGAAAAGCGGGCAGTCCCTGAATTCTGAGTATTCCAAACTGATCACTTGGAGTATTCTGATTTCAGACGTAAAGTCTAAAAGGAATATAGGTCAAAAAGACGCAAAGAGAAGTGTGTGTGTGTTGTTTCTGTGTGCGTGGCCACAAGGGCTTGGGACTATTGTGGGCTGGCTGAACCCCCATTTCATCTCTTTGGTTAGTTGTTCTGCAGTTGGGCTCTGGCTGCGGAGATTGGATCAACCCACTGGAGACTGCTAGCTGTCCTTGGGCCTGGTGTCAGAGCAGGCTTTCCTGACACCTTGTTTTTATTTTTTGCTATTTTGGGTTGGGAAAAACAGGATAGGTGCTAGTCTCCCCCATCTCCCCCATTCTCATTTGTCATACAGGATCAGGTTTAAAATCAGAATTGCATCCCCAAAAGACCGTGCTGGTAGAGGCAGGTACAGCAGAGGGAGACGTCTCTTTGCTTGTGATTTGTAAGCCCTTTACGAAAGGTCGCCCCCCTCTTCTTGTCAAATCCCCATCCCAGAGGCCCCTTTTTAGGAAGAAAGCCTTCAGCCTCTTTGGAATCTAGTTTGTCTCACCAAAGTGGAGCCATTGAGATTACTCTGGTGAAACTTTGGACCAGGGGGACAAACGCTCTGACCTAGCTGGAGACGTCCCTTGGTCTGTGTCTGCAGCACAGCAGGAGTCTCTTGGGCATTTTCCTTTGGATATGGATGATAAGGGTTTGCCTTTCTGAGGTCTGCAGGGCAACTGTGCATGTCTGGCCCTTGGGAAGGAGGGGAATGTAGTATCTTGGGGGTCTCTGGGGGCTGTTGTTCTCTAGGAAAGGTTGGACCTTCTGATGTTTTCATCTCCCTTTGGGGAATGGGAGCAGGCTGACTAGGGCTTTTAGGTGGATCTGAGAAGCATTCTCTTGGGGAAAACACCCTAATTTTCTTTTGGTTGTCCCTCTTCCGGGCAAGGGCCTTTTCTTGTCTTTTTGCTAGCATCGCACGAAACCCATTAGAAAGCCACTCTAACTCTTGGAAAGGGGTGTTTGGCCTCACATATCTCCTTCTACTTTGGTGGTCAAGATACTCCTTGCTTTTCGGATGGAGTTTACCGTATAGTTCACAAATAAATTCTCCCTCCATATCCTCGGAGGAAAAGACTTTTTTTGCAAGCAACATCTTTTTGGCAATGTATGCCTCTGGATCCTCATTTGTTTTTTGTTCTAGATCATAGTATAAACTTTCGGGTGCTTCTCCTGGCCACAACAGGATCAAGATTTGTCCCATCCAGGAATACATATCTTTAGACACAAGGCCTCGACACATCACTACTGCTTCTAGAGTATCTCTGTGTGTGGGAGACATGCAAAATCTTGCTAACTGTGTTAGATCTGCACCTTTTGCATATGGGAAACTGTTCATCACCCTTAGCAATATGATAGCCCTGTTTAAATATTTGAAAGGATGTCATATTGAGGAGGGAGCAAGCTTGTTTTCTGCTGCTCCAGAGAACAGTACCTGGAACAATGGATGCAAGCTACAGGAAAAGAGATTCCAGCTCAACATTAGGAAGAACTTCCTGACAGTAAGGGCTGTTCGACAGTGGAACACACTCCCTCGGAGTGTAGTGGATTCTCCTTCCTTGGAGGTCTTTAAGCAGAGGCTGGATGGCCATCTGTTTGATTTGGATTTCCTACATGGCAGGGGGTTGGACTGGATGGCCCTTGCGGTCTCTTCCAACTCTATGATTCTATGATTCTATGATTCTAAATGTCAATGGTGTGTGCCTCACCCACTGCAGTCTAATTCTGAGCAAAACCAGCAAGAGGAAGGGCATGTGACTATAGAATTTGAAACCTCTTTGGCCACTGTATTTATGAAACAAAAAATATACAGTGACTATTATCACAACTGACCCAATCCAGCTTCCCTCCTGGTATCATAGGAAACAACTTCTCCCAAATCCTTTCTGTTCTCTGTAACATAAAATCATGCCTGACTTCTGGGAATGACAAATTGCAGTTTCATGTTATATTTCCTTCAAAATGCTGAAAATGTAAATGCAGTTTCCACCCATTCATTTCAGGACTTATTTCTAACTGCACTTATGTCTCATCTGGAGTGTCAAGGGAGCCACCCTTGTAGATATTGCAACAGAAGCAATCCAACAAAAGCACAGGTACAAAAATGTCAACCTGTGGAACTGAAAGAGTCTTCCCAAACAGCATATATTGGTACAAAATATAGACACAAATCCATCAGCTCCTGTTATAATGACCACTGGACAGGGTGATGAGAGTTATAGTCAAATAGATGCCATCATTAGCACATGAAATCCAAGTGTGGAATAAGGAGAAGTAAACATTTATAGGCACACTAAGAGCAGCGACGTACACCATCATCACCACCCAGGTGTAAATTTGTTTTACTGAAGAACAGACCAGTGTAGTTGTGGCTACTTCTTTAACCCCAACTGGCATGCATGCCATATTTCTAAGAATTGTGGTTTTCTCCCTAAGAACCTTTCTTAAAAATGAAAATTTGACACATGATTTACAGGAGGGGGGGGGAGTCACAGAGCATGTATTTTTAGATGTTAGTTTCCAGAATCCTCCAGCCATCATGGGCAAGAGCTTAGCAAAATAACTTTTTCTGGACCCAGAATCTCTAGACAACTGGGAAAAGAGCTTAGAAAAAGTTTATTTTTTGGACCACAGCTCCCAGTATACTCAACCAACATGGGCAAAAGCTTAGGAAAAGTTCTTTCTTGGACCTGAGCTCATCAAATCCATCAGCCAGCACAGTCAGAGTTTGGAAAAAATTCTTGATGGAGGGGGGGGGGGGAAATTCTCAGAATCCCCAACCAATATGGACAAATGCTTGAAAAACTTGATTTTGGACTACAATGTTCAGAATCTGCCAAACAACATGCCAAGAGCTCAAGAAAGTGACTTTTCTGGACTCCGATTCCCAGTGGGTGAGTGGGAGCCATAGTCCCCCAAAGTAAGTTTCCCCAGCTAGGCTTCTAAAATGGCTATCAGGTGACCCTTTTGACCTGATGCTTCGGTTTGAGCGTTGGGCTATGACTCTGGAGACCAGGGTTCAAATCCCCACTGAACCATGAAAGCCACTTGGGGACTTTGGTCAAGTCACACTCTCTCAGCTCAGAGGATGGCAAAAGCAAAAAGTTGTGCTCCCTTGCACTTCCTCTCATTTTTGCTGCCCATCCATGCAGCTGGAAGGCACACACACATGAAGAAACATGCCATGAAAACCCCATGATGGGTTCTCCTTAGGCTGGCCATAAATCAGAACTGACTTGAAGGCCCACAACCACCATCACCATCACCATTCCCCCTATACCCGCCTTTACTCACTCACCTCCCATCCAGTGGCTGGAGATGTTCTGCAACATGGTGAAGGGGACGCAGAAGAAGGTGATGAGGAGGTCACTGAGGGCCAGCGAGCAGATGAAGATGTTGGTGACGGTGCGCATGGCTTTACGCCGGGCCACCACATAGAGGACCAAAGCATTGCCAAAGAGGGCTAGGGCGAAGATCAGGGCACAGGTGAGGACAAAGGCTACCTTGGCCCGGCTGGGCAGTTCTGGGATGTAGACCAAGGGCTTGAGGCCATAGAGGGTGATGAACTCCTCCCGGGTGATGTTATTCTCTCGCAGGAGCTGCGCAAACTGTGCTGGGGTAATGTTCAGCGAATGCATGTCCACGCAGGGCAACCAAATGTCCTAACCATAAAGGAAGGGGAGGAAGTGGAGGAGGAGGCCCCTCAAAATGTAGGACCTTCCAGAAAACATGGAGGACCTGCCCTCTCTTATAAATATCAATCCATACTTTTTGGGTTGTGGTTTGTGGTTGAGTGCCTTCTAGTTTCTCCGATGATGCCAGCTACAGATGCTGGTGAAACGTCAGGAATAAACTCTTCTAGAATACAGCCACAGAGCCTGGAAAAACCCACAAAAACACTAAGCCTTCATTTCAAGTCGTTTCCAAGTTATGGCGACCCTAAGGCCAGCCTACTACCATGGGTTTTCTTTGGTAGATTTCTCTAGAGGGGGTTTGCCACTGCCATTCTTGGAGGCTGAGAGCCTGTGACTTGCCCAAGTGGGTTCCATGCTGGTTAAGGATGCTCAGAATGGAGGATCTTTGGGCAGAAAGTAGAAAGGGAGGGCATGTCCGGGAAAAGGAGGACGTCTGGTCACCCTGTAGCCACAGGAAGGGAAGGATCGGCTTGGGAGCACTCACCAGGGAGGGCTTAAATGGGACCTGGCTGGACCTTTCTCTCCCGGGATGGAGAAGCTTGGAAAGCAAGTAATGGGGAGCCTTCTTTCCGCTGATGGAGCGCCTTCTGGTCGGAGGAGAGAGAGGCGATGCCTCTGCGAAGGGACCGCAGAAAAGTTAAGGCTCCAAGAGCATCCTCCATGAGCATCCTCGCCGCCTGGATGCAGGAATGCAGGCGCACCTGAAGGCTGCCCAGCGAACGCCCTGATTGGAGGCTTTGAGCCACGCTCTGAGCCAATTGGAGAAGAGGAAGGACCACTTCTCTCGCGCTCTCTCTTTCTGGTCCCCCTCCCCTCCCAGAGGTGATGTCCAACTGAGGCTGCATCCACACTGGAGAAATAACCCGGTTTGGCACCACTTTAAATCAGAAATAAGAGATTATTTCTGCAAAGGTGGCAGCAGCCCCAGATGTTGAGAAACCTGCAGGGCGGATTCAGCTTTAAAGTGGGCAGCACTGTTAAGATGCATCCACCCTGCAGGTTTCTCAACATCTGGGGCTGCAGCCAACTTTGCAGAAATAATCTGGCATGATGCCACCTGCAGAGAGATGCAGGATAGATGCAGCCTTACAAGTGGCGTCAAATTTATTGTAGCAAACAATGCAATAAAGTTTGAGCTGGAGGGAAATGTGAGTTCTGGTGCTACCACAAACTACAATTCCCGCAACCCTCTTTGCTTATTCAAGCTTGGTTTTAGTCTTATTTTTGAAATTTACAACTGAAATAAAGCATTAAATCACACAAAATGAAATAGTTCCTTTCTTGATTATTCTTTCCTTCTTAATATCACAAGTTGAAATCTTATTTGTCTTTTTTCATAGTTGTCTTCCCAACCTTCAGTCCTCTGAATAGGTTCTTCTCTTTTCCATCATTCACCTCTGATACTGGATTCCTGACTTTTATTTAGAAATTAATAATACCATCAAAGATATATTACTTCATCATAATCTCGACTTTCGATTCTCCTTTCACTTATCCCATTTTAAATAAACAACCAAAATCTTTCCCCCAACACATGATTCTTCCTTGATTATGACTGTTCTTCTCCATGCATGCATGCAGATATATATATATATATATATATATATATATATATATATATGAGAATATGTATCTTTATATAGGTCTAACAATAAGCATCGATATACAACCAATGTATGCACAGAATTCCCAGAATTCCATAGCATGGAACTGTGGTTAAAATAGTGTCAAACTGAATTATTTATGCAGGGTGCATGCAGCCTTAAAGTGGTATCAAATCGGATTACCTCTGCAGGTATATAATCCATGGGATGCAGTAGTTTACTGGTTAAGACATCAGTTGTGAGGATCAGAATATCAGAAAACAGTTGGCAGTTCGAGACCCAAGTGCTGCATGATGGTTGAGCTCCCATCACTAGTCCCAGTTTCTGCCAACCTACCAGTTCCAGTTTCTGCAGTGTGTTTTGGATTCTGGGCTGCATCCACACTGGAGAAATCATCTGGTTTGGCACCGCTTTAACTGCCTTGGCTCAAGGCTATGGAATTGTGGGAGTTGGAGTTTGTTGTGGGGCCCAGAGCGGAGCATGTTGCTGTAGTCTTAGACTAAAAGTCTTTTCTCCATCCCTTCGTCATCATCCTGCCAGTGCCAATGGTAATTAAAACGTTATTATTTAGCTAGATAGAGGATGAGGAAGAAAAGGTGTCTGAGTGGGTTTTAAAGATTTTGTACAAGGCAGCTTCTTTGTCAAAGCCCTTGTTAACCACCATATGCCTGCGGTTTTTCCAGAGGATTAAACTGTTTTTCACAAGAAAGGGGGAATTTCACCACCAGAAAAGATAATGCCACAGTAGAGAAATTACTTTTGAGAGCTGAATCCCATTGTGCTGCTTGGATACTTTTTCCTAGCAAGCCTTATTAAAAATGTGAATAAAGAAATGTTAAGAAACTGTTAATAAAGGAGTGGTTATATTTTAAAAGACTGGTGAGGAACATAATCGTTGTAATGGGAAAAACTAGCCAGGCAGCTCTAATTAAGCAATCTCCGTTAATTCTTATTTTAGACGTATAGTACTAGAGTATAAACAATTACTATAGTAATGAGTTGTGTGTGTCTTTAGGGAAACAAATGAGGAGAAAGCAGAAAAAAGCAATTATAAAGCAGGTCCACTCTTGGCAAACACAGCAAACATATCACCATTCTCATGATTTATATTGTACCCTTTTCCTAAAGCTGGTCCGCTTTCTGAGTTTCATCTCATTTTCCACTGCTGTCCCTTTAAACCAGGATTGGGGGGGGGGGGGAATTAATTTTGATCAAAAATATAGCGTTTTTGTTTGTTTTACCCTCCCTTTATACTAGCCCTGCATCCACAAAATGAGCCAGAGTCAATGGTAAAGTGAATTAGCTATCGTGTGATACCTTCTTTTAACCTGAAAGACAAAACACAAAATGTTCTGATCAACCCATTGAGACAGCCACTGTTAAAATAGTTAACGACCAAGTTTTGCCATCAATTGCAACAGTACAGAATTCTATAGTGCAGAAGGGTGCTATAGAAGTATCAAGGCAGCCTGGGTAAGTAGAGTGCCGCCTTCCTTCTGGAAGGATCTTTCAAAATAAGCTCTTTGGGGGGCAGAAACACCAAATTGTTGACCTCAGGTTCATAACACACTGAAGAAATAATCCAGTTTGAGACCACTTTGACTGCCCTGGCTCAGTGCTAGGGAATGCTAGAAACTGTAACTGATTTTGGCACCAGAGCTCTCTGACAGAGCAAGCAAAATGTCTCACAAAACTATAGTTCCCAGAATTCCCTAGCACTAAGCCAGGGCACTTAAAAGCAAACTGCCACATCCCCTCCTAGCTTGTGTGTTCTTCCTCATTAATGGCTTTCCCCATCTTGACCACACTCTGATGTTGCTTGGCCCCTGGTGTCCCAGCTTTCATCTGTGAAACACTGGAGGTTATGAAGTTCAAGATGAAGCAAAGGAAAATGATGCCAAAGTACTTACAAAATTTTGGAAGGCATAACTGCTCACCCTAAAGATTAAATGGATAAGCAGGGAACTAGGGTAAATTGTAACTGTCTGATGTATGGGCATCAGGCTCAGGTGCGGCTAAGAAAACATACACATGTCAAAAAGTACAAAAAGGCAAAGCAAAGAACATGACACCTACATTACCAGACATTGAGGCGTTACAAACCGCCGCTTTGCGGCGGTCTCCCGACGCTGCTGTTTGCTCCGCGAGGGAGCCGCTGCAGCCAAACCGCGCGGCTCCCTTACGGAGCAAAAAAGAAGCTCCAAAATGGAGCTTCTTCTGGCAGCGTGCTAATGACGTCGCGAGGCACCAATGGCGCACTCGCGACGTCATTAGTGCTGCGCGACGTGCAAACGCACAGCATCCGTTACGTCAAGATGGCGGCGGCCGTGTGGAACGGCTACCGCCATTTGTTACAGACAGAGTCTGTAACAGGAATAGGGGCGTCTGGAAGAGACGCCCCTTTTTTAAACTGGGACATCCTGAGGACGTCCCAAATGGCAGTTTGTAACTCGCCATTATAGCCTTTAACTTTACTGTAATCACTTTGTCAGCTTTTAACCCAAAAATGCTGACAAACATATTGAAATGTCTTATTCAAATCATATTCTGTACTTTTCTCAAAGCAAGAGCTCAAGACAGTTTACAATATTAAAACAAAACCAGTGCAGATAAAGACATACAAAATATTATCTTTAAAATATGTTTTGACTATGGCCCTATTCTCACTGACGGTTTTGCCCTGGATGTAACTGGGCAGATTCGGGGAGTCCCCTCCTGAATCTCTCTGTAAGCAAGTGCCCACTACAAATCAGGGTCATTTTAACCCAAATGCCCTCTTGGGGGAATCAGGTTTAACATGAAGGCACCTGCTGTCAATCAAGTGATCGTCATAGGTGACGTTTCCAGCAATCATTGGGGCATCGGAAGTGTGCTCCCCCCTCCTTTTTTTAAAGAACCAGGCGCCAGAATGTGCACATTTTGTCAAATTTAAAAACCTCGTGTGTGTGTGTGTGTGTGTGTGTGTGTGTGTGTGTTGTGGGCATTTGGGTCAGTGCAGGTTATGAGCTGCCCTTGGCCCCATTCTCAACCCAAAAATGCAAGCTAATGCCATCTCTGCATCCTGTATCCCACCCCCTTGCCACCCCAGAATGCCTCATACGAATGTAATAATAATAATAATAATAATAATAATAATAAATTAATTCCTTACCTCAGAATGCCATGCATTTTTTTTCCTTTCCCTAGGCCAGTGGTGGTGAACCTTTTAGAGGCCAAGTGCCCAAACTGCAATCCAAAACCCACTTATTTATTGCAAAGTGCCATGTCCCTCTGGTTTTCTAGTAACAAACTCTGGCAAACTCTGTGCTGGGGCAATGGCACATGTGCCCACAGAGAAGGCTCTGAGTGCCACCTCTGGCACACGTGCCATAGGTTCGCCATCACTGCCCTAGGCTACCCCTGAATTCCTTAGAGACAGTAGCAAAAGCTGTATCAATTTGCCAAATTGGAAAGAGAAACGTTTGTAACATTCAAATTGTAGCATTCATTCGCAAAGGAAAAAAAGTTTTTTGCAAAGTACTCTTCTTGCAAAGGACTCCTTTCAGGAGGAAGCCAGGAAATGAAAGGGAAAGTGAACAAGCAGCTAGCCACATTCTATCTAAATATAGATCTACCTGAAGCAAAAAACATGCACATTTTTTGCCAAAAATAATAATAAAAAAATGAAAACCAAAGGGAAAAGGTCCCTGCTGGAGAGCAGAGGTTTGGCTTGCTGTGGCCCCCTGACCTGACCCTGTCAGTCACCCCCTTTCTGCCTCCTGTTACCCTTTTGCCTCCTATCAGATGTTCCTTTTTTGCATCCTTCCTCCGGCTCCTTCCTCCTCCCCCTCCTCCTTCTTCGATGAGGGGAGGGAATGCCCTGCCCTCTGAGCTTAATCCCTCCCTGAACTTGACCCGATCATGATCGGGGGCAAGTTCATATTCAGCAGAACCCAGTTTTTGTGTTTTTTTTCCAAAAAAGACAGATTTTGCCCCGAATCTGGATGCCTCGCGTAAGAGGGCATTTCCTTGTGCATGCCTCAAAATGGATTGTGACAGAATTGGGGCCAATATGAATTTCACGTGGAAGCATCGAATCTTGATCCGGGGTAAAGTGTAGTCTGAATGGGCCCTTAAATATTAATAACCATTTAAAATATAGATAGAAAAATAAAAATAAAAAGCAATATTACAATGATACAGTTAACAAAGCCTCTATTAAAGAAGTTTACTTTCATAAAAAATGTTTTTTCACTTCACCAGACCTCATTTTATTATTATTATTATTATTATTATTATTACTATTATTATTTATAAAGCGCTGTAGATTTGCATTTTTTCATCTTGCCATCTGTCTAGGTAGAAAGTTTTTAGCAGAGTCGGCACTGAGAGGATGGTGAAAGAGGCTTGACAAAACACAGACCTTCAATATCAGGTTCAGATAGCATGTTTGCAGTAAAAAGTGCAATAAAGCTTGTGCTGAGAAAGAATGGGATTCTGTCTTTGTACTCCTACTATAGCTGTGTGGGGCAGCCTAGAACAGGAAAGGGGCTTAATGTTGGGAACTACTGTCTCCAAAATCCCTCAAATAGTATGGATGAGCAGGTCAACAGAAAGAAAAGGGGAAAGCAGATAAACCTGTCTCATCAGCTATCCCCCAGGACACAGAGAGAGAGAGAGAGAGAGAGTTTGGCCACAAAAGTGAAAATCATAAGAAAAATGGAGGCTGGTGAAAGGATAAAAAGTATACATGGATGAATTTTAGAGAAGTGGTCTCTAGAAAGTTCAAAATGTTCCTGTTTATTTATGCAAGGCTTGCCTGACCTGATTGTTTCATTTCACATGTGTCTATTGTTCATTTTAGATCAAAGGTTAACTTAAACATATTGGATTGCTCTTTATTTTGCTTTTTTTATTTGTTTATTATTTGGTGGTGTAGGAATTTACTTCTTACATGAATCCTGCTTGTGGTCCTAGCCATCTCAAATCAGCCATTTGATAACCTATGCAATGATACTGAGTATTCCTCTGTAGTCCTCCTTATACCAACCAAGCGAATTTGCTCATATTCATTTTACACAACTGATGATAACAGGCTTCTTGGACAACAGCCATATTGGCATAACAGCATAAACAGTAGGCAGAGAAGTAGTCTTATTAATGGATGAATGCACACTGCTGAAGCTGGCAAAAGTCATTTTAAAAGATTTCCCAAGTGTATTCTGCAATGAAATTCAGTTGAATATAAGAAGTTTGAAGCCAGAAGACTTAATTAAGTGAAAATTTTAATTTGCAAATAGAAGTCAACACACCAGGATGTATTCAAGTTAAAATCAAAAGGGGGACTAAAATTTTTCTTCGAGCTTTTTAAAGATATGCTTTTGACTGTCTAAAGTTTCAACTTTTTTTTTTTCAGTCTAAAGATTTTTTAAAAAACTTTAAATGGCAGTTCTTTTCAACAGATCTCTAGAAGTGCTACATCTTCCAAGGAAAAAATAGACATTTGTAAAGAGTAATTGCTACTCTTAAATTGTTACTTTTAAATTCCATCCAAGTAAAAGAAAGACTTGAATGTCAAAAGCACTGCTATGTTACTGCTTCTCTTAATCAAATTGAAAGAAAATCAATGTTTTCTGAAGTGTTAAAAATGGATTTGCCATATTACACTACATAGAGATTGGCAGTGAGAGTGAGAGTGTTTTTCAATGAAGATTGCACTTTGATGACATATTCCTAGGAACCTCATAACATCATCTCATTTTTAAATAAAATTTTACACCAAAATGTGACTGTTTGCTGTTTAATAGCTCCACACCTCAAAAAAGCTGAAATGCAAACCAGTAGTAGTCTTCTGATTACCTCCAGGTCATGTTTTGGTCAATCTTCAACCAGAAATAGTGGGGTCCAGTCCCCCATTTGGAGGCAGAATGAATATTGCTCCCACGGCAGTTGCCCACCAGTGATCCAGAGATATCTTTCTGTGGCACAATTTTTGGTATTGTAGACTGAATGACCCAGCCTTTTCTGAATTGTAGAGGTATGTGGAAATCTCACTTCTCTCCACTAGCGCCAAATCAAAAGTGTTTTGAACTATTCCCAGGGGCTTTTCTACATGATTAGAATAATTTTCATTCCAAATAGAATGTGATTTGCCCACATGCAATTCACAGGAGTTAAGACTTTGAGGGCGTGTGTGAAAAACTCCTTAAACTTTTTTGGCAGAGGGAGGTTGAATGGGTGCAAATAAATGCAAATTTGCATAGGAAAGTGAAGACAATTAACCATTGATGCAAATGTGTGAAAATTTGTAGCAATTCGCATAATATACTTATGTGTAGACTAGTTCATAATTGCAATGACAATGATTGCAGTGATTGATGAGATTTTCCCTTTTGACACTACCATGGAAGAAAATCCTTAAGGTATGTGTTCTTGTACAAGAGAATCTGTGACAGGATGGGGTAGACCGAGGACCAAACTAGATATGAACAACCCAACTACATTCAGGTGTCTGTTCTATTTGTAGAGAAACATTTGGTTTTTATAATGCCATAATATGCTCACTTTGTGCTGAGCTTGTGTCTCCTGAAAGAAAATAAATACTCCAGCAGTTGGTATACCCTTGACTGAAGAACAGTATACTCCTTCTATCTGGGAAGATCATCTTCTCCACCTTCAGCTTTGGGCGGGACACACATGGAGCAGTGAGGGAGGACGGGGACACCCACCTAGCCAAGCAGATCAGCCAAATCAAACCTGGCAATCAATGCAGTGACAGACATCACAGCCAGATCACCCTCACATACAGGAGCTGGTAATAAAATGAAGAAAACCCACCCTTTATTATTTGTGAAAAATCATCCAGGGAAAGGTCAGAAGAGAAATTCTAACATAGGGCCTGAACAGATAGGCCAAAATAAAACTGCTTTGAGTCACTTTGGAGATATGCTGTTTAAATGACACACACATTTTAAGAGGCCAGATGGCTGTGCCAAAACTGCACTCCAGTCCTTAGGACTGGAGCATGGCCTTGGTGCAGCTCCCAGCCTCTTAGGATGCATGCTGCATTTAAACAGCATACCTCCAAAGTTACCTGAAGCAGATTTATTTTGGCCTGTCTGTTTGGGCCCTTAGTTTACAAAAGTTTCTACAGCTACCTTTCATAAGCAGGGGTATGCTTGGAGCCATTATGGAAGAAACAACTCAGAGAAGAGTCATGAAGAAAGTAGATACTAAGAAAGCAATTTACATATCAACAAGCAGTTACTCAGAAAAACAAAATGGAAGAGATACCTGGGTTTTGGTTTCTTATGCCATGTTAACATTAGATTACTATGTGATTGTATTATTCCTCAACTTCTAATATCTGTTGCATATAAATCAGTGGATGACATTTTGTTTATAACATTAAGAATACTATATGGAGAAAGGGAGCTGAATCTCTCCCTGTTTTCAAATCCCCTACTTCATCTTGCACTGTTACTTTTTCCAAAACCAACCCATGACACTGTAATTAAAATTAACCTGGAACAATGGAGGGGGTGAAGGTACTGGTCTATCCACCAGTGTCCTTGTACATATACTTCAAGTTGCCCATCTCCAGCCTGCCTGGAGGAGGGGTTCTAGTGGAATAGAAGGATAAAAGCACCAACCAATGGCCGAATGCATGGGTCCCTCCTACTACCTAAAGCTGTCATCCACTGGGGCCTCTCTTTCTTTTTGGATGAAGATAGTGTTTCTTGCTTTGTTTTGTTTTCATTCATTCCTGTTTACATCACTCACTTTAGTCCAGAGTTCTTCTGACTCGCAGTCAATTAGGCTTAATAACACAAATCTAGTTTTGTATTATCTTGAAATTCTATGGGGATGTTATTCAGGTTGTATTTTGGCATGATGGTTGGTTTGGTGTTCTTTTTTAGCTTTGTGCTAGTTTTTGATATTAGCAGTTCACGGTCTGTGCCATAATCGGGTCTTGCTTTTTGCAGAGACAATGAAGCTTCTCCATCTTCTGCTACCAAATGTGTATCATAGAATCATAGAATCGTAGAGTTGGAAGAGACTGCAAGGGCCACCCAGTCCAACCCCATGCCATGCACAAACTCTCAATCAAAGCATCCCCCGACAGATGGCCATCCAGCCTCTTTTTAAAGAACTCTAAGGAAGGAGACTCCACTACATTCCAAGGGAGTGTGTTCCACTGTCGAAGAGCCCTTACTGTCAGAAAGTTCCACTTATGACTATCACATGTCCTGTTTGGTGTGTCATCAATTTCTTCCTGGACTCCAGCACAGACACTTTCAATCTCATCTTTTTCTGCCTCTGTAGTTGGAACATAAACTTGGATTATGGTTATATTGATGGGTTTTCTCTGAATGTTATTGGTATTACTCAGTCAAACTTTGCATTATATCCCTTGACCATTTTTGCTACATTTCTCCTCACTATTAATGCCTCCCCATTTCTTCTTATATTTCCATTTCATGAGTAAAACACTGTGTAATTATCTGACTGAAAACATCCCATTCTTATCCATTTTAGATCATTCATTCCAAGTACGGAAATGTTCATATGCTCCATTTCTTATTTCCAATGCCTGGCTTTCTATGATTCATGCTTCTCACATTCCATGTTTCTATCATATGTGTTGTGAGAATCTTTCTCTTTAATTTAAAAGACACAAGAAAGTGAGCAACTTTTAAGTTTTTTTTTTTTCTGAAGAAAATAAAGAGTCCCAGCATAGAATGCCCCTATTCCCAGAATATGGAGAACTTGAGCTTGTCAGGGAGACAGAGAAGGCTAAACTACCGCACCTTCCTGCCACAGTTGTTCATTAGTACACATACACCCGTGGAAATCTAAATGGAAACAAAGTGTCTTACATTTTGAAATGCATTT
>NC_056526.1:159823161-159839677 GCF_019175285.1 Sceloporus undulatus | reverse complement strand
AGCTCCTCAGAAAGATGACAAGAAAAAGAAGAACCTTCCTTCCATGTCTTTTTGTACTTCAGAAAAAGCCAAAACACATTGCTTGCTTTCAACTGCCAGCTGCTGACTCTCATTCAGCTTTGTAAAGATGGGAGGTTTTTTTTTCCTCCTCAGCAACAAGAGAAAGTGGCAAAGAATACTAAGAGGAAGCTTAGCCTTCTGTCCTTGTCTTTATGATGAAATAACTACCTCTTAAAATCTGGAAAGGGTTGTTTCTATTTCCCAGGTACAACTGTGTTTGTGATTGAAGTGGAGATTGAAATTCAAATTGGTTGCAAAGGGAGGCTTCTATTTTGTAAACAAATAAAAAGCCCAATTTCCCCCCTTCTCAAACCTTTAGCAAGATTTGAGCCCCTGTTTGTGATGTATAGACAGCTGGATCACACCAAATCCACCCAATCCAGTTCTCCACACTTCAAAAACAATAAGGTCACACTGGGGTTTCCTGGAAGATCCAGAGTACTGTAACCTCTAAGTTTTCTTACAATAAATTAAAGGCTAAAAGAAGTGGTTTTGCTGCAGAACTGACTGTACATAATTTCAACTTGTTGTAATAAAACACTAGAAACAGATAGCATATCAACAGAGCTGCTTCACTATCTACTCTAGTTCTAACTAAAATCTGTCAAGAAATACCAAAAACAAAATAATGATCCACAGACTGGAACTGTGGAATATACATTCCAATGCCCGAAAAGGGGACACCAGAGATTGCAGTAACCACAGAACCATTTCATTAATTTCCCATGCAAGCAAAGTGATGCTCCAAATTCTACAACAAAGACTTTTACCATATATGGAGCAAGAAATGCCAGAAGTCCAAACTGAGTTCAGGAAAGGAAGAGGCAATAGGGATTATATGACAATCATACACTGGATAATTGAGTGCAGTGCAGAATTTCAAAAGAAAATCAGCCTTTCTAGATTACTGAAAAGAATTATAAAAAACCCATGAAAACTCACTCTTAAAGAAATTGATGACCCATAACATTTGATTGTGCTGATGCGTAACTTGTACTCAAGACAAGAGGATACGATCAGGACAAAATACAGAGAAACAGAATGATTTCCAGTTGGCAAGGGGGACAAGTCAAGGCTGCATTTCATCCACTTATCTGTTTAACTTGTATGCTGAACATATAATACATAAAAACTGATTAGACTCATAAAAAGAACGTGTGAAAATTGGAGGAAGGAACATCAACAATTTAAGATATGCAGATGACACCATACTTCTAGCAGAAAGTAGCAAATACTTGGAACAATTACTAAAGAAAGTCAAGAAAAAAAGGGTAAAGGTAAGTTTACAGCTGAACATTAAGAAAATAAAAATAATGATCGTATATGATTTACATAACTTTAACGTAGATGATGAAGACATTTAAATATGAGAACAAGTCCAAATCATTCTCATTGAGGAGAATGACCAAAACACGTGGAAGAGGCTCACCACACTCTCAATACACAAGAGGCATCTGCCATGACTACACAAAACTCATGCAGAGCCTGTGAACGGAGGGCATTGCCCTTGATCAAGTCCAAGTCTTTCCCACCAAGATGAACAACCGAAACATGCGAAGGAGGCTCACAGTGCTCCCGATACACAAGAGGCTATCTACCATGACTACTACACAAATCATGCAGATCAAAAATAACAGCTGTTCCTCCATTACTAATTATCTGAGGATTAATTCTGTGACCCACAAATCCTTTCTCAGAAGCAGAGAATTGCACACAAGAGTCTATCTCCTAATTTAAAGTTGCTTTGTGTTTGTTTAAGGAAGCTCAAGAAATATAGACTTTCTCCAACCTAGAAATTATTAGGGAAACAATATACAGTTTAACTAGGTTGCTAATTCACCATGTGAATGCAGACTCCCATTGTGTATGTAATGCCTACAGCATTTAGTTCCCCTGACAACGCTACTCTTTTGAAGCAGTGTCCCTTTGAAACATATGTACACACACACAGCACTGAAGCTGCATGAAGGATAGTCATTTTCGAAACAATATATCATTTGTTTGTATTCTTTAGCAGAGACAAAATTGTTTTTAAAATATATAGACTTCAGAACATCTAATGTTAACAAATAAAAATGTATGTATTTATTTTCCCTTCACTGGCAAACACTTCTCCACAATGTTTCCTAAGCTTGTCATGATCATTTTGTGTCCTCAAAATACTGGTCTGCAGACAATTTAACAATAGAAACTGTTATTGGAAGCTGGAACTGAGAATTCTATTAAGCAGCAAATATAAAGTTGAATTGAAAGAGTACAGAAACAAATTGCTTTTTGCTTTTATAGAATATTAACTCTGCAACAGGGATGAGCAACTGTGAAAGGCTGCTAGTTGTTGATGATGATTTTGTGTGCCTTCAAGTTTTTTCCAGTTTATGGCAACCCTAAGGCCATATCACAGGGTTTTCTTGGCAAATTTCTTCAGGTGGGATTGCCATTGCTTAGAGTCTGTGACTTGTCCAAGGTCACCCAGAGGGATTTGAAGCCTGCTGTTGAATCAAAGGGGCTGGGCAGACCAGCCATTAAGGCCAGCCTGGGGGCAGAGTCAAGGCGTGGTGTTCATACAATGCATGCCCCGATTCAGGCCCATGGCAGCATGATGCCATGCACCACTCCACATGATGCATGGTATCACGGTGTTCTTCTGGCACTCTGTTTACACAATGCAGTGCCAAAGGAGCGCCTTAAACCTGCAGCGCCACAGCTATTGTGCCCTTTCTAGGGTGCAAAAAGGATCCAGATCAGGGTTGCAGCATGTGGTTGCTGTGGCCCCTATCCAGCGTGGCTGGATGTAACTGCACAGGCCACTCAGGGACAGTCTGCACAGCCTCAAAGTCCAACACTCAAACCACTACACTACACTGTCTCTCTGCTGCATCACATTTATAAACATATATATATTAAAGGTATTTTGTCTCAAGTCTCCTCTATGGGATTAAGAGACCTTGGCCATTTTCAACTAGTGTTTCAAAAAAGGCTCCTCAGGGGCTTCACTTGGTCAAAGTCCCCTCAAACTGTGGCAGACATACCTCTCATTCACCTCTAGAAGGCATTTGGGCCAAACAATTTATTTTAACAATTTCACAAAATATTGTTTGGTTTCTTACACACACACACACACACACGGGAGTATCTGCGAGAAAGACCTGCCCCCCCCCCCCCCTTTTGGGGGTTCTTTATGCCCCCCCCCCCCCCGGAAAAAAAATTTATTCACAGGGTCACCATGTGTCAAAGTCAACTTGAGGGCAGCTAACAACTACAGCATGGAAAATGTGCAAATTCCTTTGTGAAGTAGGAATGTAACTCTGCTTATTTCATTCCTTCATGCAAGAATGAATAATTTCAGTTATTTTCTCCCCATGATAATGCGGGATTCTTTTCAACCAATATACATTCTTTAGTATATCATTCAAGAAAATATGATGTGCAAAAAATTGCAGAATTTTGCTGTACAAGAAACATGTTTAATTGTAAAATTGTTTCCAGTAAAAGAAATATCTTTTCCCCCTCGGAAACAGCATATTTTGGACAAAATATACCTGCTATGCACAGAAAACAAGGCTTCTTCTTCAAAATACTTTTTCTGTACAGAACACATACATGTATTTCCGTGTAAATGAATTTCCCTGACCAAATTAACAAAGTACAAAGAATTCAAATTAGGAGGAATAGCTAATGCCCCTTGAGGAAAGGATCAAAATTCAAAATGACCTTAATAGATTAGAAAGCTGCGCCAAAGCTAAAAAAATGAATTTTAACATGGAGAAATGTAAAGTTCTGCACTTAGGGCAGAAAAATGAAATGCACAGATGTAGGATGGGTGACACCTGGCTGAATGAGACTACATGTGAAAGGGATCTGGGAGTCCAAGTAGACCACAAATTGAACATGAGTCAACAGTGCGATGTGGCAGCTAACAAGGCCAATATGATTTTAGGCAGCATCAATAGAAGTATAGTTTCTAGATCAAGGGAAGTAATAGTGCCCCACCTGGAATACTGTGTCCAGTTCTGGGCACCACAATTCAAAAAGGACATTGAGAAACTTGTACTTGCTTACAAATTGTGAAGTAGATGGTAGGGTTTGCATTTTTAACATATTTGCAATATTTTTGCGCTACTTTTTTTTACATCAGTCATCCAAGCAATTGCAAGACATAAGCCAGATAAGCCACTTCTTCTGCATAAATTAATACTTAAAACCCTTTTTATCTTGCACTTTATTTTACTGCTTCTGCCTGCCAGCTTTATGTTTGTTTGTTTTTTTAACGTGGCATTTTATGTTGAAAATGTCTTTTTCCATCATGCCTTGGTCTCAGCAGTTGATGAAAGGAAATCCTTCTACCCCCAACTGCCACTGCAGTTTTTCTCTGAAGAAGAGAAAAACAGACAATATCTGCTGGACTTATCTCCTTAATCAAGGGAATAGTGCCACTCTTTTCTGCTCTGGTCAGGCCCTACCTGGAATATTGTGTCCAGTTCTGGGCACCACAATTTAAAAAGGATGTTGAGAAGCGTGTCCAAAGGAGGGTGACTAAAATGGTCAAGGGTCTGGAAACCATGCCCTATGAGGAACAACTTAGGGAGCTGGGGATGTTTAGCCTGGAGAAGGTTAAGAGGTGATATGGTAGCCCTGTTTAAATATTTGAAGGGATGTCATATTGAGGAAGGATCAAGCTTGTTTTTTGTTGCTCCAGAGAACAGGACCTGGAACAATTGATGCAAGCTCCAGGAAAAGAGATTCCACCTCAACATTAGGAGGAACTTCCTGACAGTAAGGGCTGTTCGAGAGTGGAACACACTCTCTTGAAGAGTAAGTGTTGTCTCCTTCCTTGGAGGTCTTTAAACAGAGGCTAGATGGCCATCTGTCAGGTATGCTTTGATTGAGAGTTCCTGCATGGGCGGGGGTTGGATTGGATGGCCTTTGTGGTCTCTTCCAACTCTATGCTGGGCTGCCTCTGTGCCTGCCTCTTCCCCATTCTTGTCAGCCACTGTTTAGAGGGAGCCATCAAACTCCCAGGGAGTTGGGCCAGCAGGGACTGGGTGACTAGCAGCTCCCTCTCACCAGTAGCAGATGAGAATGCAGGAGAGGTGGGTGCAGAGGAAGTCCAGTGGGCATCTCCCAGGCAACTGTGGCAGGCCCTGAGTTCACTGTTTTTGTTCTGGCAGAGTGAATTCTGTGACCTTCTGAGCCCTTGGTGGGGAGGCAGGCAAGAAGTCTTCTTGTTCCTAATGGTGTCAGGGATGTGTGGCTGTACTGCTATTGGGGACAACGTTGGCTTGCTGTCTGTGGATGCTTGAATCCACAGATGGACTAAAGCCTTTAGTTTGTTTGTTTTGTTCTGTCAGAGTGAATCATGTGGCTTTCAGAGCCCTCAGCGGGGAGCCAGGTAAGAAGTCCTGTTGTCCTTAATGGTGGCGTGGCCACATGGCTGCACTGCCATTGGAGCCACTGCGAAGTTGAGCATCCATGGATTGTGGTCCAGAATAGATCCCCCCCTCAACATAGGCTTATAACACTAAAGTGTCATTCTATAATGGGGCAAATCAATGGTATCTCCACCCCTGCTATCACCTGGGGGGGGGTGTTGAGAAGCTGCAGCCAAAGCACACACTCAGCCTTCTCTTTTGCCACCACAACTGAGGAGGACTCCACTGCTGCAGCAAAGCTGAGAGGGGCCAATCAGGTGTCACCCCTCTTCTGATGTATCACCCAGTGCAGGCCACACACCTCACACCTCCTAGTGATGCCTTTGGTGCTAATCTTCTGTTGTTTCTTTTCAGCATGATCAGACAAACATATGCATACATATGTGTGCATATGCACGCACACACATTCCCAAACTGCCCATGAGAAAGTGCATGGACAGGGTGATCTTGCTCTGAAGAAGCAAACACAGCAATAGCACCATTACAGTTTACCACTTTAGCACTATATTTCTAGAGAATTTTTAAAAATTAATAATAAAAAAAGATTTGGAAAGAAACAGAAAGAGACTGTGTCAGGAGAGCAAACATCTGGAAACACATGTGGCATATGGAAGAGGGTTGAACACACCCGAATTAATGTCACAACCCATGTCACAAGGAAGACACACATGCAGACACCACCTGTCAAGTGTATATTTTTAAGTCAGAGTATTAGGACAGAAAAGTGACAAGAAGTGTCAAGAAACAACATTAAAGTGTATGATACAAATCAGCACAAATCATCAGTCTGGATGAGCCATGACTTTAAATTTTTAAGCCCTCCATTTTCTTTATTTATTCTGATATTTACTTCACATAGATTTCAAATGCCACTTCCACTCTCTGAACTCTTCCAGATTTCACAGTTATAAAGAAATGTCTGGCTTCAATAACAGACATCTTTTATTATTTTGGGATATAAATTGGAGATGGATCAGTTCCAGATGCATCTTCTCAATCAAATTAACCTCTTGGAAGTCTTAATTTCAGCCTTAAGAAGGAAAGGGGTGGGGAAGAGGAGTGTAGCAGCATCTTTGGGACTAACTGATGTATTTTAGCATTTTTGTAGTTTTTTGTAGACTGTAGTCTGATCCATCAAATCTGTGGAGTGAAACCTCTTTGGACAGATACATATGTAAACCAGTCTTGTAATTCCCCAGTCCTGAGGTACTAGCAAAAAGGAAGAATCATTCTCCAAAAATGCAAAAGAATTTGGTGTTAGTTTTTTTAAAAAAACAACATAGCACTTTAAAACCTCTTGGGTCTTTAGTATCAGAGTTAATTAATCAATTTATAATATAATCCTGGAGAAATATTTGTACCACAGTTAAAACCTAAGTCAATAATTTTAGTCTGAAAATAAATTTAATTGCCTCTTTTTAAGGCAAATTTCCATGTTCCCAACTCAATTGATTTTGACTAGTTTGTTCCTATCACAGGGTGTGATAAGAGAATTTGATACCATACCACATCATATTGCCTATGTGATGGATCTGTTTACAGCAAAGCCCTTCACAGCTGCAGTTTGCTGACATTTTGGAGCTTGAATGTTGAATGATTACTTATTGTATTTAAGAATGTTTCTGTCCTTGTCAGCTACTAACTGGCATTGTTCAGCCCTTGGCAACTTTTGATTAACATGGCAGGATTTATTTCCAGCATTCACAGGCCCAGGGCCATTCATAGAAATGTGACCCTGAACCTGTTTTGCTTTTGTTTAGCACCCCACCACCACCACCACCACCACCACATACACACATTTTGAAGGACAGGCTGGGATGATATACACTTTTGTGTTGTTATGTTCACTCTACATTGTTTGGTTTTCCTAGGCAGCAATTATAATGTTCCTTGTCTATTTTAAGAGTACTGCACTGAGTAAAAAAAAAGTTTTCTTTAAAATATCAGATTTCAACTTGGTTTCAATTCCACATTCACATCTTACAAAGCTTCCCTGATGATCTCATTGTTGTGATCACCTATGGCAATACCACGCCTACCTTGATACTCAAAATGGTGAGGGAGACTGGGGGTCCTCACCAACTGTGCCAGCTTCTTTAAATGTTGAGGGACTTAATCAGTTCAAAGTATTTAACTCAAAAGGCAATTAAAAGCAGGGAGAAACAGCAGCTTTCAGTGACATCTACATATAACAGTTTAGACTCTTTCCCTTCCAACTATTGCAGTACGTAGATCAAACCTGTAATTGTTTACAACAAGCTGTAAAATAGAATAGTTTTCTGTAATTCCATTTTTTTTAACTTCACACAATCTATGGTAATTTACAGTAATTGATGCTAGTTGATTCTATATGAATACTTTTTAACTGTACAACTTGCAGACAATTTTACAAAATGAATGGCTCCAAACCAACCTGTGAGAAACCAAAGCATTTGCAGACATGGGGCACAATGCAGATAGGGTTGAGAGAAACTAAGCTGAACCAGGTGGTAGCACAGGGCTTCAGAGATATTTTAAACCACTGATCCTAAATGTCAGCAAAGTCCTTCAAACCTACTTCCAGTCTTTAGGTAATAGACACTGCCCAGTTCATTGCAATATCCTCAAAGGGGACATTATCAAGACTGCAAAACATGTCCCAGTTTTGGGAAAATGGAAAACCTTGAGTATAAATAAAGTTAATGACATCATCATCAACAACATATCTCTTCTGGCAGACCTATCCACCCAATCTTTTGTGAAGAAAGTGTCCTACCCTCTATCCAGGTTTTAGAACAGCTAACTTCATCACTGATTGTATTGTTTTAATTGTTTTATCTGCCGGTTGCTGTATATTTTAATGATGTATTTTGTACTGTATGTATTCAGTTGTAATCCTGCCTCGATCTACCTGGGCATGAAAATACAAATAAATTTTATTAGTATTATTATTATTAACATGGGTGTGACACGCACCCACACCACAATCCTTTTCTATGAAGGCAGGCACCTGGGAGTTCTTATCCCACTGCTGCCACCACTTTATGCGACACACTCCTATGATGGCAAGGTCATGGGATTTTCTATTCCCACCTCTGCCAACAGTGTTGTGTATTGTAAGTAGCGTGGTATTAACTCAAGTCCAGGCATGACCTTCTTGAATCAAACAAATAAAACTTTATTTACAAGAAGTTTTAACAGTGTTGTTTTTAATATATCTTATGTAATGGTTACTTTCTACTTTGTTATAGTTATCATTGGTTTTATAACTCTCTAACTAAATCACTAGTTTCTTATACTGTAACTAAAGATTCACTCAGTCCTTCTATTAAGTTCCTCTTTTAAACTTAGTCCTAACAGTCACCAAAGCTAACAATATCCCACAGGATATCACACTCCAGTCACTCCCTTTTCTAGAGTCCTGGAAGTATAACAGCCCTCACCTGCCTTCTGATTGGTCAGCCAGGTGTTTTATGCACCACAATGGGCAATAGCATTCCCATCCCTGGTATCACCCAGTGAGTAGGGTGCTGCCAGGGGAGGCTACCAGGGGGCAATGGTAGCCAAAAGGGGTGCACTTACTCTTCTTCTTCACCAGGGTGGTGGTCTCCTCCTGTTACACTCACAACTCCAGCTCAGCCAGTGGAGGCTTCCTCACTCATAGCTTAACTTAGCTGTCAAGCAGAACATTCTCATAGCCTTGGCAGTTGAATGCACACTAACAGCTCAACACTAGCTGTCAAGTGTAACACACTCAGCCTATCTAGTTGCCAAATGTATGGGTTCAGAGGCTATGAGCAGTATCCTCTAACCACTACAGTTTTGATCCCAAGATGGCTTTTTATTCAAGGAAATAAGGTAGAAAGAAGAGTAGAGAGCATAGGTCCGCAATTCCACCCTTCAGTTCCCAACAACTAGATATAAAGAATGAAAGGAAAGCTAAGTATATATCAGACAACATAAAGGAAAAGAAGAGCAGTCACACACTCTAGCATAGCACTCACACACTCCAGCTTAACCTGTCAGAAGGAACAAAATCAGATACCCAGTGTTTCTGTTTGGTGGCATGCCCTGGCAGAGCACTTTACACTCACACATTGTCCACACAGGGCTGCAAGCTTCCCTGCAATGCAAGGGTCCTTTGTTCTCCACTATCTTATATATGGTTGCTTTTTTCTATCACCTTAACATATGCTACATCATCATGTGTATTACAGAGCCTGCACCAAGAGAAAGGGGAGAAGACATTCCCATGCCTATTCAGCAAGTTGTTTATCCCAACTGGACCAACTGGAACATCTTATCTTTTAGCTCTGGAATACCATCCTTCCTCCCTTCCATAGCCTCACAGACAAGGATAACTTTCCCTGACCCATTCTCCTGGTAAGATGCATGAGGCCTGCACATTTTTAAAGCTAACTGCAGCCTGAACCAAAGTTTGCTGGGGCTATAAACTTTCGGCTCAATACACCTCCCGAGAAGGAAGCTGCTGCTGCAATGAAGCCATGAAGAGCATGCTTGCTCCTTTTCACCCCACAGTGGGAGAAGGGCCGGCCTGGGTGTCACCCCTCTTCTGAGGTGTCGCCTGGTGTGGGCTGAACCCCTCACACATCCCTAGTGATTCCACTAGCTATGGAACAGGCTAGAAGAGGGACTGACTATTGGTCTCACTAGGATAAATTTGCCATATATGCCATACATAATTATTCTTACAGAAAGATATGGAGCATATATAATAAGGTACTTATAAGTATCATATATTATTTACAGCCAATGTGGTATAGAGGCTGAGTGTTGGACAATGACTCTGGAAGGCCAGAGCTCAAATCTCTGCTCTGCTATGGAAATCAACTGCCCTAGAATTATTTACTTATAAGGCCGAGAGAGTATGACTTGCCCATGGTCACCCAGTGGGTTTTTGTGTTCAAAAAGGAAATAGAACCCTGATCTCCAGAGTCATAGACCAACACTCAAACATTATATCATGCTGGCTCTAATGTGTTGATATAACTGTGGTGCCAAAGCTATATTTTGCTGCCTGAGGCAGATCAGCAAATGTTGCCCCCCCCCCCCAAGCGTCATACATTCAAATCAAGGTGCACGACATTAGCCTGGGTGGAAAAATAAATAATTCATAAAATGCAACATCCTAAATATTGGTGGTTCAATCTACTATATTTTGTTTTAGGATTGGTACTGATGCTTCACTAGCATGCCTTTCTTATGCCAGCATTTCTTCAGCATTGGTCCGTGCATGGGAACAATATCCTATCTTCATCCACCCAGCAGAAATAAGGATAGGATTGCACTTATCCTTCTTTGAATGAATAAAGGTTAGACAGATCTAAACCATAGTAAAACTGTAATCTGGAACCAACACAGAGAGTATTTTATGTGGGGAACCTAATAACTAGAGGCAGTGCAGACTGGCACTTTATGCCAGCCTGACCGGAGTAGGGCTGAAGAAGGGCTGAGCGTTCACACACTCCAAGTCCTTCTTTCTCCGCCAGGATTACATGAGGCACACTACAATTGTGTCCATTGTGCGCAGCACCCAAACAGCGCTGCGCACATAGGCTTGCCATAACCCGCCTGTAGGCGGGAAAATCCTGGTTTTGGTGGAACCGACCCAGTCCTGGTCCGGTTCCGCCAATTCCCAGGTTGGGACCCATATTTTGCCTTGGCTGCGGGCCGCGCGGCATTCTTCCTCCTCCTCCTTTGCATACTCCCACAGTGGCCACCCACCTCCTTTTGGGGTTTCTTTTTGCTCCGTGTGCAGGCCACAGAATGTGGTTGGCGCGGCCTGCAGCCAGGGCAAAGTCTCATCGCCCCTTCCTGCCAATCTGTAGAGCCCCTGAGTATTTGAAACCTTGTTGGATTAGTACACTGAATAGGATGACATTTACTGAATAGAATTTAATTTTCACATGCAATTAATTCTATAATTGATACTGTTAGCGTGCCAAAGTATTTAATTTTGGACAATGTGTTGGTTTATTTATCTTGTCTTCCTGTGCTTGTGTTCTTCTGTTACTCCAAAATCTCTCTGTGCTTACAAATTATGTGTATAATGCTAGTCAAAGTAATACGTCAACAAAAGACCATGAATATGAAACTTCTAATTGAATCAATAGCTTTCCAGCAATAAATAGAAGGGTGCAAATACAATGGCATGAATTTTAACAATCACACAACTTACTGCTTTTAAAACAAAGAAACAGATTGTGTGATTCCCTGGGTGCACAAAAACCTTCAAGGTGGCAAATCCTGATTTATTTATACAAGTGTTAAATTTGATTCCACAGTGCTGTATAACGAAGAATTTCAGAACCCATGTTTCCCTCTGGCAAAGACTACAAAGATCTTGGTGTGGCTCAGGCTTTGAAGGCCTCCATGACAATGATGGCCCTATCCAAATTAAAGTTTTTCTTTTACATATGATAGCTTGTGTGCTTAATTTGGTGTTTCCTATTGGACATGTAATTTATAATCAATGGGACTGGAATCTTTCTGTTCTAATGGAGAAATCATTACCTTTTAGCTAGGAGACGTTTCACCCTTGGGAGGCAAATGATCAAGAGTGCATCAGATTTAATGATGTTTGACACCACTTTACTTGCCATGGCTCTATCCTATGGAAACCTGGGGGTTGTAGTTCTTTGTTACACTAGAGCTATCTGACCGAGAAGGCTAAATAGCTCACAAAACTACAAATCCCATAATTCCATAGCATTGGGCTATGGCAATTAAAATGGTGTCAAACTGCAGATGCAGCCCAAGATAGTCTGCTGTGCGAGTCAACATATTCCCTAAGACACTCCCCTAAGCCAAGCCTGTTCAACAGTAGCTGTAGGAAATTGTGTTCAGTTGTGGGGAGGGGGGAGACCATCAGCATCAATAGAAACCTTCTTCCTAATTGGTAATTGCCACCTAAGGCATATGTGTGTGAAAATAGATGAAGAAGTATATAGATGAGGTGATTTTCATCAGAACTGCAGCGGGTATAGTAAAGGTTGAACATCTCCTCCTTGTGGTTTTGTTAAAAGTTACCTAGCCTAGACCTATAATTTATTTAAAGTACAGTAGACTGGAATAAGGGTGTGCTTTGTTGATTCAGCTTCTTTCCTCCTGCGTGTACCTTGCTTCTGAGTATCAACAGAACAGAGAAAAATATTTCAAAGGCAGTGGATTTGCTACATAGATTGTACTTTTTGTGGCTTAGGACATGTGGAGTACATCCACATTTCTCACATGACCATTACACCAACTTCTTCATTTATTTTTATTTATTTATTCATTTGAAATTTGAGATTTCTCCCAATGAAAGTCCTAAACCAGGTAACATCATAGATTAAAACTTTAAAATAATAAATAATAAACAATTATTATACAGTAATAAGAAAAATTTTAAACATAATATAAGCTATCCTATTTTAACTCATTTTAAAATCACATATTAACAATGCAAATAAAAGTACATCAGCCCCATTATGGAAGAAAAAGTCCCGTCTACAACAACCAATGAATAACCAAAGGCCTGTCAAAATAAAAAAGCTGTTGTCCTAGCAAAGTTATTTTTTCTCTTTTTGATGATTTTCTACCATATGTACTCACAACAAAAAACATATGGATAGGATCACCTATTCATACTTACTGAGGAACTACTATTTTTGTACACTTTCTGGTCTAGAAGTGCTAGTTCGATAATGAATTCAGTCCCTTTAAATTGGCCCTGAGGGAGGCTGCATTCTTTGAAAACTGTCAACAGACTTTAAAAAGCAACAGGAGAGTGAATCTCTTCTCATTCTGGGCTACATAGAGAGGGCTTCAGGGACATAGCCAAAGGGGGGGGGGTGTTCTTGGGGTCCGCCCCCCCTTCCATTAGAAAAATGAATGGTGCATGCCGCTGCACCAAGCCCCATTATAATGGTGGCACCTAGTCTGGACCCCTCCTTCCTAAAATCCTGGCTATGTCCCTGAGGGCTTCATAAATTTGATGTTAAAATGGTTATTTTTTCTAAGGGAACCATTAAATTCAATAAAATATTAAGTAATAAAGATGAATTTTAAAAGCTGCAATAAGTACATGTTGGTAAAATTGTTCCCACTATGTATCATTATTTCTTCTTCGTGGTCTCTGCGAATCATACAAATGGGTTTTACTGCACCTGCGCAGTGCTGCTCAGATACTTCTGGAATCACTGGGCAAAGTAGACTTTGCAACTTATGGCAACTTTTTGGTGGTAACTCTGCCCACCCTTTATAAGGCCCTGCCTTCCCGCTCTTTCCTCAGTTCCTTTTTTCCGCCGCGTTGGTGCTCTTGGAACTTCGCTTGCTCTTTGTTCTTGAATTACTGGACTTGACCTCGAACTGTTTTTGACTTTGCTGACCTCCCCTTCGATTTGATCGTTCGACCCGCTTGACTTCATCTCTCTCTAACTCCTTTGGACTTGTTTGCTGGATTTTTGACTGCGTCTCGAGCCTCCTGACGCTGTCGGATTTGACCGCGATGTCTCCCCTGTTCAAAAAGTGCGATGTCTGCGGGGGCAAAGTCCCGGTTCAAGACCCGCATTCTTCGTGCTTGCTGTGCCTGGGAAAGGACCATGACGTGAAGTCTTGTACCCTCTGTAGATCCATGACATCGCAGGCGAGGAAAAACCGTGAGTCCCACTTAACCGCCGCGATCGCACACGGCAAGGTTCTTGTCGAGGATTCCCGTCCATCGTCGGCCCCGTCGGTGTCTGCATCCGCTACGGCCTTCAAGGCTCGGGATAGCCTGGCTAGTGCAGCCTCGGCTCCCCCAATAGTGGCCGGTTCGCTCCTGCCAAGGCGCCGTCCGTCGTCTCCACTATATACTCGAAGTCGAGTCATGAGACGGATCCATCGACTGCTTCGGGCTCGAAGCCATCCAAGGCATCCAAGAAGGGTGCCAAGGAGTCGAAGTCGAAGGAGTCGAAGTGCCAAGGAGTCGAAGTCGAAGGAGGCTGTTCCCGAGACTGCCATCCTCGAGCGGGCCGGATCCACACCGAAGAAGGGTGACGGAGCCATGGTGGCGAGACCTTCGGGCCCTTCCACCGTTTTGGAGCTGGAGGTGAACCCGTTCTTCCCCCCGGAAACACCAAGGGCCCCGAAGAGGAAGGCTAAGACACTGGATCCTTCCAAACCATCAGACCAGGCCCCGGCAACCTCAAAGAGACCCAAGCCATCGGGGGACTCCTCTTCTTCCAAGGCTCCCAAGGAGCCTGATCGTTCTTCGCCTTCTAAGCGCCGCCACTCCCCAGACCGACAGAGCTCTAAGGTGGACAAAGGGAAGCGGTCCCCAAGACAGGTTGTCGAGCCCGAACTGACTCCGACTCCGTCAGGCCTCGCCACTCTGCCCTTTGAAAAGCCGGTTCAAACACCCGCATCAGGATGCGACCGTTCTCCCACCCCAGTACCGAGCCAACCTCTGCGAGTGCCTTCTGAGGATGATCCCGAAGAGGGCGGCGACCCCGATGTCTTCTACGACTCGGAATCGGGCCGGTATTATATGGCTGTTACAAGGGACATGGCTTTCAGAAGGTTCAAGGATAGACGACACTCCCAGGCAGCCTGTGATCACCCGCTGACGGCCGCATTGTCAAAGCCCCCCAAGTCGGTCCCAGCAGAATCGAGATCAGGGCTCTCAGAGCGTAGAGTCCGGGTGGCGGCACCAGTTTGAACACTTGTCAAGAAAGCGGTCCTACCAAGCCACTCGGACCCAGAGTCAGACACGGAGACGATCCTTTCCTCGGACAACCCCTCGGATGAGGACCTTTCACTTCACAACTCTCCGCAGAATATGCATCACCCCGAACCAGCCTCTCCCAGTGCCCTAGGTACCCCTCTCATTCCTCTTCCTCCTCCGGTAGACGAGGTCCTCCAGCCCGGTATCGTAAGCCCCACCGGCAGGAGTTGGACCAGGCCAAGAAAAGATCATGATGCGGTCCTGCGTACTTCGTCTCCCCATGTCCCTTCTTCTTGAACATTTTGCGGCCCTTTGTTGACACCTGGGCCACTATAACATCTGACTCTTGGGCACTTACCATCATCCGTAGGGGTTACGCCCTCGAGTTCAAGGAACTTTCCCCGACGGGGACTTTTATTTCCACCCCACCCTCGGACACCCTTCTCGACGAAGTACGCTCTCTGCTGCAAAAAGGGGCCATTTCCCCACTACAGACTGCTAATTGGCCCCAAGCCTTTTTCTCCAGATATTTTACGGTGCCTAAACCAGATGGGGGGATTAGGCCCATCTTGGACTTGAGAGAACTAAACCGTTTCCTCCACTACCGTCGATTCCGTATGGTGACTCTAGCTTCCATATTGCCCCTTCTCCACCAGGACCTGTGGTTCGCGACGGTCGACTTGAAGGATGCCTACTTCCACATTGCAATTCAGGAGGCCCACAGGAGATTCCTCACCTTCGCCGTCGGCTCCGACGCCTACCATTACAACGTTCTGCCGTTTGGACTAGCGACAGCGCCGAGAGTCTTCACCAAGTGCCTGGCGCCAGTGGTGGTCTATCTTCATCAAAGCTGCTACAGGGTGTTCCCGTACCTAGACGATTGGCTTCTAGCGGCCTCCTCGCGGGAAAGGCTCCTTCAGGCCATCGACTTCACAATCACACTCCTCAGATCTCTCAGACTGGTGATCAACCTGGACAAGTCCCGCCTCGACCCTTCCAAACAGGTCCGGTTCATTGGCGCCGTGTTAGACTCCAACACTTGCACTGCGTTCCTCCCTCAGGACCGTTTTCAGTCACTCGGGTCGGCTCTGCGTCCTCTCCTAAGCTACAGGAGGGTCAGAGCCAGAGATGTCCAGGTGGCTCTGGGACATATGGCCTCCACAACCTTCGTGACACCGTGGGCAAGGCTTCGACTCCGACTGCTGCAGAGATGGTTCCTCTCGGTCTTCGATCCGATGATGGACTCAGCGCGCAAGTGGCTTACCATCCCGAGACCCGTCGCGTCCTCCCTCAAGTGGTGGCTCAACCCCCAAAACGTCTGTGCCAGCTTACCTTTCTCCCC
>NC_056526.1:159811023-159820161 GCF_019175285.1 Sceloporus undulatus | reverse complement strand
TTGTCCAATAGTTTCCATCTACTGTTTCTGAGAGGATGGTTGCACAAATGGATTTTATGTGATGGAAGGAAAAGCTATTGTATGTCAATGATCTACTTCTTGGAGTCACAACTAACTTATTGCCTGTGTTTTGATTTGTAGAAAGATACATCTGGTGACTACAGGAAAGGCCTCTTGATGCTCTGTGGGGGCGAAGATGACTAACTTAGAGCGATACGGAAAGAAAGCCCTAATCCCTTCTATGTGCCTTCCTCCCTTAATATGGCTAAGCTTGTTGGCAATTAGAGCTGCATCCTATCAAAAGCAATTTGCATATATGTAGTCAAGTGATAACCCTGTTGGAATTTGTATTGGACCACCTACATAGGATTGCCACTACTCAGCAGGGACCAGACTATTTGTATTGTTATTACTATTATTGGCATTATTTTTATTTCAGTATACTGTGTTTTATACATTATGTCAGTATATAGTATGTTCTCAAGAACAAATCCAGTTACCTGGAAGCCCAATGGGCTGGATTTGGACAAAATTAATTGCACTGAAATCCTTTTGCAATCAGTGGCACAAATTTAGTTATCATGACTTACTTGCACAACATTGATTTCAGTAGGGATGGGTTGCAGCTAATTTTGGGTAAATCTTAACTGACAGCCTTAAGTAGAACAGACCCGCTGAACCAAAGAAAGGCATATAAGATTTGATTTATAATGGAGCAATCAAGCAATCTTAATTTAGGAACAACTATAAATTCACAAAATGTGTAACCTTAGAGTTCTCTAGGACTCTTTACTTGTCTACATATGGTGAAATTATAGGTGATCCTACCAATGATACTGTTCACCTATGAGTTCTACAGTTTCCTTCCAGTAATTGATTCAGTTCTGTACTCTAGTTGGGACTAGTGGTTAGATTTAAGCTTTGGCCAAGATTTGATGATGCCACCCTGCCACCAAACCTGCTTTCTCAACCAAAAGATTTCTGAAACTGTGCATCAGGGTGCTGTGAAAATACATCTGCAGTGCTTTCCCAGTAACAGGGTATGCTGAGAACAGGCAGCTGGAGAAATCCCCCCAGGTTTTTTTTGCAGTTGTTTGTCTGAACACTTCCCCAACTGGGAGAGTGCTGCAGTCATCATTTCCCAGTGGCCCTATCTGCAGTGCCTTGGTAATACTTCCATTGGAGGCTGAAAAGGTAAGGTTTTGGGGTCATGTTCAGTTGTTAACAACTGTAAAAGTGAATCATGTGTAGTTACAATATTGAAAATGCAGCATGTAGTCTCATAACTATAACTAAACGTAACTATGCTTACATTCCTAACTCAAAATAAAAATTTAACCAAAATGCCTCTCATACCAATTTACCTCTTTTTCTTTATAAAATAGACAGGAAACCAGAAGTCTGATTCATTTTTTGTGTGTGAAAAAGTGATAGTAAAATGCATTCCAATATTACAAACCATTTTTTCTTGAACCATATTTTGCACTTCATTTAATACTAATCTGAAGAAAGCTTCTGCTAATGGCTTCAACATTGTGAACTGTGCATGGACCAACTTCGTGTATTTGTATCATCTGGTGCTATTAAAAAAGTGGAAAAAATTAAATGAGAAATGAATACTCATTTAATTTTTTCCACTTTTTTAATAGCACCAGATGATACAAATACACGAAGTTGGTCCATCAAATGGATAGCATAAAGAATTAAGAAAGCATATACTTACCACAGATCAGCCTGAAGACCTGTAATATTAAACTGTTCCCCCCTCTGGATGGCCAGAGGTTCCCCACTTTTATTCTAATCTTTGAAAATCATTTCCACTTATCCACCACCCCCCTTCTATAATTTCAGTAGAAACAATGCTCACACATAATTAAGGACTAGAAACATGGTAATCTTGGCAAATCAAGTTAACAATTTCTCATATGTTGGATCAAACATTGATCAGAACAGAGATTGCAGTCATGAAATCAGAAGAAAACTGAGAATGGGAAAGGGCATCTGTGAAAGAACTGGACAACATCCTAAAGTGTAAAGATAAACAGCTGAACATTAAAGAGAGAATCATCCAAACTATTGTATTCTCCATTACCATGTATGGGTGTAAGAGCTGGACATTGAAGAAAGCATATAGGAAGAAAATTAATTCATTTGAGATGTGCTGGAGATCATTGAAGTGTCTGGATGGCCATCTGTTGGGGATGCTTTGATTGTGAGTTCCTGCATGGCAGGGGGTTAGACTGGATCGCCCTTGTGGTGTCTTCCACCTCTGTGTTTCTATGATTCTAAGAGTGCTGATGATTCTGTGGACAGCCCAAAAGACCAACATTTGGGTCATAGAACAAATCGGGCTTGAACTCTCCCTGGAAGCCAAGATGACCAAATCGAGGCTGTGGTGCTTCAGCCACATCATGAAAAGGCTCGAATCATGAGAAAACTTAATGATGCTAGGGAAGGTAGATGGCAGTAGAAAGAGAGGCAGACCGCATGCCAGCTGGATAGACTCAAATCAGGAAGATTACAGTCCTAAGCACAGAGGGCCTGAGCAGAGAGGTAGAGGATAGGAGGGCTTGGAGATGTCTCATTCTCAGGTTCGCTATGAGTTGAGGTCTACTCCAAGGGAGCTAACAACAACAATCTTGGCAGAATGATGGGATGGATGGATAGTTAGATACTGAAATATATAGTCTGTTCCATACTTTATTCTTTTCCTACTTCAGTGGAATTGTTACTGCCACACACTGGCTTCTCTATTTTCCTCTCTGCCCTGAAATAGAACTTTGGCTGCTTCCAGCATGACACTTCTGTGACCCAGAAATACTTTTGAGAAACCAACATTTATGTACGGTATGTTTTAAAAATACTCTTCCATTTGATGAAATGGATTGTAATCCACAAAACCACATGCCTTAAAAGGTCTATATGATCATTAAAAGATCTGTGGCGGGTTACAGACCGCCATAAAGTATGCAGTACATACTAGGGTTAGGAAGGGGCGGTGCTTCCGCACCCCCCTAACCCTAGTACAGACTGAGTCCATACAAAATGGTGGCAGCTGTTCCACACGGCAGCCGCCATGATGGCGTGACGAACGCGCTGCCTCAAAACAAGGCGGCGCGGACGTGATGCCATCGCTCCGCGCGTGAGCGTTTAATGCACCCTTTGCGCGGAGCAGGAAGGAGCTCCCTTTTGGAGCTCCTTTCTGGTTTGCGTCACTGGGCGCAGCCTTCAGATGGCTGCGCCCAGCAATGCAAGGGAGAAAGGGGAAGCAGCCCTTTTCTGCTCCCCGCCACCGCGGGGTGTCCTTGGGGCTTGAAGCCCCAAGGACACCCCTTTCCAGGCTGCAGGGAAGCGGCCTTTTGCCGCTTCCCCGCAGCCTGCAAAGTGGCGGATCGGGGCCTCGGAGGCTGCCGGTCTGGCAGCTGAGGCCCCGATACACCGGAGGAAGGCACGCCTACAGGCCGCCCCAAAGGGGCGGTCTGTAGTGTGTCTATATGATTTGCTAGTTTTGGATGCTGGTACAGCTCATATGAACCATTTCTGAATAGAAATCTTATGTTCAGCTGGATAATTTTTAATGATATGAAGTAAGCAGAAGAAAACTCTAGACCAAATTCAAGTATGATAGTCCTTAGGTGCTTTAAATTTGTAGAATGAGACGGTGCAGTTAGCATTGGTTTTTGGCAGTTCAGCATGAAGAATCAGAGGAGAGAGAAGACAGAGGAATGCAATGAAGAATGAAAAAGTGTGTCCCTTTCCAGGTGTTATCAAGATGAAGACTGAGGGGCAAAACAGACTGCCCCTTTGGAGCGATTGCTGTTGCCCCTTTCCTAGCTGGATCAGGGCCATGGCAACTGCACACTGCAACCTTGATCTGGCGCTTTGCTAAATAGAATGGCAAAATGCCACTCCTTTTAGTGCTGACAAAAAGATGCCTTCTGTTGCGGGTTATGGCTTTTTGGTTGCTCCTTTGGTGCAGCGTGACTAAACGCTGTGCCAACGGAACACTATAATGCCCCCACTATGTGGTTGGGTGCGCAGTGTGATGCCAGCGTGATGCTGGCATCAGGGTGTATGACATCAAAACGCCATGCCCCCTTGCTGCCCCCACGCTGGCGCTTCAAGCCAGTCTGTTTAGCCCCTGAGTCTCAGAGCTTGTATGTGCATTTTCCATGAGGAATGATGGAGTTTGCTTCTGGCACCCACATATGTTTGTGGATCACCTTAACTTTGCATACTGGACCGCTAAGGAACTCCAGTACAGCAGCAGATTTGGCCTGCTTTTGTGCTATTCTTGCTCATTATCATAGGTGCTTCTTTTTTAGCTAGCCAAGAATACAATTATGTATCATTTGGATCAGAATGGAAGGCCGTATTTCTTACATACTCAGGAGCAAACTAGATGTTAAACACACATACAAACAATAAGGCCCAGCTGTGTTTGCATTTAATAAAAAGCAATACCAGGAGGCTGGAGGTGTGAACAGATTGCAAGAGGCAGGCAGGTCTGTGAAACAATTTTCTGTCATTTTCTTCACTGAAATGATCTTGTAGAGACCCATGTGCCTTTATTTTAAATGCACATTTGGACCCCTGGGGCAGAAAAGTTGACTTGCAGACAACAATTACAGTTCCAATGACAATCCTTGGTGAGTTTCTAGGAAAAAAGGAATTGTAGCCAATGGACACAAATATGGTACCTGTCCGTGGCATGTATGACCCCCCCCCTCCAAAATGCCAAGACACCATTTCATCACAAATCTTGTATGCTTATGTTTTACCTCTCTCTAGATCCCTAGGCAGCTAATTGGGAGAATCCAACCAGGAGGCATTTTGCTGCCCAAAGACAAGATGACACCCCCATTACACCTGAGTGCAGCAGCCTGGCCTAGGAAGCCCAGGCCAGTTTGCAAGACACATACCTCTTGTCCTGTAGTATCTTACCATTGCTTTGTGCTCCACAACATCCATTGTGTGAGGCAGCTGCCACAATTGTCTTAAGGGTGTGGCCAGCTTTAACTGACTGCTTATTAGGTATTAGATAGATTTTCTTTCTTTTGTGGAATTTAAAATTAAATGCCAATGTCTGTAGATAATGCTGGAGTCTATTAATTGCCAGGTTCAGGGACATTCTGTTATTATTATCTTGACCAGTATTGGCAGTATTCACAGATTGGGTTTGGGTTTTTCTACAGGTTTTCTCTTATGTAGCTTCTTTATAGTCATGGATGCCTTCTTATTGGCCTATAGCAACAGCTTGCCCTAGTAAAGGGTAGTCCTTGAGTCTTCTGAGAAGAATTCAACATTCTCCATTTGTAAAGATTATTTGAAGAACATTAGGATTCTGGGTGGAGTAAGCTGGATGATTAATTTTGGAGTTATGCTGAAAACCTATTTTTTTCAATCTATAGTATGGCATGGTGGTTTGGGTGTTGGACTATGACTCTGGAGATCAGGGTTCAATTCCCAGCCTAAGCATGAAACCTTGGGCAAGTTGCATGCTCTCAGCCTCAGGGGAATGCAATGGTAAACCTCCTATGAACAAATCTTGGCAATAAAACCCCAGGATAGGGTTGCCATAAGTTGGAAATGACTTGAAGGCAAACTTTTTAATTTTTTAAATAACAGTTTTAGGTGAATGATTTACTTGTTTTCATCCACAAGTTCATATACATGCCTGCCCAACATTTCCTGGTTGCATATTTTGCTGAAAAAACCCCTGCTTTGCTCCAGATGAGTAAAGAAAGCCCAGACCCTTGACAGGGATGACAAAGAAGGGGAATAAAAGCTTTAAAGTACTTTTTCCTGTGGCTTGTGTATGGGTTTAAACTCTACAGGACATCCTAAAATTCTAGCAGTGGTAGCTCAGAACAAAATGTCCCTCGCCAGATAACTAAAATTCTGGAGTTTTGAACTAAGAGCTTAACTGCCATATACATGTGCAGAAGCAGTTGGCATAGCTGGCTTCAAAAGCAAATTTAGCTTCCTTATGGTTCTGGTGCCATCTAGCCACTGTCAGTGTTACTGCTGTGATACAGCGTAATATAATTTTGTACTCTAAAGGCATGAAAAGCAGAGCTCAGAAAGGTTATAAGATCAGCCCTCACATGAGGTATGTGTGTGTTTCCAATTCCAGAGCCCCCAACAGATACCAAATATTGCGAGACCTCAAGTCATTATCAATGTGCGTGCCACAGTGTTGGCATGGCTGTGTGCACACATCATCGACAATAATGGGACAGGACCATTCACAGATGTTCCAGTCTGTGGATGGCTAGCCCACTGATATGGAGGGCTGACTGTGTTTTGACTACAGCCTCCAGAATCCATTAGTCATCATGGCATGTGTGCCCATATTGATCGGGGATACTAGCCTCTACTGAAAGTTAGAAAGAAAACAACACAAATAACTCTCTCTTTCTTTGCCATGTGCTCCACTGTATTTCAGGATTCAATATGAACAAATTGATATTTTTAAATCCATTCTTACAATGTATATGAAGACTGAAAGCTGCCTGATACCAACACATTTAGCTCAGAAATATCTACATAGTATGAACTATTCAGAGGGAGGCAGTCTATCTGTATGAACAAGAGTAACAGAACTTCACATGAAAAAAAAGAGCTATAACCTAGGAGGTGAACAGACCACCCCTAAGGGGTGGCCTGCAAGTGCCTCTTGCTGTGCCGGATTGAGGCCGCGACAACTACATACCACGCCCCCAACCTGGCATTTCTGCGGTGCAAAAAGGAACCGCAAAAAGCAGCTCCTTTTTGCACTGTGGAAAGGATGCCATAGCTGCCAGCGCTGGGGCTTTTGTGTGCTCCTTTGGTGCTGGGTAATCAGGTCGCAGTGCCAGAGGAGTGCCATGATGCCGCCTGCCACGTGGTAGGGCATGTGACGTCATGCTGGCAAAGGGGTAGAGTCAGGGCATACGTCATGTGGATGCCATGCCCCCACTCTGCCCTGAGGCCAACCTTTAGGGTTAGTCTGTCAAGGCTCTTAGTTTCTTTCTTTGTGGCAGGGGAAATCTTAATTTTGCAGTAGTTGTCACCTTCCTCCAATACAGTTCTTTTGCAAATAAAACCCCATAGCAACCCAGCCTGCAGAGCAGGATGAGGCTCTTGACAGTGGCAGTCTTCTTCCTCCGTTTCCTGCTTTATCACTACTGCCACATTTTTAACCTTGCCATCAGCTGTGACAATGGAAAAATCTGGGATTTACTTCTTCAGCTGGCACAGCCAGCCAGGACATTGTACAGTCCCTTCAGTCTGGGACTTTCCTGGTTTTCTGGAACAAATGACAACCCTACCAGATGCTCATCACAATACAAATGAGTATCTGTGGCTTCATTCCCACTACATTATAAATTGGTTTTCAAACTGATCTGAACTGGTTTAAACAGTCCTTGTTCGCACTTGCACCAAATTTCTGGGGCGGTTTGGCGAGGGGGCACATCATTAAACCCATTTAAACCAGTTCTTCCATAACTGTGGAATTCACTGCTTCTTTTGCAATGAATTGATTCAGCACAAGTGTGAACATGCTCTCTATTTGATTTGGTTCATGTGGCATGGTCACCCCTGTGAGATGACTCCATGTTGAATTGATCCATTGATGAATGTGAAGTGGATTAAATTGAAACGGGTAGGTTCGATCACGGCTCGAATAGTGTGAATGTTTATTCGGCACTAAATTGCTTCATTAATTTGACTCAAAAAACAATTTATTTTGCAGTGAGAATGAGGCCACTATTTGTTTCCCAATTTGGCAAGGGGACCTATATGCAGACCTTCCTTATTAAGTTAGAGAAATCAATTAAAAGGTTACATACAATCCTCATACCATTTATCTTGCAGTAAGGCTCATTTGAACTTAGCAAATATGAATACTGTACAGTTCTTTTGTTCTTTTTTCCAGGAAATTGAGTATAACACTGGAAAATATGCAAGTGGAGGTCTGAGTACACAGATAAAGCAAAACTGATTGCTGCACCATTGTCATCAAATACATCACTTCCCATTGCTTGCAGATGTTTCAGTACAAATGTTTAGGCCTGAATTGCCAGTTCACTCATTCATAAAGATCAATATGTTCTCATAGTTGTATGTAAATGAAGTTCTGTTTACAGCCCAAGTGTAGGTCATTTTAGAAGCCTATAATTTGAACCTCACAAAATCAGCTCTCATCTCAGTGCTCAAAGTCCCTGACTAATGAGGGCTATTCTCTACCAAATGTCAGTATTCTCCAGCAATTTCAATGCACTTGGCTTGACTTTTATCTTGTTTACAAAAATGTTTTTGACTGTGGGTGGTGTTTTTGTGAAAGCCCTTTGTTTCCTCACAAAACTCATTATTTTAGAATGACTTTCAAAATGAAGAAACATTCAGATTATTTTCAAACAGACAGAAGAAAAGCAAATTAAAAAAGTCAATAAATTCTGCAAAATTTTAAGCCATCAAGAACACTTTATAGCAGCAATAGGACTAGAAACAACAGGCAATTGTATTCTATAGTACATCTATTTACTAGGATTAAATAGTAAAACTGATGGTCATGTGTATATAGGGTTGCCATAAGTCAGGAGCTCCAAACCGGGACAAATGTAGGACAAATGTAGGGCAACATTTTTAACAAAATGGAGGATGTGCAAAAAAATTGAGGATTTTAAAAAAATGTTAATATGAATGCATGTTTTTTAGGCATGATCAAAATGGAGGACATTTTGGCATTATTCCTAGACAGATGGCAGAAATGTACTTGCCCTCAGGTTCAGTTGTACTCCTCAGAAGTGTGTACTTGGTCAAGGGACTGTGGTTTTTCTTCACTGCGCATGAGTTTATAAAAATCACAGCAAGTTACATTGGCCGTGCCTCAGAGGCTTGTTGATATCAATATCACCACCACCACCACCATCATCATCATCATCACTATAATTGTCCAGGAAAGGCAGACTTGTTAGCATTCAAAGCACCATAAATACACAGAAAATGCACTTCCATACATTTAATAATAAAAAATAATGGGGGAAAAATAAAAAACAAGGCAGGGGTGTATATATTTCATAATAAAAATTAATGTAATAAAATAAAACAAGCAATAATAAAAATTAATAAAATAAAACAAGCAATAATAAA
>NC_056526.1:159802914-159810923 GCF_019175285.1 Sceloporus undulatus | reverse complement strand
GATTCATTTGAGTTGTGGTGCTGGAGAAAAGGGCTGAGGATACCATGAACAGCCCAAAAGACAAACGCATGGGTCCTAGAACAAATCAAGTCTGAAATCTCCCTGAAGGCCAAGATGACAAAACTGAGGCTGTTGTACTTTAGCCACATCATGAGAAGACATGACTCATTAGAAAAGACAATAATGCTAGGAAAGGTAGAAGGCAGTAGAAACAGAGGAAGACAGCATGCCAGATTATTATTATTCTTATTATTTTAGTTTATTTCTAAAGCGCTGTACATACAAATGATCAAATCAATAAAAATGGATGGATACACTCAGGAGTTTATCACACAGGGAAAATCCCATGCAAAAATAGGATTTAAAAGCTGAGGGGGGGACCCAAAAGCAGGTTGATTTTCACACACGTCGTTGTTACACTGGGGTTAACCTGAATGGAAAGTAGACAAAATCCACTCCTTTCTACTTTCAGGATTTTCCGAAAGTAAAAAGGAGCGGCTTTTGTCTACTTTCCATCTACTTTTCGTTCGGGTTAACATCACTTTAACAACGACGTCGTGTGAAAATCAACCCACTTTTGCGGGTCTTTTCCAATTTAAACCCCTGTTTCTGCACAGGATTTACCCCATGTAATAAACTCCTCAGTCAGGAAGGTCACACAGGCCTGTGGAGGACAAGGGGTCTGGGAGACATCTCATCCCCAGGGATGCTATGAGTCCAGGTCAACTAAAGAGCAGTTAAGAACGAAAAACAAACTTGTATAGGTTTTATTTGTAAACTGACCTCAAAGCAGCATAAATCATATCTTCATTCTGAATAACAGATACAGTGAAAATTGTTTTTAAAGAACAGTTTAATAATTACAACTGTAACAGTGGAAATTTTAGATTCCATTTGAAATAATTAACATGATTTGTTTTAAATAAACAAAACAAAAACAAGACATACAGCAGGAAAAGCAACCTGAACAAAGTTGCATACTGGTTTCTGTATATAAACTCTTTGTAACTCCTTTCCTCCGTCGGAAACTATTTCAGGAAATGAAACAAATCCAGCATGCCCTGGTGCCAGTAAAAAGGATTACTTCAACTATGTGTTTAATCAGCATTACTGAAAGCATCCCCTTTTGTAGGCAATAGCAATAGCAAAGCAAAAAATAAGGGTTTCACTCTACTTATGTACAACGAATGGTATGTTAATCCAGAACCAGTACAATGTATGGTATATTAACCCAGAACGAGTTCAACCTATTAAATGACAGTAATGTTCAGCTGCAAACCTGCACTTTCATAAGCAGAAAAGGGCATACAATAAGCTAATTCTTAACAACAAATAAGGCCTATAATCAGCACGAACTCCCATCTTTGTGTCCACATTGTGTTTGTGGAGATAATACACTATAGTGGGACCTTGTTGTCCGCTGGGGTTTGGTCCAGGACCCTCCCCCCGGGTGGATAACAAACTCCATGGATACTCATGTCCTATTAAATATAATGGGAGAGCAAAATGGTGTCCCTTAAATAAAATGGAAAATCAAGGTTTGCTATTTGGAATTTATACTTTTTTTGAATATTTTCAAGCCATGGATGCTTGAATCCATGGATTAAAAATTCATGAATAAGATGTGCTGACTGTACTTGCAGCCTAATGGCAACAGCAGCTATGCAAGAAAAAGACTGATGTTTTCCATTCTTTCCTATGGTTGATAGTCACTTACCCCAATGGGGGAAAAATTATTTAAAAGGAACTGCCAAGTATCAGTTCCAAACAGTAGAACTATGCATCTATTTCATGTATTAGTTTTTAGAGGGAAATTATAAATCAAAGGGCATTAGAGGCACCAGAGCCAATTTAGAGTTAGGCAGAAGTGATTTAACTTTGCTTCATGATAAAGGCAAGAGAAAACGAGACAAAAGGACACATCATCTTGATTATTCTTCAAGTGTTTGGGGATTACTTTGTATTGTTATTTCCAAATGTTTTGATGGCCTTTGCTCCTCTCCCTAAAGCAACTTCCCTGCTTCCACCCCTTCCTGACTTTGTCACTGTTTTGTCCCCTCTAGTCCTAGGTGTTTGTCACACTGAGGTTTTTGCAGCTTTTTGCAGCTCTGATCCGACATGACTGCAGATCCAAGGATGCGAATTCACGTTATAACGTGATGTATTATCACACCTGGTTGCTTTCTATGGGGGGTTGTTCCAAGGTGGATCCACAGTGAATCCGCAGTGACTCCTCATTTTTGTGAATTCGGTAACAAGCGAATTCAGAAAAATTGTTTCCAAGCTCACTTTGATTTCAATCTGAATTGGTCTGGTGTGGAATACAACTTTGCTTCCATCCTGGTATACCCCTCAAAACTCCAAGGTCCCACATATCCCATGATTCCGTGCTGCAATTTTGCCCCATTTGCTTCCGGTATTCCCCCCCCCCCCCCCCCCTCCCTCGCTGCCAAGGGGAAATAAGGTTGTTTCCGATGCCGCTGAGGAAAGGGCAGAGAGCTACTGGGGAATGAATGTATTCACATTTTAACATAGACAGGAGATATGCTGGCGAGGAGGGGGAAAGCAGCTGTTTCCAATGCCGCTGGGGAAAACTGCTGTGTGTGGCTGCAAAACAGACCCTGTCTCCCATAGAAAAGGGTGCTCGTGTGCATGGGAAAACAGACTAGAAAGCCCAGAAAAAGAGTGCTAATTTGGGTGCTAAATCGGACTGTAAAGTCCATAGATGAAGCTGTCATTCATGCGAGGCTAGCATTCACGTGAAAGTGAATCCAGGAAGTGGCTCCCTTCTTCAACCCGGAAGTGCAAAGGTTCATGATGCATTCAGACCCCCACTGAGCATGCGCAAGGGTCCCAATTCGAATAGTTGAATCCGCATGGTATGCACTAGTGTTGTAATACAATGTGCACTCACTCCGCTTTACATGGATACGCATCACATGAACTGCCTTGGATTCGATTCCTCCTCGATTCGGAAGGGCAATGGAAGGGCAACCAGGTGTGATAAAACATATGCATTATAACGTGAATTTGCATAGCTGAACCAGGAGTCACCCCGGATCTGAGCTGCAAAAAAGCCCTATTAATTTGCTCTCTTGATTGGTACAAACAATGAGACGAGAAACGAATCAGTGTCCTATTACCAACCTTAGTGGGAAGTGTATAGGACCTCGGCCTGGCTTATTTACTGTTGGACAATCACGTTGCCCATATGCATTCCACTTCCAAGATGTGAATGCCTTTAGGTATTTAGCTTAAAAGGATATCACTGGTGGCTTTTGGTATTTCTGTGACATAAGATTTTACTTACTTATATGCAAGATGGCAATTCACAGCATTCTTAACAGATTTCTGCCTTCCATCAGATTTCTAGGAGAACTCATAGTGCAGCTCCCTTGTTGTTTTTGCTGACCTAATTTCAGCATAGACTACCAAACAACAGATTTGGCTTCCTTCTTTAATTCCCACATACCTTTGTATGAAATATGAAATGACCCAGCTACAATACAGGAATTTCTTCCTCCTGTCTAGCTGAGAAAATAAAATCAGTGCCTGGATATACGTCTTTGGGCTGATGACATGTTATTACAGCTTCTGCTTTGCTGTGGAAAGTAATAATAATAATAATAATAATAATAATAATAATAATAATAATAATAATAATTTTTATTTTTATTTCCCGCCTCTCCCTGGGGATTGAGGCAGGATTACAACAATAGAAACAACATTACAAGATAAAAAACTAAAATTTCATATAAAATACACTAAATAAAACAGTAAAACTGCTATCAATACAATACATAGACTAAATCATCATTTAAAATACATATCTTTACAAATAGAGGTGGGGTATTTCTACATCCTATGACATTTAAGCTGCCATCATGACCCCCTCTTTTAGCCCACTGTCCTGCCCTATTGTGCTGTGTGGGCATTTGCTGGTTGTGTAAGGGACAGGTAGGAATTGTCTTGCTTTACCTGTTATTTTTTGTTTGTTGTCAGTTTTTTTTTTGGGGGGGGGGTACCTTACATTGTATTGTGTGAGTATTTCAGATGACTGGCATAGGATGGTGCTCTTAAATAAGCAGTTGCTGGAAGGTAGTGGGGGAGGAAGAGTTTGTACAGTGGTGAGCACCTAAAGGCATCAATTTGGTGAAGGGAAGGTCTCTGGAATGGACTTCCTTGGACACGAGATCCAGAGGATGGGGAAAGAGGTTGACCCTTGGGGGTCAACCTCCTTCCCCATCTCCTTAAATCATGGGATATTATTATTACTATTATTATTATTATTATTATTATTAACCTTTATTTATAAAGCGCTGTAAATTTACACAGCGCTGTACATACAATCTTATTAATTGGACGGTTCCCTGCCCTCAGGCTTACAATCTAAAAAGACACGACACAGAGGGAGTGGTGGTGGGGAAGAGGCATCTCTAGTAGGATAATACATATAAAATACATAGCAATACAGGAAATGATTCAATAAAACAGACAACAAAAGAACATCAAATAGCAAGTGACAATTATGCAATGCCTGTGAACGCTTCTCTGAACAGGATGGTCTTCAGCTCCGTTTTGAAGCAGGATGGGATATGGGGAAGGGGTACCTCTGGTGGGCTTTCCCTAAAACAGGGCCAGCCAGGCAGCCATCCAATTACTTGGAAGATTTCTTGGAGCTGGGGCTCAGGTGCTTTGCTCAAAAATGTCTAATGAGGGGGTTGAGCACTTGCCTTGGCAAATCCCACACCTGGTGCTCCAGGTTAAAGTTGAATTACAGTTTGTAAGTAGTTTAAATAAAAGAGCCCTATTTAAACCAAGAATGGTGTCTGGTCTCATTATTTCCTAATGGGTCAGCAATCATTTCCATTAACTAAGGCAAGGAGAGAGAATAATATCAATTATAGTAACACTGTGTATCTACTCCTCTATTGCTTATTGAACAACTGATCAATGGGTTGAGTTGTTATTATTATTATTATTATTATTATTATTATTATTATTATTTTCATTCCAGATCTCATCTCCTGTACCATTGTCTACCTCACCACCCCACTCATATAATTATCTATCACAACCTTAATAGAGCCTGTATTTTTCTCTCATTCTGTTTTGCAAGTTGATTCAGTAATTGTTCATTTGGTGCACTATTTTCATAACAAGCAAAGCTACTGAATTTCCTCTGAAGACATGTGGACATCAGCCAAAAATAACTTTCAGGCCTATATAATGTATTTATAGAAATGCCCTTTGGCCTTGGCTAAGCAAACAAATAAATCTTCCGGATGTGGGGATATGAATTTATGCAAAGGCCAAGTAGGTGACAGGGAATCAGCTAAACATTGTGCTGGGACTGAAGAGTTGAAAGGAGGTTTCTCTGGCCTCTGCCACCAGCCAGAAGACTGGGAGCCACTGGGAGCCTGCAATCCCCAGCCATCCACCAACTCAGGAAGAGGAATGTTTTAGCTAGGGGGGAGACCAGCCTGATCCAAAATTTGGAAATGTTACTTTATTTGAATTAGGGTATGGCCATGCTAGCTTGAAGATTTCAGGAACCGCAGTCCACTTTTCTGAGCTATGTCCCTGACATTAGGGATCTTGGGTCTCCTGTACCCTGCCAAAAATAACTCTTAGGTTCAACTTCCAGTTGCTCTGGGACCACAGAACTAAAGAAGTCACACGCTGGCCTCATTAATCAGCCAGAGGACTGAATACTGCTGACTGATGTTAGTCTGTTGTGTGTGTGAATGAGAGACAAAAGAAGTGGTGTGTTATTATAGCCTCCTGCTGGTAAGCCACCTTGAGAATCGCTTCAGTGAAAGGCAGAACATAAATCTTCAAAACAAACAAGGCTGTTGGAAGCATCCACCCATTCAAGTTTGAAGTTACCAATGTTTTCTTGATCAAGAACTATCTGGCCTCTCTAAAGTCAGTTCCCTCTGCCAGACAATAGGCAGCGTCTGGCTCAATCATAATAAGCAAGAGTTTTATCTTTGACTCAAATTGGATGTGATTCATCACTGTGTGCAATTTGCCATCCTTCTGAATTTTTAAATGCCTGTAAGTAGTTCAGTGGGATCTCAATAAAAATCTATAACTCTTACCACAACAGGAAGTGATTAAGACTCAAAACAGCAATCCACATCCCACCATAAAATTACTGAAAGCTATAAAATGCAGAACACAGTGCACAGGGTTGCTGGAGAAGGCTTCTGGTCTGTACTTTGAATGGTTGTGTAGAAGAGGGAATTTCAATAGGTTCTGGTTGTTACCTGGCTGTATGACAAGCAACTCCTCCTGAAATCCTCTCTTCTACACAACCATTAAGGGTAAAAGACTCCTCTCCATTTTTCAGTTTGGCAAACCTACTGAGTGGAATGCTTACTTAGAAATAAGCCTCACTGTGTTCAATAGGGTTTCCACAAGCATGGAAAGCAGGTGTAGGTGGTGTTTTTATGTCAACAGCTGTATTCCTTTTTGAGACCTGCATCAGCACGGGAAGCTAGAGCCAAAAGTAGTCAAATCCACCCCTTTTTTCTTTCTTCTTGTTCCATCCATCAAGTGAGCTGCTATAAAAAGAACAGATTTATTATTTGAAAGGGGCTTTTGAAATTAGACATAGGAGTGCATGACTTTATGTCAAGAGCTACTGACAGAGCTGGGAAATTTTTTTTTTGGAAAAAAAAAGTACAGATCTGAGAATCATTCTGGTTGAGAGACGCTGGGTGTTGGAGCATGAAAAGTAACAAGCTCTGGCCACAAGCTGTCAATATAAGGCTTGTAGCAACTGTCTGAAAGCCTGGTGTAGTGATCTGAGCATTGAGCTACAACTCTAGGGATCAGGGTTCAAAATCCCCATTCAGCCATTGGGCAAGTCACATCCTCTCAGCCTCAGAGGAAGGCAAAGGCAAATCCTCTCTGAACAAAACACACCAAGAAAACACCATGATAGGTTCATTTTAGGATTGCCATAAGTCAGAAACTACTTGAAGGTACACAACAACAACAACAAAGCAACAGTCTAGATTTATTAGAACTGTATCCAAATGCAATAGCTACAATTACCAGTCATGTCCTCAAAGTCTAACTTTTTAACACACCCAAGTCTAATCATGGCTCATATTTGATTCCTAGCAAAATCTGAACAATGGATATTAGCTTACTGTATATATTTGAATATAAGTCAACCTCATGTATAAGTTGACGACAGGATTTGGAGGCAAAATTATGGATTTTGATACGACCCATGGATAAGCCAAGAGTAAAACATGGGGGCATATAACAAAAGATGTAAAGGATGAAGCAAAGAAAATGGTGTCAAATAACTTAATTCCAGCCAGCATAACTGTTTGTGCTCAGCCTAAAGCCTGGATGGATGAGGAGGGAATTATAGTAAACTGTCTGTGTGATGTGTTTGGGAGGTAACCAGGCATAGGTGGGGCAAAGAAAATGCATACATGTCGAAAAGGATGAAAAGGCAAAGCAAAGCAAATGGTGACTCGGGACTCAACAGCCTGTTCAAGGGTGGCTCTATGCCATCCCTAAACGGGCTGGGTTGGAAACGCGGCAACAAAACGCGGCTCCTATTTGTGTCCTAGAATGGGCACCATAAGGGCCGCAGTGCTCCCTTATGATGCCCCTCATATGCAGCACTATTTTTATGGGAGTGTGCCAAGATGGTGCCCGGGACGCGCGCGGGTAAACGCTCAGCCCCCCACACAACCCTAGTTTGAACCCAGGCCAGCACAAAGTGCCAGTCTGTCCAGGCCTTATGTTACCAATGATTATAGCCTTTGACTTTAATGTGATTACATTGCCTCTTTTTAACCCAGAAAAGCTGACAAATATACACAAAGGTCTTATTCAAATGTTCAAAAGCCTGATTTCTCTCAGTGCTTCATTGAGGGGAAGCACCAAATAGCTGCCATTTTCCTGCCCAGGCATTCAAAAAACTAGATGTGGCATCACAGCAGAGAGGGCAAAGGGAGTCGGTGCCTCTTTAGGTGCTC
>NC_056526.1:159783408-159802814 GCF_019175285.1 Sceloporus undulatus | reverse complement strand
TGCAAATCCTATATGTATCTTCTGAGTTCAGTGGTGCTTATTCCAGGTAAGAATGTATTTGTGTGAAGAACTGGAGCAGTGGTTCTCAAGTTGTGGGGCAGGACCCCTGGGGAATGTGAGAGTTGTTGGGAGTGGCATGAGACTTAGATGCCCTCTTCCCAAACCTTTTCCATCCTGGAGGGGAAGAGAAAAGACAAGGAGGACACTTGGTGCCTCTGCCTGAGGAAGGAGGAGGATAGCTATTTCCTTAAAAGATGTTAAAATATGAATATACACGAATGTGTGAATGAAAATATACACATTAAACAAACCAAATATTTAATTAATATACTACATCAGTTAGGCGGTGCAAGATCTGGATGTAAATGTAAAGGGGGTTACAAGAGTAAAAAGTTTGAGAACCACTGAGAGCATAAATTGTGCTGCTGTTTATCCATTTATTTATTCATTCAACTAAAATAACATCCCATCTGATCTTGGAAGATAAGCAGGGTCAGCCCTGCTTAGTATTTAGATGGGAGACCACCAATGTATACCAGGTGCTTTAGGCTACACTTCAGAGGAAGGAATTGGCAAAGCCATCTCTGAGTATTCCTTGACTAAGAAAACCTATGAAATTCATGGGGTCACCATGAGTCAACAGGTGAAAGAGAGAGAGAGAGATTCCCTCTGTCCTTGCAACCCTGAGTCTCCTAACTTGCTGAAAACAATTAGGAAACTCTCTAGAGCAAATACAAGAGGCCTAGTACAATATCAGCTGTCAACAGCTAACTTGAAGGCACATATGTATGGACACTGAAATGTTACAACCATCTAAAAATCTGACTTAAAAGAAGGAAATAAAAAACAAATCTAGGACCGCTTGGTAAAACTTCTGTATAGATTGAACATTAATAATACTATATTTCCATTGCTAATACTGTACTACTACTATTTAGTTAACTAGTTTCTACTCCACCTTTCTCCCAACATGGGACTCAAAATGGCATACAAAGTTAAAATAAAATATAACTAAAAACCTGATGGTACAAAAGTTTCCAAAAATTAAAACTGGCTGTCATGTGAAAACAACTATTATTTGAAAATAGTATAAAATAATTTTAAAAACACATATAAGACTGTAAAGACAAAAACATGCCCCATGGGAGAAACTCCTCTGTACAACTGGTTAATCAAAAATGCCTGTTTTAATAAGAAGGACCAAGATTCTACATCATGCTGTATGTTTTGAACTTTAAAAATCTGTACAGTTACAGAAATAGAATGAAATCCTGTTAGTGAATTACAAAGATGTGCATCCAGCCAACAGGAGGGCTATGATATGCACTGCATGGTTCTAATGTGCATTGAGTTCTTCCAATGCATAATGGATGTTCCTGATGAGTATCAGGCACTTGTGAAGTGAATTTCACACTAGTGATATAAACTGAACACTTCTCTTGTTTACTGGACACTCCTGATGCTCATTGGACACTTGTGATGCACATGAAGCACTTCTGTTATGCATCAGGTGCTCCCATTTCCCTCCAGCACTTCCTAGGTGGTGTCCTGATGCACACTGGGGAGCAGGGAACCATTCCACTAGCTACCACTGTGCAATGGACACCCCTTTGTAGTAGTTACAGCAGCTGTACACAGACATTACAAAACCGCTCTATTCTATTTCCCTCATACTTAAGTCCACCAACAAAGATGTAAGTCTCATGCCGAGGTCTTTATTGGCTGGTGAAAGGAGAGCCTGGGGGCTAGCTCAGACTTTCATGGGTGGGAATTTCACACACTAGTATTATTCCTGCTCCTATTCCTACCACCACCAGATGAAATTCAGTTCTATGAAACAACAACCTGCTCCCCCTTCCACAAAAATCAGGCAACACTAGCCCAGGAACCAGGCATCAACTGCTGAATTATTCAGTGGTGTAAGTGCAAGCAGCAGAGGAACTTTCTTTTGAGTAAAATTATTGTACTGTAAACAACTAAGAGTGAAGTTACAACATTGCTACAATGAGAAATGGTTTCTATTTATTTTCAACAGCAATTTTAAGGATATTTTGACAATAACTTTTCAACATTCATGTTATTCTCTTAGGGTTCTCCTCTCACAAAAGTGACAGAGAGTAACAGAAAAGTAACAAGCAGCGCAAGAATTAGTGCAACAAATTATTTGTCCAGCATAGCAATGAGTAGCAGCAGTGGGTTCTTTTTTAAAGCACTGAAGTGAGTAAAGGAAATGAATTGCTTAAAAACATTCCAAGCTTTGATTCAGAGTTAGCTTTTCTACTTATTAAATAAATTATTTATTATTTGTTTAGTAATAAAATTTATTAATTTGTAATCAAACTCAATCTGTGCAAGAGGGAGGCATTGTTGGCAGGTGCTTTGATGAACAGAGGAAGTGGTGTTTAATCAGATCTAAATGGGATTGGCCTCCCATCTGAAGGCAAGAGATGGCACCTGGGAAATAAAATACCCATGAGTTCTGTCTGCTGCACCAGCTGTGCCCTCTTCTGGACAAGAGACAACCTTAACTTTATTCTCTGTGCTCAGATAAGAATCTGATTAGATTACTGTAATGGATTAGATATCCAAAGGGCTGCCTCTTGAAAACTTAATTGGGTCCAAAATATTCCTGCAACATTGTTGACTGTGGCTAGATGGAGGCCTCTTACTCCACCAGTGCCAAAATTATTCTACTGACTGCTGCTCCATTTCCAAGGATAACTTGACTTTTTCATTTAGGCCTCTTTACATACTGTTATCCTAGCTTTAATCTTCACTATAATATGAAATGCTTGTTGCTCTGCTTTTTCATTTTTAAAACTGTTTTGTGTGGTTTAACAGTACAGGCATGTGGTATTTGGGATGACATCACAGGTGTCAAAGAAAAGATTTGCCTTCTCCCTCTATGGCCTGCAGAAACTGCCACATTAATCGCTATACCATCAGAGGTCAGACACTGGGAGAAGTGGACAGATCATGGGTATGGGGTGGGAAGATTAGTAGGGAGGACCTGGACCCACAAGAGTGAAAGACATACTAGTTCCAAACCATTTCCCCAATTTAAACAAGGCACCATTAAAACAAACTCTGGAGCTGGTTTAAATTGTTTCCATCCCTGTGCAAGGAAGCTAGAAAGGAGAGGGAAAGAGAGATATAGAAAGAAAGGGAAGAATGGAGATAGAATGGTGAAAAACGTTCCTTCTTCTCTTCCATCTTTCCATCCAGATTTCAGAGCACTCTGACTGAAAAGGGTAATATTTCTCTGTCTATGGTTCCATTTATTGTTAATTTATTAATCTTCTTATTTTTGTATAATCCACTCTGGAATTGGAAACCTTGGTTAGTTTAACCACTGGTCATTTAACTACTACAGATCTACAGAAGCTGCCTCTGTTTTCCATGCTACCTGCTGCCAAGACTCTCACTTTGTTTTGGCTGCCTTCTGTTTTGTTTCAGAGTGTGCAAAACAGCCATTGCTCATGGATTTACTACCCACAACTTTGAAGACATTCAGTGTTGTAGGAATGAAAGCAGGTCAGATTTCAGAGGGTCAGAAACTGATATGGCCAGTTCTCCTTCAGCTCCCTTGTACAGTATCTAGTTGGCTGAAGCTGGGCAGGGAATAGCCAGGGATGGAGCTGGGCCAGGCAAAGACTATGTAGAAGGTACTGAGTGAAGGATGCACAATACCATTTCTTCAGCTATGTCAGTAGTTTTGGGAAGGGAGAGAGTGGCTTTCTAGGCCTGGTAATGATAGGGTGATCATAACAGAAGAAAAGAGATGGGTCTTTAAATCCTTAGTTATGTACACATACCTACACTAGCTTTAGGATCAAAGTGTAGAAGTTCATGATTTAGCTGAAAAGAAGGAAAATTATAGACTATGTGTTAATAATAATAATAATAATAATAATAATAATAATAATAATAAATTTTATTTATGTTTCCCCGCCTCTCCCAGTGGATCGAAGCAGGGTTACAGACTAAATAAAAGCACAAAGTGTTTACCTCAAAATTCAATTAAAAGCAGCTAAATACAATAAAATATCCAACATCAGACAATAACAATAGCATCAACAAGCAAGGCAGGGATCATACATAGACAGGGGCATATCATTCATATCAGGGGGTTTTGTTTTATAGCAGTGGTGGGGCAAATGTGGCACATGGGCTCATGCAACCCATAGGCTGAATGCTCTGGGGACCATTTTAGTGTCCAACTGAAGGGCTTCTATAAATCCCCAAAGCCCCAATTGTCCTTTTTTTCTGAGTTGAGTGTTGGGTGATTTTTTTCATCAGAAAATGGCACAAAATGCACTCAACCATGCACAAAAGATCTGTTTTATTCTCACCTTGGTTTTCTTTCATTACTGAGGCAGCCCAGAGCATTTTGAGGCTACCTACCATGGAACAGAAAATGGCATTCCTTTCCCAAGTTTAAGGGGGTGTGTACAAAATGGCAGCTATATACTTTTGGCAGCTGAGAAAGAAAAAACAGCAAGCACTTCTTGAAAATAAAAGTAAAATCATGAGAAAATCAAACAAAAATTTGCTGCTCTTTCATAATATATACACAGCACTTGCTTCCTTTAAAAATTCTCACATTAGGGAAAGTGAGGTGGCCGCTTCAAACTGTATATGTCGCCTCACTTTCCCTAATATGAGACTAGCCTTCCTCTGGGAGATTCAGAAGAGAGGACTCTTCCTATGTACCAGAGTAGCCCTACCATTAGGCAGACCAAGGTGACTTCCGCAGGCAGCAAATTTTCGGAGTTACAAAAGGCAGAAAAGACAAAGAAAAAGAAGAAAAAGGAAGAGCAGCAGCAGGAGGAGGCAGCTTGAAGATTTTCTTCATCTGGCAAAATAACTTGTCCAGTTTTGGTGCAATTTGTCCAGATCCAGATGGGTGAGAAAGGTGTCTTTTGCAAAAATGCCTTGGTTAAGTTCTGATCACCTTGCCCCTCAATGGTTGCTATGCTTAATTCATGCCTGATCTTCTGTTCTCTTCTAACTTAAACTAATTATGCTTGTTGACTTTTCTTGTAGCATGCAAAGCAGAGTTTGCTTGCTTGCCTTTTGAGTACACTGCAATTCTGACTTCCACAGGGCTTGGAAACGTTATGTTCTGGGAGATGCAGTTCCCAAAAGGTAACATTCCCAAACCCTGCATTACAATGCACATCATCTTATTGTGTTTTAAAGAACAGCCTGGGTTACTTTTCATAGGAGGAGGGAAAGGAGAAAACGGAGAGTAGCTGGCTAGAAGGGAACTGGATAGCTGTTTGATCTAATCCCCTGTTGTAGTGGGATATTTTGAAGTGAAGGCCATTGCTAGATCAGATTCTACACTCCTCATGGAGTGTCCAGACCTGCAGACATGTGTCAATCAAAAACAGGAGTTTATAGGTATTTTAACCTCTGCCAGAAACAGGTCTTTTGCAAAGCTAACAGGTCTTGCCTATTCAAGATCAAACCCTCTCCCACATACTTTGAATTGCAGTTAAATGATAGCTCGTAACAATACCTTATTGCTAGGATAATTCAGCACTGTAGGGAGTGCTCCTAAACCAAGAATGGTGGCAGGGGATGTTACCCTGCCTGCTAATCAGAAAGTCACAGTGTTTATTAATCAATTAATGATAATACATTAGAAAATTTTAACAAAGGATAGAGGCCAGTTTTAAAACTTTTTGGAAGAAAGCTGGGGGGTGCTGGTGACCCTGAGACATAAAGATACTTATGCTAATATCTTTGAATGTTGCAAACCCAAATAGATGTATCTCAGAAGGAGGAAAAGGATATTACAAAATTAATAGCTATAAATAAATTAAAAGCTATAAATAAGTAAATATTTATGTTTAAACTCAAAAAGAGAAGCAACTGAGTCTTAATAATATAAATTTTTAAGGTAGTAATAGGAAGCAAAGCGGTAAATGGATAGATCTGATAAGAAGGATGTTGTTGTGAAGGGTGAGGTGTGGGAGAAGGTGAGAGCCAGTGGTTAAGAAGATGAGATGAAGAAGGAAGAGAAGAAGTTAAGGAAAGGTGTGCAACACGGCAAAGAAGGTATAGGAAGAGATTAAAAGAAGAGATGAAATGAATTTATTAGAATGTGAGGTATGTATGTGAGACAGTTGAGAAGGAGGTTTTACTATTGTTTAAAATAGCTATAATATATGGACAATGGAATCTGTGGACAATACCAGATGAATGTATGGGGATGTCTCTCTCTCTCTCTGTGTGTGTATTTGTTGTTGTGTGCCTTCAAGTCATTTCCAATTTATGGCAGCCCTAAAGTGAACCTGCCATGTTGTTCTTGACAGCATTTGTTCAGAGGCGGTTTGCCCTTGTCTTTCCCTGAGGCTGAGAGCATGTGCCTTGCCCAGGGGCACCCAGTGGGTTTCATGGCTGAACTGGGAATTGAACCCTGGCCTCCAGAGTCATAGCCCAACACTCAAACCACTAGACTTGCTCTCTCTATATCTTATCATGTGTGTGTGTGTGTGTGTGTGTGTGTGTGTGTGGTATTATGTTTAAACTAAAACACTTGATCTCCAGAGTTGTAGCCCAACACTCAAAACATCACCCCCCATGCCCTCCAAGCCCCAGGGTCTGGGTGGGCACCCTCTCAACCCCTTCTGCTCTCAAAGCTCCAAGGACTGGGAGGGCCGCATTTTACAGACCCCCCCCATTCATCCACCCCCCCATCTACAGTCGGAAGAAGTCAACCTTTTGAAATGCTGGCCCCTTTGCCCATGGCTAAGTTGCGCATCCTTGCCCCATTCCTCCCAGGGGCCAGTCATCTCCAGGGCACTTCCATCCCAAGCAATCCTTTCTGCTGCTGCCAAGGCTTTGGGGCTGCCCCCAGGAGGGCGAGCGGAGTCTGGGCAGGCGAGGGTTACAGTGGAGCAGAGAAGGAGGGGAAGAAGGAGGGAGCGTCCTTGGCTTCTCCTCCATCCTCCTCCTCGCTGCCAGTTTCCAGCCCCAGGAGCTCCCCCCTTCTCTCTCTCTCTCTCTGTTCTCCCCAGCAGGCAGCATCCCAAGGAGAGCCAGAGGAGGCAGGGAAGAGGGTCCCCAAAGCAAGCAGCCCCCACAGACGGGCCTTGCTCCTCCCTGCCAGGAGTGGGAGGCAAGGACTCTTCTTCTCAGCCCCCCTGGCTCCCTTCTCTGCCCGCCTGGCTCCGGTGAAAGGTCGCCAGCTTGGAGTTGCGCAGCTCCAGAAAGGAGCCCAGGAGAGAAGAGGGAGGACTGAGAAAACTGAGGGAGAACGAAAAGGACTGAGAGAGAACTAAGAGAATTTAAGGATGACAGGTTTTGCCTTAAGTCAATAGAAAATGATTGGAAGGCACATGATGACATAAACATGGCTGGGACATGACTGTTATCAAGAACTGATTCATCATTTTTGTAAAGCTGAAAAACAGAATCCATGGAAATGGTTGTTTGCATCCTGAACCTTTAGTGACATTTATTGACATTTTATTGTGTCAATAATTATCATGGGTGTTGAAATGGTCTGTGTAAAATAGATGGTGAAGAGCACCTAACAAATTACTAATCAAACCCAACATCTGAGAATATCCCTGAAATGACTCTGAGTTTTAAAAATTACTGTAAACGATGCCACTTCAAGGCGGGTATTGGGTTTTGTACCATTTTTGGAATGGGGCGTGTGTATCAATGCAATCTTGTTCCACTGCAGAGGTTGTGTAGTGTGCTCCTCCACGGATTTCCTTCCAGTTGATGAGGAGTAATGTGTTTTGCTTCGTTCACATAGTATGGATTAAACAAGTGAGGGAATCCTCTCTGTGCTCTTTCATTTTGATACTTTCGGTTTAAAATCTGTGGCTGTGCTCTGTGCAATATGATTAAGCAGTCTTTCATCTGTGGATATTTAAAGTGGATTCCCTCAGTGTGACCTTTTGAGAAATATATTTAACTGTCAAAGCATATTGTTCTCTGATTAAGGCTGTGGTTTGTTTATCTGAAGGACCAAACTGGCAACAGACATGGTGAGTAATTCTTCTTCTCTTCTTTCTTTAGTATGCTTGGGCACTAAAAAGACTCCAAACTTTTAAATTTAATTTTTTAAATAAATAATAATATTCTTATTGAAGCATTTAATATGCCGTGTTTTATCCTTAGTTGTGTGATTTACTCTGAAAAATGTATTTGAAGAACATTTCTAACACGACCCAAATGTACACTCTTTTTTGATAATTGTAGGTCCTCAAGAAGTTTTCATTGTTATTTTGCCTCTGTCTTCTCATTTGCTGCATCAGCAATTCTTTTTTCCTGTTCACCATGTGAGGCTCGATGATCAAGAGAGCATCAGCAAATGCAGCACTGCTCCCTATTATGCGGAGAGAGTGTGACTTGCCCAAGTCCCCCCAGTGGGTTTCCATGTGAGTAGGGATTGAACCCTGATTTTTCTGACTCCCATTTCAACACTCAAACGCTGCACCATGCTGGTGATTTGGAACTATTGGAACCTAAGGGTTTAACTACATCTGAATACAAGCTAGTCTATTCAAACAGGTATTTAAAATCTTTGTTTTATTTATTATTTATATCATGTCTTTCTCCCAACATGAAACTCAAAGCACCTTGCAATACAAGAAAAACAAAATAGCTAAAACAATATGTGCCACAACAGTTTAAAAGCATCAAACAATTAATCCAATTAAACATCAATTAAAACCATTAGAAACTCATTAAACATATGCTGCACACAAAAAACAACACACCATTGAAAAACCGTCTACCCAGCCAGTTAATGGCTGAAGCCCTGTTTGAAGAAGCAGGTCTTTGTCTGCCAGAGAAAAGAGAGCAGAAAAGGGGCCAATTGAGTTTTTCCTGGGACAAGTTCTATAGTCTGGAAGAAGCCACAAGAAGTCTCTTTTCTGTGTCCTCACAGAAGAATCTGTGACGATGACAGGATGGAAAAAGCAGCACTTGGAGATTATCTCACGATAGTAACAGAATTACAACACAAGATAGTGCACAAGAACATTACTTAAGAGTATATCCACACTGGTTGAACACCACTTTAACTGCCATGATATCCTAAGAATCCTGGGATTTGTAGTGCAGTGGTATTCCACCTGATTGTGAGAATGCTCTGGTCCCTCAGCATACTACAAATCCAGGATCTGTAGGACATAGTCAGTGGTGGTCAAACTGCTTTAATTCTGCATGTGTGGACACACCTCAGTGTTGGTGTCAGAAGAGGTTTGTCTTGTGTTAGGAAGAATAAGTAAAGTGGCTCTAGCGGGTTTACCCAAGAGTTTTAAAAACATCACACACAGTTTGAATCAGGGAGGGAGTCATGAGGCTGGCAGATGTTGTGGGACTGCAACCCCCTGGGACTCTGGCCATCACAGGCAGTGTTTGAGGGATCTGGAGGTCTGTATGATTCCCACTCCTTGTTTAAATGAAGTAGCTCCATAGTTTCGGTTAACTGAAAATCCAAATACTTCTGCTTGTATACTGAAAATTTTAATCTATTAGTATTTTCTGTTAGCATTGGTCTTGTTATTTCTTCTTCTTAGTTGAGATCCTTAAGATTTACATAATCTTATAATAATGTGTGCTGAGAAATAATGACTGGGTAAACCATACATGTCTTAATTTTATTGTAAAAGTTGCTTATTCTTGCTTTGTTTTTGCTTCACACATAAACACAATTCGGAAAAAAAAACAAACAAAACCCCCAAAGGACCTGGTTTATAAGCTTGCACACCTGAAACATTGCTAAAATCTGACCCCTATGATTTAAATTAGGACTATCTTTGGGTATTTTAAGCCAGGTTTATATTTAACATCCAGGTGGAGTCACAGTATAACGCAATACATAATATGGCACAGTAAGCGGTTCCAAACGTCACAGAGTTATCTCAGTATCTTTACAAACAGCAATAAGATGTCTGGTATTATTATATCCAGGTAATAGCGGTGTAGATAATATCTCAGGTGAGAGAGGGTGTTTATCTAGTAGTAGAGATTAAGGCAAAATCAGAATGAAGAATTACTTGTTAGGTACTAAGCTGCAACTAGCTTGCATGATGACATGGTATCTATTTTAAAGCTGTAAGTTACGTGAGCCATGCTGATGTACTTCACTAAATCATTCTAAATATGCTTCAGGAGTGAAGAGCTTTTTCATGTAGTGAGATATAAAATTATCTATAATAAGCATGGAGGGTAGAACGGAATGGATAACAGCACGTTTATCCTCTCCTTTTTGGAAAGTTTGGTTTGTCTCCTTCATGTCTGTGATTATGAAGTGGTGGGCAGAAGCAAAAACACAAACAGGGATAATTTTGATCTGAATCCATTTTCTTGATGGTGAGAGAACACTGATGTTAAAAGAAACATACCAATTCAAAAAGTAAGTAACTGCAACATCTTCAGAGAGAGAAATAATCTCTACAGAGCGTAGATATCACAATTTTTCCACTGAATGCTGTAGTCCAGAAATGGGAGAAATTTCATCTTCTCCTCAATTTGTAAGTAACTGTACAGTTTTAAAGAATCCTAGACACTTTCTCTATTCATTTTGAAAGGATTTTTGGTAGAGCACTAGATTATTGTTGGTGCTTCAAATCACCCCCCCCCCCACAAAACACACAAAAGGTGATTTCCCTCTGAAATTAGGAAGAACTCCTGACATAAATAGGTTCAACGTGGAATATAGATGCTGGACTCTCCTTTTTGGGGATCTTAAATAGAGCTTGGTAGCCTTCTCTTGGGAGTGGCTTTATCGTGCATAGCAGGGAACTGGTCTAGGTGGCTCTTGTGGTCCTTTCCAATCCTCTGATCAAAAGGCTCCCACGATACAGAGTAAAAGCAGTCTGGAACTGGGAGCAAGTTATATCAGTTTTACATACATCAGTTACTTCAGTTCATAGTTGAAGGCACAACACAGTATATAAATAAAATAAAATAAATAATTAAAATAATTAAATGATAAAAATTATTCTGGATTTATTATGTCCTGTTTTATCCCATCTGCGGTTGGCATTTACTGTTTTTAATTGCTTGAACCATCTAAACCTTGTTGCTTGTTAAAAGGACTGAAAAAGGCAGCAAATACATAAATTAAGAGTACGCTTCCACACACATCCCTTTCCCAGCCCATCTGTGCTCAAAACAGAAATCCAGTATCACATAGGAAGGTGTCACATGGGAAGACAAATGAAGTCAATTTCTTGCTTGCTTGCAGCTTTTAAGAAAGCACAACTTGAAGCATCTAGATAGCTCCAACAATGTTTGTTTGATTAACTGAAAGGAATACAAAAATATCAGTATGTCCAAGAGTGAATGGTTCAAATTTTCGTGAAGATTTTAAAGCACGTGGTTGAGTGCCTTAGGGCTGCCTTGTCTAACTCTTTGATTCATACAGTGGTTGTTTCTTACACACATTGCAAGTTATATTTATGGATATACATTGGGAGTGCACTTTCATAGTTATATTGGGGTAGGTTTCTTGTTCAAGTGGGATTGTGCCTGGGTAATGCCCTGCCTATGGCTAAAGGCTATTGGTGCATGCTTTGCTGAAGTTTACCAAGAGCATAGTTATCTGAAGGGAATTCTAAATGCTTATTTATACTTGTACATGTTAAGCTCCTTAGGTAAACATGTGTGGAGAGCACAATTGATTCAGGTCATTAAAACAATCCTGCCTTAGAGGTCCATGCAGCTAGCTTTTGTGGGGCCAGAATGATTGCAATATATGGGGGAAATCTGCCACATTTGCTACTACGCAGATGCCTTACGCTGGTGGGTCTTGATGGGGTGACTGTTGGTTCCTATATCAGGAGTGCAGTGAATCTGCTCTGAGTTTATTCCAGAATTAAAGGCTGCCGAAGATATAGATATCGAAGATACAAAGATATAGATACCACCTTTGATGTCTGGAGCAAAATAGAGAAGATTCACCACATCCCTGACATGGAAGCCACGGAAACCCCTAGTCCCCCATATGTAGAAACTGAAACAGGAATGCTCTATATCAGGATCAGAACTGGGGGGGGGGGGTTAAATAAATGCAGCCTCTTTCCGGGACATCTAACCTCTGTCTGGATGCGGTGATCAAATGGTGAAAGCCAACAAGTGTACTTCCCCCTATAAAATTGTAGTTGTTTGTTTTGTTGTTGCTTCAAGTTGTTTTCATATTATGGCAACCATAAGGCCATATGATAGGTTTTATTGGTGGTGCAGTGGTTAAATGCTGTTACGTGCAGCCACTCACTCATAAGTCACAAGGTTGTGAGTTCAACCCAGCCAGGGCTCAGGGTCAACTCAACTTGCATCTCTCCTAGGTCACTAAATGAGTTTGTGGGCCAATTAGCTAACATATTGTATACAACTAGGGAGTGTTTTAAGTGCACTGATAAGCCGTATAGAAATGTACTTGCTTCTGTTATTGCTACTTAGCAAGTTTCTGGCAATCCTAAGGCAACTTTTCATGGTGTTTTCTTGTCACAATTTGGTGCAGGGGGGTGGTGTTTATTTATGCCTTCCTCAGAGGCTGAGACTTGCCCTAGGCCACCAATGGGTTTCCATGGCCAAACGGAGATACGAATCCGGCCTTCCAGAGTCATAGTCCAACACTCAAACCACTTTCACCATGCTGGCTTTCCCCACTTTTCTTCAAAACCAAATAAATTTATTGTTTTTTAAAGTGCACAGGACTCTGTGTTGGTCTATTCCATAGACTGTATGGCTGGCCACTCTGAAAGATGCGTCTTGGTTGCATTCAGCCAGACGAGAAACTTTCAAATGTTGTTCTATTCTTTCTGATTTTAAACTGGGTTAAAATAAATGACCTGTTTATCCAAAATCAAAAGTCTCTGATCATACCAGGAGCGATAGGAAATTTTCTGGGATAAATAAGATGGTGTATGGATCTCCAAAATAAAATGGAAAGTACAAGAACAAAATTCTGGGTACTTTAAACCTTCAATCTGTCTGGATGTCCCGCAGTTGAACATACATATTTGGGTGGGAGTAAGTGGGAATTTTCAGAGGGATCTGAGTGCTCAGGATAGAACAACATTTAACAAAGCATTTTTGGCTTGTTAGAAATGTTAACATGAGTTTCATAATGAACTCTCTAGGTAGGCTTCAAGTTAGAGAATATGTATAAAGTGTATTGCCTGCAAGAATTACTTTTTAAAGTCCAGCACTTAAGATTCTGTCCGATTTTACTTCTGTTTATACTGTGTGCCACCCTACATATGCATGAAGCAGTGCGCTCACTACAGGGCATTTTTTTTGTAACCACAGTTGTGTTGGTTGTACAGAAACAGGAACAGCATCATGCCCCTATTTAGGACTAATTGAAATCATCATTTTTTCAAACATGCATTGTGTGAAGATCTTTTGAATGAGATGAACAAGGAATTGGGATGCGGGCACAATTATATCAGCAAACAACAACAACAACAACAAATATTGAACAACAATAACATTTTCCCCATTTTAAACAATTTAAATGTTTAATTATAAGTCAGTGAATTTAAAAAAGTAGATTCCTCTGGCTAAATAAACAGTTGTCACATAGAAAAAACATTTCCCCATGATTTCACAGTCCAAAGAAAAACATGTCTTTCTGACATAATGCTATTTCCCTTCCCCTCTTTTTAATTAGAGTGACCCACAACCATAAAACCAGCTTTGAAAGATTCTCAGAAGTTCCAGATGTGTTATACCAGGCGTTCATCTGATTCAGATAGGTATTAACAGTTCAAGACTGACATTTTCTCTTTACTTTTTTTTTGTAAAGTTGTTGCAATATTACACAAAATTAAAATTGCTTCTATTGATATGCATCCCGCCATTAGTGAAATGGAGATAATTACGTATTTTTTGTGGGTTTTAGGCTATGGAACCACATTCTAGAGAGTTTATTCTGACATTTTGCGAGCAGCTGTGGTTAGCACTTCAGAGATGCTGGCATGGAAGAGAGTGTGGTATTATACTGTGGTGGGTGAGAGAAGCTATTTACATTTAATCTGTTATTGTTCGTTGTTGAATACAAGGCCTCAGGGGTCTATTTAAATGAATATCCATGACTGCTGGGGAAACCCCCCGCACCGTGGGTGGTTGTTCATTTGCATTTGCTGGTCTTGGTTTTGGTGTTTTCAGGGCTGAAGCCAAACTTTGTTTACTTTAAGGGTTTCTTCTTTCCTTTTGAAATGTCTAGGTGTTTAGGATTTCAATGGCTTTCCTGTGCTTTCTGACCTGATAGCTTTTGGCATGTCCAGATTTCAGTGCTTTCAAACAGCATTTTATGTCCAGGATGGTTTATAACGTGTTCGCTACTGCTGATTTTTTCTGGCTGACCCAGTCTGCAGTGCCCCGCGTGTTTCTGATTTGTGTTTGAACACTGCATTTGGTGGTCCCTATGTAGTCATATCCACAACTGCACGGCATGTGGTAAATTCCTGCAGCCATGGAGAGGGTCTCTCCTGCCCTTTGCTGACCACAGCATTTGCGGATTTATTTGGTCAGTTTGTAAACTATTGGAGGTTGTGCTTCCTCACCAGTTTCCTATTCTGTCTGAGACCCCTTTGATATATGGTAAAAATACCTTCCCTTTGGGTCGTTGTTTGTCTTCACCCCATGGAGATAATTACAACCAGAGACAAGAACATAAGTAAGAATGACGATGAACTGTTCTTTTTAAAAGGATGAATGGTCCACAATGCTTGAAGAGCTCCATTTTCACTCTGAGGTGCTGTGCAATCTGGTCTTATGTATGTTTTCTAGGGGTTATTTAGAGTTTGTTGTTTTTCTAGTGTGACTATGTGAATATTCTCACTCACAATTCTGGTTTTGTTGTTCACACTATTGTTTTTTTTTTTAAAAAAAAAATCAGAACACATCTCTGTGCATCTCTATGAGTTTTGTAGCTCTCTTATTCAGCACTGCAAATAAAGATGGGAGTAAATGATGTGGATGTATTCAAAACAGTTCAAGGCATGCAAAGTTTTATCCCAGTTTATCACAGGTCTATTTGATTACATATAACACAGCCAACAAAGCAAATCTTCAGGAAAATTAAAAAAAACCCAGATTGGGTTTTTCTCCCCCCCCCCCATTTGCATAGCCTTTCCTCGGGTAGAGTGGGAAGCAGGGTAAGGCAATCACATGTGTAGACACATTTATTTTTTAAAAAATTAAGCTTCGATCGCTTAGGTGCTCTGTCAGGTGTCCAAACAAGCATTGCTACATTGACCTCCAAACACAGTAAATACATTACGCCCCCCTGCAACCTCCCCCCGCTCCACATGCATAGATCGATGTGTGAGGAGACCCATTGAACACCATTTTTAACTATTATTTTTTCTTTTTTTACATGCTGCTCGATCGCCCCCCCAAACAGTCCAGGGAGCAATGGGGGAGGCAAAGGGACTTGGGGGATTGAGTTTCCCTTTTCCTTCCCAGAGAAAGTCTGGGAAGACACAGGAGAGCCTGGAGGCAAAGGAACCTGCAGGAATAGAGGCTCCCTTTTCCCTTTCCCAGAGGGAGTCTGGAAGACACCGGAAAGCCAGGAGCAAAGGAACTTGGGGGGGATGGAGGCTCCTTTTTCCCTTTCCCAGAGGGAAAAGCACCTAAGCGATTGATTGGCTGTGACATCAAAGCGCTTAGGCACTTGATTGACAGCTGCTTTTAAAAAAAGAGGTTCCAGAAGGCAATGGAAATGGGGAGCAAAAAAGTCCGCTCAAATTACAAACGAAAATTTCAATGGGAATGAGAACATGAGTCAAAAAAACCTGAGTCCGTTTGCACCTTTTCGTAATAGAAATGAGGGACCAGATTCGAATATGACTTGGAAAAAAAATCAGAGTCAGAATTGCAGCAATATAAGCCGCTTTTTTGCCCAGTGGGAATGGGGCCTAAATAAATCCTAAGAAGGCAAGCCAACAACATTCTTTGACAAAAAGGATCGCGCCACATGCAGGCAGCCAAGGGAGGATGCATCCTCCCACTGAAGGATGCAGTGTGAATTTTCTTTTCTTGAGAAGTATCTGGAGAGAAAGGATGCAATTTGATCTGGGTGGACTAAAATATACTACAAAACTAGAAAAATAAACATAGGCCTGGGACAGACCACCCGAAAAGGGCAGCCTGGCCCATGGCCTTTTTTCCTCCAGAGAAAGCCGCAGCCATCAAACTGTGTGGCTTCACTCGAGGAGGAAAAAGAACTCACAAAAGCGTTCTTTTTCTGCCAAGCCAGTTACCTCTGAGTGCACCAATGGCGCACTCGTGATGTAACTAGCATGGTGCAACATGTGGAGACTGTGTCTGTTACGTCATAAGGGCTGTGCTGTGTACATGGGGTGTCGCCATTATGGTGCCGCCAGTATGTGCAGGGTTAGGATCGTGTGGTTGCCGTGTTGTACCTAACCCTAGCTACGCCGCAACCACGCCACAAAAGGCTGTTGGTCCCACGCCACAGTTTAACAAGATATTAAAACAACATAGTGAAACATGAAGTATTGAGGCAGGAATCCTATGTGGCAGTTTATGAATGTGTAATCTGCAGTTCTATACTTGTGACTGCTTTGTACTTAAGATCCCTGTGTAGCTCATAGTTAGCCATGGAGACTATGTAGAGATCCTGTTCCAGATTTACACTGATTTAAATGATGTTTAGCACTTTCTCCCAGGGTGAACAAAGGTGTGTATCTTATTCAAGGCTGTGCAAAGCCTATGATGCTGACATAAAGCATGTGAAATCCTGGGAACATTGCCCATTGTAATGGGTGTTCCTATTTGGTGAACGTTTAACTATGTATCTTAATCTGTTGTAAACTGTCTTGGGTCTAGAACTAGGGAAATGTCAGGAAAACACAAGGTGGTTTTTAAGTTGAGTCTTAGTGGTGCTGAGGGTTGGACTGATGGCATGCAATGGGAGAGTGCACAGCTATATTGCCCAGTGTATTGTTGTGCAACAGAACATAGTCCAGTAAATAATTTGCATAATGCCCACTGAACAACTAGCAAACAGAATCTTTGGTAATATGACCTTCTAGGATGCAATAGGAAAATGAAGCTCCCATTTGCTTTGGTTGGTGTGGTGCATCTAACTCCTATTTGTCAGTCATCTGGGATGACACACTTGGAATAAAAGAACATATGAGCAACTTATTGAATCAATGGGGTGACTATTTTAGGTGATGGTTGACTATTGACTGGTACCACACAAGCAATCTGAAGAATGTATTATAGACATCATATTTATGTATTTATTAACCCATCTTTCTGAAGCATGGGAGTCTTGTCACACTGACACTAAATTTTACCACTTCCATTTTTATTAAAAAAGAACAGATGTTTGTTCCTTCAATTCATTCTTTAGCCACAGGACACTGTTTTTCTTTGCACGAGGAGCAAGTATTCCATTTGTGTGTTATTTCTGTTTTTTAAAGCCTGAGCAACAGCTATTAGGAAACAATGGGTTCCTTCCTTTATTAACAGCACTGCGTTTTTATAATGTGTTCATTTCACAGACCAACAGCTGGTTGGCTATTAATGTTTTTAAAAGCTTAATCCTTTTTTCATGAGGGGAACAGAAGCAGAGGGACATTATGGGGTGACAAACAGATGTTTGTTTTATGAAAGTGGCACTGATTTCCTTTTGTTTTCTGCATTGCATGCGTCTATATTAAACCTACTTTCATCACTGTATGACACTGGGCGGATACACACCGCCATAAAGTACGCGCTCCGCGCGTACTAGGTTAGGAAGGGCCGTATAGGGTTAGGAAGGTTCTTACCTTCCTGATGGCCCTTCCTCCCAGTACGCGCGGAGCACGTTACTTTTTTGCGGTGCCCATCCACATGGGCGCCGCCATGTTGGACGTAGGGACGCACAGCGTCCAGACGTGTCGCGGCGCCTAGGACGTCGCGAGTCCCGCGCCAGGCGCCTCGCGATGTCATGGAGGCGCCGCAAAAAGAAGCTCCGAAATGGAGCTTCTTTTTTGCTCCGCGCGGGAGCCGCGCGGTTGGCTGCTGCGGCTCCAGCGCGGAGAAATGGCGGCGGCGGCGGACCGCCGCAAAGCGGCGGTCTGTACCCGCACTGATACAGAATACTGCCATTTGCTTTCTCTTCAAGACGGGTAACATAGGTGCAGTAAGACCACGAAAAAGGGCGGCTGCTGGTGTCTGTTTTTCCTCCGGAGGGAACAAAGCCTCCAAACTGTAAGGAAACAGTATTGTCGGTTAATTCTGTGTAGATTTTTTTTTTGCACAGAAATGTTATCTGCACAAAAATGTGTGATCTTTGCCTGTGAGAAGAAAAGTCCTTTTCAGATATTCAGAGAAAGCAAAAAAGAACACATAGGAACACATAACAAATGAATAAGGAGTTTCTTTCCCTTTGTAAATAAGACCTTGGTCTTCACAATGAATCCTGTAGCTGGGGGCTGTGTAGCTGGAATCCTGTTGGGAAATTAGAAGAAATTATACTGTTGGTCTTGTGGTGTATCTGCACAGCACAGCCCTGGCAGTTTCATACACTTTCATTCTCATGGCTTTTTCCTGTGGAACCCTGAAAATTGTAATTTGATGAGAGACTTAGAATTCTTTGCCAATAGGCCTAATGCCAGTTCAGGGGTAGGTAACCTACGGCCCGTGGGCCGCAGGCGGCCCGCCGAGCCGTTGGGACGGCCCTGCTCGGTCCGTTGCCGATTGCCGCCGCCAAAGGCCCCACGGGGCAGGCGCATGGGGCCGGGGCCTCTCGCGCAGCCGCACGGGGCCTTGAGCCTCCCACGCAGGCCCTCAGAAGCTGGGAAGGAGCCTGAGAGGACACGCGCGCGGGTGTCCCCCGCCTCCCCTGGCCTCTGAGGGGCTTGGAGGCCCCTCAGAAGCCGGGAAAGAGCCGGCAGGACGCCAGCGCGGCGTTCTCCGCCTCCTTCCTCGCCTCTGAGGGGCTTGGAGGCCCCTCAGAAGCCGGGAAAGAGCTGGCAAGGAGGCAGGGCGGGTGTCCCTGCCTCCTTCCTCGCCTCTAAGGGGCCTCTCCTCATTTACAGCAGGAGGGCAAGGAGAGAGGAGAGGAGTTGTGTTATGTATGTGTAGAGAGAGAGGTATGTTTTGTGTGTGGTGAGAAGAGAACGAGTTGTGTATGTGTGTGTGAGAGAGAGAGAGAGGGGAAGTGGGTTGTGTGTGAGAGAGTGGGTTGTGTGAGAGGGTTGTGAGAAGGGGAGGTTGTTATTGAGAGAGAGATGTGTTGTGTATGTGTGATGAGAGAGATAAAGTGGGTTGTGTGTGTGAGAGAGAGTGGGTTGTGTGAGAGAGAAGGAGGTTTGTGTGTGTGAGAGAGATGGGGTTTTGTGTGTGTGTATGGTGTGAGACACACACACAGAGAAGTGGGTTGGTAGGTTAGAGAGAGGGTG
>NC_056526.1:159779524-159783383 GCF_019175285.1 Sceloporus undulatus | reverse complement strand
AGGGGGTAGTTGTGTGTGTTAGACAGGGTTTGGTGTGTGTGTGTGTGTGAGAGAGAGAAGTGGGTTGTGTGTGTGAGAGAGCAAGTTGTGTGAGAGAGGGTGTATGTGAGAGACAGGGGGAGGTTGTGTGTGTGAGAGACAGGCGTTGTGTGTGTGTGTGTGCAAAATCCCCTCTCAGCACCTTGTGCCTTTCTGGGTTGAGACAGTTTGCATGCTTTCTTCTTTTTTTTTGAAATGCTTTGTAGTAGTTTCCATGCTTGGAACTATTATTATTATTGTTATCACTCCGGGGGCGGAGCATGTGGCCCCGCCCCTGGAGTGTGGAAGCTCCACCCCCAGCACGCACCCCCGCCCCCAGAGGGTGGAAACTCCACCCCCCAGCTTCGGCCCCCCAGTTGTCTGAGGGGCAGCAACCCGGCCCCCGGCTCAAAAAGGTTGCCTACCCCTGCTCTAGTTCAAGAGAGAACACTAAAGCCGTGGTTTTCAACCTTTGGTTTTCCAGATACTGTAGCCTTCAACTCCCAGAAGTTCAACCCAGCATGGCCCATGGTAAAGATTCTGGAACTTGAAGTTCTTAATCTGTTTGAGACTTTTTACACTGACTCTGGAGCAGTTAATTCCATGTAGCTTATCAAACTACAAGCCCAGAATTCTATTGGAAAGAGACGATCAAACTGCTGTAATTGTACAGCATAGATACATCTTTGGTTATGCTGTCAGTTGGTATAAAAAGCTCCAGTTATTCCATTAGTTGTACTTCTTTGTGGAAATACTTCTCCATTTGTGTGTATGTGTGTATGCCTGCCCTCAATTTGCCTGTAGACATCTGGTGACCCCATGAATTTCATATGGTTTGCTTAGACAAGGAATACTCAGAAGTGGTTTTGCCAGTTCCTTCCTCTGAAATGTTGCCTCCAGCACCTGGTATTTGTTGACAGTCTCCCATCTAAGTACTAGCCAGGACTGACTCTGGTTAGCTTCCAAGATCAGAAGGCAGATAGTACCTTTAGGGTATTTAGGCCACATTTCTCCATTTATTCTTAGCCAACAAGTGGGGTTAAAGCCAAGCTGGCATTCAGGCACAACTCTGCCTCCCTCAGATCTCAAATGGCACTGCAGCTGCTTCACCCAAATGTTTCTGTTACATAAGTTGCACAACAATAGTACTGAACCAGATCTAGGCCAGAATATGCTGCCACAATGTCACTCTCTCCTGGTATCAAACATAAAATTACCAACTTGGTAGATGAAGGGAATGCTGTTGATATAATATATCTTGATTTCAGTAAGGCCTTTGACAGGATTCCCCATGACATTGTTGCAAACAAGCTAGTGAAATGTGGGCTAGACAAAGTAACTGTTACATGGATTTGTAAGAGGTTGATTGGCTGAACCCAAAGGGTGCTCAACAATGGCTCCTTTTCATCCTGGAGAGACGTGACCAGTGGGGTCCCACAGGGCTCTGTCCTGGACCCAGTGCTATTCAAGATCTTTATCAATGACTTGGAGGACAGAATTGGGGGCATACTTATCAAATTTGCTGATGACACCGAATTAGGAGGAGTAGCTAATACCTCAGAGGACAGGAGCAAAATTCAAAATGATCTGAATAGACTAGAAAGCTGGGCCAAAGCTAACAAAATGAAATTCAACACGGAGAAATGTAAGGTACTGCACTTAGAGTGGAAAAATGAAATGCAGAGATATAGGATGGGGGACACCTGGCTGAACGAGATTACATGTGAAAGGGATCTGAGAGTCCAAGTGAGTCAACAGTGCGATGCGGCAGCTAACAAGGCCAATGTGATTTTAGGCTGCATCAATAGAAGTATAGATCAATGGAAGTAATAGTGCCACTCTATGCTGTGCTGGTCAGGCCCCACCTGGAATATTGTGTCCAGTTCTGGGCGCCACAATTCAAAAAGGATGTTGAGAAACTGGAGCGTGTCCAAAGGAGGGCGACTAAAATGTGGAGGGTCTGGAAACCATGCCCTATGAGGAAAGACTTAGGGAACTGGGGATGTTTAGCCTGGAGAAGAGAAGGTTAAGAGGTGATATGATAGCCCTGTTTAAATATTTGAAGGGATGTCATATTGAGGAGGGAGCCAGCTTGTTTTCTGCTGCTCCAGAGACTAGGACCTGAAGCAATGGATGCAAGCTATTGGAAAAGAGATTCCACCTCAACATTAGGAAGAAGTTCCTGACAGTAAGGGCTGTTCGACAGGGGTGTAGAGGAGCCTCCTTCTTTAGAGGTCTTTAAACAGAAGCTAGATGGTCATCTGTCGGGGATGCTTTGATTGAAAGTTCCTGCATGGCAGGCAGTTGGACTGGATGGCCTTGTGGTCTCTTCCAACTCTATGATTCTATGATTCCTTCCCCCAACAAACAAATGGAAATTGCTGAAGAATTGTCCATTATCATGTTCATGCAACCTGAGACAATAATATGCATATTTGCTTTCTTATCTAAAAGTTTACTTGCAAGGACTTGTTTATTTCCCTTAGACTGGATGGTTAGAAAGAAAAGACGTGTTGTGTCTCTCACTGCTGATTTTTCTAAAGGAGCAAACACAGTATACAGTTGTCCTCTTCCCCACATACTTGTCATCCCAGTCAGGGCTTTGGTAATTTCAACAATTGCATAACAAGCACAAACTCTGCAGGTGAAGCTTAATGGAAGAAATGTCTGGCATACATTGACATAATTCATTTTAACTTAGCACACAGCATTTAAAAGCAGAGGAGCACTGCAAGGAAGAAAAGTGGCAATCTAATAATAAAGGCTAAACTCCCTTTGGCTGACACTGAAAGCCAGTCACCTGCCTTAACCCCAAATCCATTCCTCTGTGCCTCAGCACAAATCATATTTCACATTTTAATTCTTCTTAATTTTGTCATTGACTAATAAAATTCTTGTTAAAATAATAATAATAATAATAATAATAATAATAATAATAATAATAATAATAATATAAAAAGTATGTAAATACTTTTGTTTTTGCTTGAGTTTATTCTAAATGTTTTTCCACAGTAGCATTTGGTTTTATTCTCCAACTGTAAAGCCCCAATTACATGGATAGCACTACATGAAGAAGTACATTATTATTATTATTATTATTATTAGAGTGCCCCCCTAGATTTTATTTAAAGTACAGCAGTACTATTTTAAAATATACAATGTGTTAAGGATGGGGAAAATTGCAGATGAAGTTTATTGCAGCATGTTGTCCATTTCCTGTTAGGCAAAGTGCTTCTTCTAGGAAGAAATGCAAATATATAAAAGACATGTGAGCCTAATAGTCAGGCACATGGTTTATGCTGCCTGAAGCTGTGTGGACCAGTTCTGCTCAAAGAGGTAGTCCCTGGACCAGCGCCATTGGCCACAAGTCCCTGGCAAATTCCAGGAAAGAAACAAACAGTTCTACCCAATAGGCACAAATACAGTGCCATGACACACTGCTGGGGGGGGGGGGGAAACCGGGGGCCCGGGCGGCGGGGGGGGGGGGGGGGGCAATTGCTGGTCCTCTGGCAGTTGTGTATTTTTCTCAGAGAGCCTTTCACACACACATTTCTGTATTTTTCTCAGAGAGCCTTTCACACACACATTTCTGTATTTTTCTCAGAGAGCCTTTCACACACAAGTTTCTTAGAGGACATATTTTGTGTGGCTGTCAGCAGTTGAGTCTCCAGCTTCTCTACAGTGGGGGGGGGGGGGGGGAAATATATGTGGGCTTTATTACATGACCCCTGTTCTTGCTTCAGCTGTGTTTGTCAATGTTAATGGGATTATACCTGTTTGTTGTCCCACATCACCACACATTTTCTCAATTGCACAACTTTCCCCATCACGCTTGCTTGAT
>NC_056526.1:159767715-159779499 GCF_019175285.1 Sceloporus undulatus | reverse complement strand
CTTGATGACTTCCCCTTAATCCTGCCTTCAGCTCTATGCCCTACACAGCATGTCTTTGGGCTTTTATTTCTTTTCACGTTTTGTGCAATCCGGAGCTCAGTTGCTGTGATTTTATTTACTTTTTTAAAGAGAAGAAAGTGGGGAGGAAAGTCCCTGGGCTGCTTGGAATAGTGAAGGGGCAAGGAAAAGGATGGGACACTGATACCATGTAACTACCAACCACGCTATGTCCTGGGGACTCAGGCTGGGGAATTACACTATTGAGGCTCATTGAGGGTTTCCCCCATCAATGAAAAGAGATGGGGTGCTTTTGTGTGAGAGACAGATGATACCTGATCAGTCTACTGCGGGGGCTGTTTATCCAAATGTTGATATGATGGCAGTTGTCACTGTTGTTTCTACTCCATCTTCAGTGTTTCAACTTATGGTGACTCTAATGTGAACTTATCACAGGATTTTCTTGGCAAGATTTGTTCAGAGGAGATTGCCATTGCTTCCTCTGAAATGAGACAGTTGACACTGCCCAGGTCACCCAATGAGTTTCTGTGGCTGAGCAAGGATTCAAACCTTGGCTCCCTGAGTAAAACACTTGAGCTGCTACACCATATTGGCTCTGGTAGTTGGTGGGAGTGCAAGCTAACTCAGAGAATATGCTATTGGTAATGGAAAATCACAGCACATGTAGCCAAACAAATACTCTAGACCAGAGCTGAAGTTTAGGTTCAACATTGTCAGGCTTCTGCCAAGGTCACTTGCCAGTTCATGATGAGGCTGGCCTGGTTCCATTGAGTATGAAATTAATAAAAGGCAGGAGTTGGGGTAGAGGAGGAAGGCTACACCATTGGCGATCACTGTAAAAATATCTTGTCTACACCCCCACAAAGCCCCAAACCCTATACTCTTCTAGATAAATTAGTTTGTGCTGACTTACTGGTTTTATTATTGTATTTTGGTTATTAATGCACCTGACTTTTTAAGTTGTCCTCTAGGGAAAATACAGACATGAATTGTCAACATCTGAAATATAATATTAAAAAAATGATTTTGCTATTGCAAAACTTTCAGTATCACAGGATTGTGTCTGTATGGGGAGATACCATCACAGTCACCAAATACATTATGTTAAGGCCATGTGACCTAAAGTAGTGGCAGAGCAGGTGAATTGTACTTCTAACCTTAGACATTTTAAACAACATTTTTAAAGATAAGTGTTAAATTCAGTATGAAGAAAGTGACTAATTAAAAAAAGGTTTTCAAAGGATTACCTGCCTATTAATCCTGCTTGATTTGTATAATGCCAAAACTGATTCAGTTCTCTCTTAAATGGGGGACTGTTAATGTTCTCGTATTTTGTATCCCTTAGAGACCTATGTTTAAGCTCCCTCAGCAACCATTTAGATCGGTTAGGCAACATGTGTCTCATGCAATTATGCTTCCAACAACAAGGTGCCCATAGTTGATGTAAAGAATATTCGTCAAAATACGATTAAAAGAGAAATGTCTGTTATGTGAAGATTCTGAAAGCTTTTAAAGAAAAGAAATTATGGCACTTCTTGATCAACGAGAGTAAAGAATTTTGGCTTTAATTCATGGCCAGGATTTGACTCTTTTGCATAAGCAAAGCTACCCTTCATATTGGATTTTTCTAACGAGGAATGTTCTTTAATCTCTGCCAAAATTCCTTGACATGTAATTGAGTCTGAATGCCACCTAATTGTATGATATTCACCTCTCTTCTCTTTTTTTTCATTCGAGAAATCTGTGAAATATTTCTTGACAGGGGAGAGAAAAAAAATAAGCTTTTGAAAGTGGGACTTTTGAAAAAAGAATATTTTTTTTAAAAAAAAAATCGCATTCGTTTTGATGGGGAGAAGAAAAAATTGGTTCTCAAAACACTAGTTCCCACTTCCCATGTATCCTTGTTCTAAAGCAGGAGTGGTGGATTCATTATTAAGCTTCTAGATGTGGACTGTGTCTCTCACACTACATTAATGAAGACATGACTCCACTTTAACTGCTTTGTATCCTTGGAATCCTAGTTTTTTGCTTCTACTGACTTCTCTGTCAGAAAAAATTCTATACTTCATGAAATTACAAATCCCAGGATTTCCTGAGATAGCCCTAGCAAGCATTAACCCAATGGTAAGGGTGCTGGTTTGTCCAACAATATTTGGAGGACTGTGTGATTCTCACTCAGTTTTCTGGAATGAGTGTTGTTTTATTTTGCATCTACCATGCTGCCAAATTTGGGAAGTGTTGGTGTGCTGGGTGGAGTATTTTCAACATCTTTTATTGGGTTCAGGACTACCAGGGATGTAGCTGGTGGAGCATATTCCCTGCAGTGAATTAAGGGCATATCCCCCCAGCAGTGAAATTTTCCTCATTGCAGTATGCAATGCTGGATATTTGGGAGGTAAAGGGAAAATTTCATTAGCGCAGAATTCTTATCAGGGTCAATGCTTTAATCCCCACTACATTGCTAACATTGTGGAATATCAGTACGCCTTCTTATCCCAGGTTGCCCATTCCAGTTTCAGACATAGATCTGAAACGTGAGATGGAGGCAAAATACACAATCAAAACATTCAGGAAATATCTGGGGGATTGTGACACTGAATAAAGTTTAAAGGAAGTGCTTTACATTTAATTGATAGCGAAAATCCTTAGAATAGTTCCTTGAAAAGAAATGGAACATTTCTGTGTGAGAAGTTATGTATTTAGATCTTTTACAAGGTTACCCCTGTTGTATCAATCATCAGATGAAAAGTAAATTAAATGGTCATCCTCGTAGTATTACAAGCTGGATATCAAAGCTGCTTTGTCAAGGTGTTTTAAATTTTACTTTTCAGATAAGAATGAAAGTTCTTTGGCTTCTCTTTCCTAGGTTGCCCCCTTCTAATATTCATGCCTGATACTCTGGAGGCACTTGTCCCAGTCAAAGCTGTACTAATGGCTAGATCAGTCAGATAAGGCAGTCCTATTTCATCTATTTCTTATTAAACTAAAATTAAAATGATTACTGGTATATAAAATGCAAATCAAGTGATTTTGCTTGCAAACATATTAGAAAAATAATATATTTAAAACAATCATGTAATAGACTAAAAATAACATAGCTATAGTACAGATCTTAGAAACGTTACTACACTCTCAAAATGCCCCAGGCAGCATGACTATTTGAGTTATAGATCTGTCTGCCACATGTACGCAAACACACACACACAATGAGCACACTTTCCCAATCTCTGTAGCAGCTGTAACAATGAGCATAAATATTGGCCAATAGTTCCTGGATCAGGAAACAATGGGTGGCCCCCCATATCAGAGAGCATTAAAAACATTGCTGCACCACTCTCCAACTATTGGATTTGGGTAGTGACATTTCTGATTAAGCCTCTGTTTCCCCATTTTCCAGGCCATTTTTAAAGTGTCCCGTTCTCTCTCCTTTACTTCTTCATGTGTCCTCAGGTTACAACTTGAGTTCAAATTTCTAAAGTAGTTTGCATTCAATTTTGTTTTTTTTGTTTTTAATGGCCTTTGAATCTTCTTCAACCCAGATCTCCCTGTCATCTACTGATGAGCTCCTGCAGATTTCATGGATGGCTTGTATGATTGAGTCACCCATTCTGTACTGTGGTCTTCCTCTTTCCTATTGCCCTCTACTTTCCCCACACATTATAGTCTTTTCTAGTGAGTCCTTTCTTCTCATGATAGGGGCCAAAATATGACTACCTTATTTGGTCTTCTTTCCTCCAGGAAGACTCTGGGTCTGATCTGCTCTAAAATCTCATCCATTGGTCTTTTTGGTCTTACTGGTCCATGGTATTCTCAGAACTCCTCTCCATACCACATGCAAATTGAGTTATCCCCCCCCTTGGCTTTTCTTCACTCTCCAGTTCTCACAACTATACATAAGAAATGGGAAAATACAATGGCAAGAACCATCCTAACTTTAGTATTCAATTATATATCTTTAACATTCAGGGATCTTGCTCCATTCCTTCACAGCTGCCCTTCCAAGTCCTAGTCTTCTGATTTTCTGACGAATCTCTTCTCTGATTGACACATTGAGACCAAATATGAAAAAAATATGGGACTATTTCGATCTTTCATCATATACTTTAAAATTATATAGATCTATTCTGTGGTCATATTTTTTTTGTTTTCTTGATGTTCAACTATACACCTGCATTTGCACTTTCTGCTTGAACTTCTTCAATGATTTTTCTTGATATCTTCCTGTAGAATTTATGGTGTCTTCTTGCAACCTTATATTGTTGATGTTCTTCCTCCAATTTTCACACCTCCCTCCTCTGTCCAGTCCTGCTTTTCTTATTATGTTCTTGGCATACAAATAATAGATAGGGTGATTAAAATACAGCCTTGTTAACTGGAAACATTCTATTTTGCCTATTTCTGTCCTAAGAGTAACCTCTTTGTCTTGAGTTCAGGACATTTATCAGGACTAAACATATGTGGCCCACCCATTGTCTTTAGACTGAGCCATAGGTCTCCTGATCAATACAATCAAATGCTTTGCTATAGTCTATAAAGCACAGACTGATTTTTTTTTTTTTTTGGAAACTCCTGTGTAATTTCCCCATATCCAGAATATGTTTTCCGTATTGATCCCTATTGCCTCTTCTTTTCACAAATCCTTCTTGGATCAAGGGAGCTAAGTAATAGTGCCACTGTATTCTGTCTGGTCAGGCGCCCACCTAGAATATTGTGTCCAGTTCTGGCACCCACAATTCAGAAAAGGACATTGAGAAAACTGGAGCGTGTCCAAAAGGAGGGCGACAAAAATGGTTGTTGAAGGTCTGGGGAAACCATGCCCTATGAGGGAACGCTTAGGGAGCGGGGAGTTTAGCCTGGAGAAAGAAAAGAAGGTATAGGAGGTGATTATGATAGCCCTGTTTAAATATTTGAAAGGATGTCATATTGAAGAGGGAGCAAGCTTGTTTTCTGCTGCCTCCAGAGACACAGGACCCGAACAGTGCAAGCTACAGGAAAAGAGATTCCACCTGAACATTAGGAGGACAACTTCCTGACAGTGAGGGCTGTTCGACGTGGAAATGCACTCCCTCGGGGGTTGATAGATAGAGTCTCCTTCCTTGGAGGTCTTTAACAGAGGCTGGTGGCCATCTGTCAGGGATGCTTTGTTTGGATTTCCTGCATGGCAAGGGGGTTGGACGGATGGCCCTAGTGGTCTCTTCCAACTCTACGATTCTGTGCTTTCTATGATTCTGATATATGGCAATTCTCATTCCATATTGGTAAGAGTCTTTTTGCAGAGTTTTAAGGCCTCACCTTGCTTGGCTGAAAAATTAATGCTTTGGTTTGTAATGCTGCAGTTCCCTTTCTATTCAGGCTTGGAATACAGAGCACCTGCCCCAATTTGAGCATCCATGGGTGGCTCCACCCCATTGTACTTAATGGAGACATATTGCACACGTTGTGGCCATGTGGCCGTACACATCATGTTACCATGATTAAAAATTATGGGACTTCAGATCCTGCAGATTTTGGCCTCTGTGGGGGGAGGTGTCTGGATATGGAAACCCCGCAGATAGGGACGACCAACTGTTATGTTGCGCGTTCTAGTCTGGGCTGTGGCAGCTTTGGAATTTATTTTCACTTTTAGGTACCGTCAACAGCTATTCTGCCCTTGGTTGATTTCATTTGTGTCATTAGCCGCCACATTATTCCTAGTTGTCCTCTGCCTGCCCTTGTGATTCTCTGTGTGTTTCTTAAATTTTTATCGTTTACTCTAAATTCACTTTCGGGGGGAAAAATGATAGGAGGGGGCAGGGACTCCTCCCTCCACAGTAAGGTACAGATAAAAGCAAAAACTTCGCAGCTTTCCTCCAACTTGTGCATCTTCCTACTAAAATTTTTACTATCAGATTCTGATGCCGCTTGTCCAAACGTCTCCCAGTATTATTGTGAAATGTTGGAAGACATGCCACTGCACAAAAGTTTCTCCTTATCCATGCTTTTTGTATGGGTTATATGAGGCCACCTGGGAGGGAAATCGCTAGTGTGAGAATTAAATCAAGACCTTCAAGGACGTTATACAAAAAATGGAAAGGGTAAAATAGGGCGGAGGAAAAAGGTGAAAGCAAAAGATCATTAGAGGACGTGAGGGGAGGACAGTACAAATGCGTAGATAGGGGGACAGCGCTGAATGCAAAGGTGTGGAAGCAGATGTGGATGGAGTAGTTATATATATTGTATTTGAGAGGAAGTGGGCACAGACATGTGAGAAGGAATGCACACTTTAATGTAAAGGATGCTAAGTGCAGTTCAAGTCAGGGCCAAATGGTGGATTTCACATTTTAACTTCTGATACTTCCAAATGTCAACAAGCCCACTTGATTTAGTACAGTAAATTATATTGTTCAGATCAAATGTATATTTTGCACTGCGAATGCTGACAAATGTTTGAAGTTGACCACATGCGTTGCTGGTGGTGGAAATGGATGAGAGGAATGAGGATAATGTAGTCTGGAAAGGAAACATGTTAGGGTAATGTAAAAAATCCTAATTTATGCATTTAAAAAGGTTGCCACACCAACAAATAAACCTAGGATCTTAAAAACACATGTTTTGATGTTTGATGTTCCTGGGTGTTTGTATCCCCCCCCCCCCATCCAGTGTCCAAGGCAAAAAGTTAAAGGTAAAAAAGAGGGGAGAATGCCGCTCTTGGGGGGGGTGCAGGTGGATTGTGGGTTGGTTTATTATTTTTTGTTGATTCAATAATGATGATTATGTTTGATTGATTGTTGATTTGATAATTTAATGTGTGTTTGATATATTTTTGATTAAACGGTGATATTAATGTTACCGTTAACATCATGGTTTAGATTAGAAACATATTCACAACTGCCCGGTTAGAGTGCCACTTTTGCCCCTTTGCAGGAACAAAACTTTTCTCTGTCTAAAACCCTCAGCATTCAATGGGGTGAAGGAAACTAGAAGTTTATTAAACATCAGAATTGTCTTCAGTATAACCAACATATCTTCCTGGGCATAAATATCCTAATACTTAATCACGCTGAGATTTCCGCTATATACTGCCAATTACATTTAAAATTCTTCCTTTTTTTCCAGCGAACACGAAGGGAAAGGAATATCCTCACTATTGTTGCCTGATATTCATGGAGATGAGAAGAGTGATTGTGTTGTTAGGGCACATTCTTTTACAATATTCAAACTTATCGATATAACTACAGGTCATAACACAGGAAATCAAAACAGATACAGGTAAGAAAAATAAAACTATTAAATGGATAGTATCTAGCAATAGCTACAACTCTACTAAAAATTATTCAAATATTGCTAATCCATCTAATAAGTTTAGCCAATTCTTTTTCTACTGATTTCCTTTCAAAACAAAACAAAAATGGCATAAAGAAATGCATCCACCAGCAAATAGCTGGTTCACTCTGCTTCTAAACTTGTGGAGTTATCAATCAGATTCAATGTCTTTGCTCTTACGGCTTTATAAAAAGGGACACTGTAGGATATAATGTTCTCCACTTGTACCCAACCACAAAAGGCTCATTCAGTCAAGTTCTGGTAAACATTTCTGTTTCTGGATTTCATGCCTTATAACATCTTGTAAAGATTGTTCATGCTCTTGCATTCAATTGTACTGTCTCCCAACATCTCCAGTCTGTCATATTTTTTAAACTGAAATTTATCAAGCCATGAGCAATAATAAAGTCAAAGAAAGAAACAACAAAGCATGGATGTAATCTCACTGGAACTAAACACATATACCAAAGAGTATTTGTGCACCAATAATTATTTTGCTACTGCCACTGTTGAAGTCAAGACACCTTTCCTAAATGATGAGAAACCATAACTTGTTGAACAGCAACCAGCTTCCATGTTCATTCAGCCTTCTGACATTATCAGTGAGTTTTTCTATCAATGCATTTTCCCCTATTTTTAAAAAATATATATAATAGTTGAAGTAGAAAAGCAGTCAAAGGATGTAATACAAAGTCTGACTGAATCATATCAATAAGACTTCAGGAAAACCCCTTCAATATAACCATAAGTCAAGTTGGTGCTCCAACTGCAGAGGCAGAAGAAAAGGAAACTGAAAGATTCTGTGCTAGAGTCAAGTAAGAAATTGATCACATACCAAAACAGGAAATGTTGATAATCATAGGTCATTGGAATGCAAAAACAGGAAAGAGAGCAGAATCAAAGATTGTAGAAAAAATTTGATTAAAAAAAATAAGAGAGGAACTTATTGAATTTTGTGCAGCCAACAGTTTGTTCATCACACATTCATTCTTTGAGCAACCAAAGAGGTGACGTTATACATAGACATCATCTGAAGGCCAATATAGAAATGAAATACGCTACATAACTGGAAGCAGAAGATGGAGAAACTTCATTCTTTCTGCAAAAACAAGACTGGGATCTGATTATGGTACAGACCATGAATTGCCCATATTAAAACATCAGGGTAAAGCTAAAGAACACTAAGCCAACCATTGTGCCAAAATACAATCTGAAGAACATCACAATTGAATTTAGAGGAAATGTAAAAAAATACCTTCGCACTGTTAAGCTTCATTGACAGGGAGCTAGAAGTACTCCAGACTTTGTCAGAAAACACACTACCTGCATCCAACAAGAACAAGAAGCTTCATGAGGCTATCCAATTCTGTTTTTCTGGTTTCAAATCCCTCCCGCTTTAGATCCTTTTAAAATCTTTCTCAAAGTTGACAGTGAGGAAACCATTGGCAACTTAATTCTTCTTGTCCTTTGGACATATCATGAGTAGACATGATACACTAGAAAAAAACAATAATACTTGGTAAGATAGACAGCAGTAGAAAAAGAAGAGCACATTCAATTAAGAAAGACACAAACCTGAGTCTGCAAGACCTGAGCAGAACTGTTGATGACAGGTGACTTGGAGGTCTCTCATTCATAAGGCCATCAGAAGTAGTTCACAAGAACAACACCACTATACTCCTGTTGTACTATACAGTACATGTAGAAAGTTGGGAGGGGAGTATTACACTGTGAATGCAGTGCAGCACAAAGGAAGTGTTTAATAGGGTAACCAGAAATATAATGAGGGGAAGAAGGTCAGAGGAAAGCCTCTGTAGTAAACATCACACCCCCATTCCACATATTATTAGTGGACCTCACAGAAATACAAGAGAAACTAAGACATTGGATACAGATGTGGGAATTTATTCCTGCCTGTATCAGAAACTCCAGGGACAGAAATAAACCTATACCCTCACACTGGGTTTAAAAAGTTGCAGCTAGTCCTAGAAATTTTTTTAAAAAATAGACTAGGTTGAAAGGCAAAACATTTGCATATTTTTAAACATTCTGATAGAGGTACAATTCTGTGGCTTTTGGTAAACCTGGATGAGCCAAATGACATAGGTGACTTGAAGAATCTGACCTCAAGATACACTGAATGAAAAGTTTGAAAGCTTAAGAAATACATGCTTCCCTCCTGATGTACTGGTAAGGATAACATTTATTTATGTAATCATAACCAATTTTTCTCCAGTTATAGGACCCAAAGTGGCTTGAGCATAAATTAATGCAAAATTAAGATCAAAACACATCACTAATAGAGTTGGAGAATGATTTAAAAGGAATTAAATAACCTATCATATTTAATGCAAATATTGAAATACCATTTAAAAACACAAGAGTATAACAGCCTCCCCCCCATAAGAGGACGTTCTGTATGCTTGTTTATGTCCAATAGGCTATCTAAATAAAAAAGTCTTTGCCAATGAGTGGAAGAAGCTGAGAGGGGAATCCAACCTATGTTCCCATGGAGCAGCCATCACAAGGACTCTTTCTCAGGTCCTCACCAATGTGAAGATGGTGGGACTGAGACAAAGCCTTCCACAAATAGCTTAGACTTGTATAGGCCTGTAAAGAAATATAAAGTCCTTCAAATCATGTGGAAATGTTGTGAAGTAGATTTATTTTTCTTAAAGTCTGGGTTTCACAAAGAGGATGAATAGTGATCCAGAACGGTGTCTTGGCTGGCATCCTTTTCAAGGAGCCAATAATAGATTTTTTAAGACCGAATATCCTTTAATGAGGACAGGGAATATATTTCCAGGATAAGGGACAGCCTATTTGCTTGCTGGTTCCCTTCTCAGTAGTACTAATAGTAGCTTTTATACTAGTTTTCTCAGAGGCTGCTGAGCTTCTTGAAATATTTTCACAATGCTAGGTGACCTCTTACAGTAATTGCTTCTTTTTTCAGGATGATGGTGATGAGGGTTTTGGCCCACTGCTACAGCTAAAAGGCTACTGAGGATGATCTACACTCAAGAGTCTCTTGAATCCTTGACGTTTCAGGATGTCAGGTTCCAGACTGATACTTGGGCCTAGTGTCTCTTCTTTTTCCTCAGTCTCTGGCTGCATCTGCACTGCAGAAATAATTCAGTTTGACACCATTTTAATTGCCATGGTTCACTGCAATGGGATTCTGGGAATTGTAGTCTGTTGTGGCATCCGGGGATTTCTGGCAGAAAAGGCTAAATGTCTCACAAAACTACAGTTCTCAAAATTCCCTAGCATTGAGCCATGGCAATTAAAGGGGTATCAAGCTAGATTATTTCTGCAGTGCAGATGCAGCCTCTGTGTGTGTGACTGCTGAACTCCAGAATCATCACTTTAACAGACCTGGGGTGAGGGGAAAGAAGTAAGCAGACATTTTAAGGAGTCAAAAGTGTATGTGTGAGAGTATGTCCATATAGACAACACACATAGGTGACCTGAAGGCACGTGTTTTCAGGTTACCTGTTGACTTGCGAGTTTCATAGAGTTTTCTTAAGGAATCACCAGAGATGGTTTTGCCAGTTGCCTCCTCTGAAATATAGCCTATGGCACCTGGCATTCAGTGCTGGTCTCCCATCCAAGTACTAACCAAGGCTGACCCTGCTTAGCCTCCAAGATCATATGGTACTTTACGATACTGAGGCCAGAGGTTAGAAGAAGTGGAAGTGGTTAGGTTAGAAGAAGTGGAAAAATGTGGAAAGTTTACCAACTGAGGATAGGGTCACCTGATAACATTCCTTGAATTGTGGGAGGGAGTGTAGGTGATGCATGATAAAAATATTCCTAGTTGATTGTTTGTTTGTTGTTTGAATGGCAGGATTAGGAGCATTGCATCTGCAGCTACCTTTGGAAGTACAGCAAGAACTGGATTTCAAAGCTAAAGTATCCTTCTCCTGCAGAGAACTCTCCAGCATATGATGGGGCAACAGCAAACAGGCCTGGCATAAACATCTAGGCTGGCACAGCTGCCAGTTTGCCACAGCATCTGTTCGTCTATCTTTCTGTAGTCAGTGGTGGTCAGCTGGGTATGTCCATGGTTACAGAAGCTCACTTTATTATAACTTCAAAACTATGCTACAGCAAAACTGTGCTCCAATTTATTTCAATAGCCATGGAGGTGCCAGGGTGTACCTGAGTTTAGAAGTCAAAACTGCTCTTACTCAGATGATGATGATTTAAAATGCAGTGCTGATAGATTCTCTCCACTTGTTCCATTTTAACACATTGGGTGTTTAGAAACAGTGGTAGGATATAGAATGATTATTTCTGCAGTGCAGATGTAGCCTCTGTCTGGCGCCCATTTAAAATCAACCACATGACACCAGAGGTCCTGAATGAGTGGGGGGGGGGAACCACATAATAATAATAATAATAATAATAATAATAAAAATTTATATCCCGCCTCTCCATCCATATCAAGGTGGCTTACAATAA
>NC_056526.1:159753190-159767690 GCF_019175285.1 Sceloporus undulatus | reverse complement strand
CAATATACAGTAACAATATAAGATAAAACCCATTAGCCCACTCCCACCAACATAACAATTAAAAAATTCCCTATAACAATAAAATACATCCAATTATTAAATAGTCACTAGGGGTTAGATACCAGGGTTTGAACCGCTCGCCATGTAAAGCCACTGGGTGACCTTGGGCCAGCCCACTCTCGCTCAGCCTCAGGGCGCCGCAACCCTCCTGAAGAAACATGCCAAGTAAACCCCATGATAGGTGTGCCGTAAGTCGAGGTGACTCAGGGTGACCAGGTGCCATAACCGCAAAGGGGGACAAGGCACAGAAAAATGTAGGCATTACAAAATAAAAGCTACAAACACTAGTATAAATATAAATCACGCATCTTAGGCATGCTCCAAATGGAGGTTATTTGGAATTCCTCCTGGACAGAAAGTTTAAAAGGCAGGGCATGTTCTGGAAAAGGAGTCCTCTGGTCACCCTGAATGGAGGACCTTTTGGAATTCCTCCTGGACAGAAAGGAAAAGGAGGACAGTCCAGGAAAAGAGGACCAAGTCTGGTCACCCTTTTTAGAAAGGACCTGAAGGTCCACAAGGACAAGGGGGAAGCTCAGCAGGAGATGGGGAGAGAGAGAGTGTGGAGGGAGGCCAGTTTGGTCCAGCCACGAACCCCACCCACCCCTAGCCACTTGTGACTGTGAGGAAGGGAAGAAGGCGGGAGGGAGCCTAGCAAGGAGTGCCCCCAGAAGGCCTCCCCTCTTGGGTGGAGGCCAGTGGGAGCCTGGGAGTGGCCAGAGCCCAAAGGGAGTGGACCTCCTGGGCGGGGGAGGAGGCAGCCGAGCTGAAGACTTTCCCACTCATTCAGCCCTTCGCCATTGCCTCCTCTCTCTGTCTCCTCCGGCTGAAGTTGCTCTGAAGGTGAGTTAGAGGAATGGGAGGGAGAACCCTCTGCAGAGCCCCCCACTCTCCTTTCAGCCCCGGAGCTCAGTCCTGGACTTGCCTCCTCCCAAAGTGGGGAATCCCATGGCAATGGGTCGGTGGTCCCCCCCCCATGATCTCCGCTCCTTTTGAGCCAGTGGTTCCCAAACTTTGTTCCTCCAGGTGTTTTGGACTCCAGCTCCCCAGAATCTGTCTCTCTCCAATCTTGCCTATTTAATTAATTTAAGTTACATTTTATATCTTGGTTTTTAGTGTTATTGTTATTTTATTTTAGGTGTAAGGGATAAGGGGATATGCACTTTTTGTTAGGTCTGTACTATGATTTATTTTATGTATTTCATTGTAACGCGCCTTGATCCTCCTTATGGAAAGGCAGGATATCAATAAATCTATCATCATCACATCATCACATCTCATCATCTCTGGCCATTTGGAGGATATCTTTTGCAGGCTGGTTCCCCATCATAACATCTTTACTAAGCACTGAACAAACATGCAGGCATCTGACTAACATCTCCAGTTGCGTTTTTTAACCCTCTTGTTTGGTTTGTAACATCTTGCCGGATGAAGAAGCCCATGGAGCTTTGAAAGCTGGCAACAAGTATATGTCATTTAGGTTTGTCAATAAAAGTATCATGAGGATTTTTTAGTTAGCTTTATGTTAGAGAGGTTTTACTCATGTAATGTGGCTGTTTTGGATTATACGCAGCTGACAGGTTTGATTCTTCTTCTTATTTTATTTGACCCCCTGCTATGTAAAGTACGTGCAAACATTACAGCATTCTATAATATGTTAATATAATAATAATAATAATAATAATAATAATGAATGCAAAGATCTGACTTTAGGCTGCTCAGAATGAACATAAGAAAGCTAAGCCCAGCCCCGCTTCCACCCGCAGAATTAATGCCTTTCGGCTCCATCCTATGGGATCCTGGATTTGGCCTTGTTTGTGGCAACAGAGCTCTCGGAGAGAGAAGGCTTCTCAGGGAGCTACAAATCCCAGGATGTCATGCATTGAAGCTATGGCAGTTGGAGCAGTATGAAGCTGCATTAATTCTGCCATGTAGACACAAAAAGGAGAACTTTCCTTGCAAGGCCTCTGGGGGAAGTTAAGGGGGAAAGTCAGGGCGTTGGCTGTTGAGAGCAGAGTCCCGAAGTGGAGGAGGCTGCATCGCGCGCTCAAAATGATCCGATTTGATGTGAGTCAAACTGGATTATTGACATTGCGGATGCAGCCGAGCCAGTGCTTTGAATATGTAGTTTGACGCAGCCATTTCTGGGGAAACATTTACACGTGTCGATAACGCTTTAGCTGCGTCCCTTGGAAGTCTCCAGGGCTAAACTGATACTCTGGTTCTCCCTTTTGCAGCTTCTCTTCCTCGCCTGACAAATCCCTGAGCCATGGCAAAAGTAAGTCAGACTTTTCTTGCTTCTTTTTATATCGTTTTCCTTTTAAGGTCCCCATGGGTAAAGGAAAGGCCACATTTTCACGTTTGCATCATTTGCTGATGTTTATTCATCTCATTGTGGATTGATTTGCACATCTATCAGAGCTACCTGTAAAGTAAACAAAAAAAGTTGGGTGCATGTTGTTGTTGTTGTTGTGTGCCTCAAGTCATTTCCGACCCTAACCAGAAACCTGTCATGGGTTTTTCTTGGCAAGATCCGGGGAGGAGGTTTGCCCTTGCCTCCCCTGAGGCTGAGAGAGTGGGACTTGCACAAGATCACCCAGTAGGCTGCATGGCTGAGTTTGGGAATCGAATCCTGGTCTCCAAGTCGCAGTCCCAACACTCAAACCACCATGCGTCAAATTGTAAACAGTAACATTTGACACCATTTAAGTGCTCAACCTTAACCTGTAAGAATCCTGGGACTGGTATTTTACAAGTTCTTTAGCTTCTCTTGCCAAAGAGTGGTGGTGCCTCACAAAACTATAAACCCCAGCATCCTTAGCTTGGAGTACAGCACTAACATGGGTCAAACTGCATTATTTCTACAGTGTAAATGTAAAGCGAGAGTTTAATTCTGTGCAATTTGAACTTAGATCCCCTATGTTAAAGTCCAACATCTTTGAGCATCCTTGAACTTCTTTCCAGGGTAAGCAGCAGTACTACAGTAATCATGTTTGGGGGAAATTTGTCAGCCAGATGATTGCTTGAGTTTTTTAAGTGCTTTATCCATCCTGTAGAATCCTGGGATTGTTAGTTTTACAAGGAACAACGGGTGCACCTACACTGTGGAAATATGCAGTTTGGCCTCTATGCGAAAGAGCAGTACTGTACAAAATTTCACATCCCAGCAGTCTGTAGGATGGAGCCATATTAAAAGGTTAAAGCGGGTCAAACGGTTGTCATTTTCTGCACTATACTTCCCGGTGGCGTTGTGTAAATTCCACCAAAAAAGGTACAGGTACAGGGATAGGAACCAGTAACACCAGAGCTGCCCTGGTTTCCTTTTGTCTCTCACAACCTTTTCCAAAGCTGGTTGATTTTGGTACATGAGAGATGGCATGAGAACTTGGGAAAAAGTTACTTTTCAGACTAAGAGCCCCAGAATCCTCCAGCCACTATAGACACTGGCCATGGATTCTGCAAGCTGTAGTGTAAAGGAATAATTTCCCTAATTTATTGTTAAGATGGGGGAGACTTTACCTTTACTCCAGTTTGCTAACTGTTCAAAGTTGGATTCTTTTCTCAGAAACCCATCCACACTAAGGGAGGGTGAATCAGGCACAATGTGTTCTCCTCCTCCCTGTATGAAATGATCCACGTCAGACTTTTTCCATTTTCCGCTCTTTTCAGCCAAGTTTCTCTGCTCTGTAAATTGGTGGGTGTTGCTGTTTCTATGGTTAAGAAAGGGGAGGGGAGTCTGCATTGCTTCCTTTTGACTATTTATACCTTTCTGGCTACTTTGCCTTTCTTTCTTTCTAAAAGCCGAATAGCTTTTAAGAAGTTATTTCTTCATACACTTTTTGAAATAAATTCTCTGAGTTGCCGGACAAGGCTTTCTTGGCGTGAGGAGGAATGGTAGCTGAGGGTTAAATTATACATGGGGTGGGAGTAAAGAAGGTCAGGTTACACATGGCGTGACTAAACTGCCAGTGTCTTTTAAATATTTCCATAAAGTGTCATTTGAGGACACAAATTGGATTGGGATTTAGGTAAGAGGGACTAGAACGTCTTGTTGTGCTACAGCCCCAGTCTTCCCTCTTCCGGCTGTTAGCCACAGAGAGGGAAAACTGCAAACTGAAACCTGAGGTCCAAACACACTGCAGAATAATCCTGTTTAATACTACTTTAACTGCCGGGCTCAATGCTAGGGAATCTGAGACCTGTGGTTTTGCAAGACATTTAGCCTTCTCTGTCAGAGAGCTCTGGGGCCACGTAAACTACAATGCCCAGGCTCCCCTAGACTGAGCCGTGTGCAGTTAAAGCAGTCTCAAACTGGATTATTTCTGCACTATGTTTTATTGAGTTTTCTCCTTCACTACTAACTCTGGTTTTGTGGGAGGAATGACTCCATTTGCAGAATCAGTTGGGAAAGATAGACACCCCCCACCCCACCCCACCCCACCCCAACACATCACACTCCAGTCCAAATTCTCTTGGGATGCTTTTTTGTAAAATAAAAGACATTTGAAGTTTCAGTTACAAAATGTCGGTGTCAAGTGCAGAGCTTTGAAACGCAACTTCTGAAAGTATAGCTCCCAGAATCCCGCAAGCAGCCTGGCACTATTCAGATCTCTGGGGATTGGGAGTATAATCTCAGGAAGTACAGTATCCAGTTTCCAAAGGTTAATCTGATACAGCTTGATACCTCATAGAATTATAGTTGCAAGGTGACCAGTTTCTATCTAAACAAGGAAAACTTCCTGATGAAACAGACTTCCTTGGAGGGTGGTGCACTCTTCTTCTTTGGATCTCTTTAAGTGGCCAGATGTCCACACCTTAGTGCTTAGCTAGGGATTCCAGCACATAAATCTAGCCCATTGTTCTTTCATGCTGGACTAAGGCTAAAACACTTAGGTGCGGACAGCTGATCTCAGTTTAAACGAGTCTGAAGAAGAGGGTACTACCCTCCAAGGCAGTCTTTTCCTTACTGCATTATCAGAAAGTTTTCCTAATGTTTAGGGGAAATCTTGTTTTCTTCTAATTTGAATTAATTTGTTCTATCTTAGGACATTATCACACTACACTCTTAATGTGCTATTATTTCACTTTAACTGCTCTGTCTGCCCTTGGAATCTTGTATTGGTAGTTTAGGGAGGGACATTCAAAATTCTTAGCCAGAGAACTCTTGTTGTTATTGTTGTCCTTCAAGTCATTCTTACTTATGGTGACCCCCAAACAAACCTATCAGAAGGTTTTCTTGGCAAAATTTATTCAGAGGAGTTTCCAATGGCCTTCCCCTGAGGATGAGGGTAGTGACTGCCTAAGGTCACCTATGGGTTTCATGGCCATGTTGGGAACTGAACCCTGGTCTCCAGAGTCATAGTCCAACATCAAACACTATGCCAAACAGCTCTTAGGCCTACCACTACAAACCCCAGAATTCATAGGAGGCAACCATAGCAGTGAAGTGAAATAATAGCACTGTAACATTGTGGTATGATATGTGCTTCATCTCGGCAGCCAAAAACAAGATGGCTCTATTTTTACATGACATCTCTTCAGATATTATAAAGATGGCTACCCTACCGCCTCTCAACCTCTCCAAGCTAAACACATCCAGTTCCTTAAGCCATTCTTCAAAGCTTGGTTTCCAGACCTTTCACCATCTTGGTCATCTTCCCCAGACATGTTCCGATTGGCAAAGAATGGGTGGCCAAACTGGGCAGAATATTCGGGTGAAGTCTTGACCAAAGTAGAATAGACTGTCACTATCACTTCCCATGATCTGGATTACTTATTTGAGTTGAGGTAGCCTAGAATGCACTGGCTGACTAATGCTATTCTTGTGGTCTGCTGTCAGAAGAGAAATCTGCACAGATTGAAGGAGAATGTATGGTTACACAATTTTTCTAGCAATCTGCTCCCTTACATTGGTTTTTGATGCAATATTGGTTTTTGATGCTTGGAGTCAAAGCATTGCAATAATCCTTTCTGCTTCTTGAAGGTCTTAACATAGTCTGGCCAGAAATGAAATACCTTCATTTGGGAATTTTTTGGACTTTGGTCTTACAGTCCCCCAGCCAGCATGTTTGCGGAGATCTGGGAGTTGTAACTCCCTGCTCCAAAGTAATCAAAATACAGTAGTCCTTGGTAACATTGGAGATGGTTCCATGACCTCCCCCTGCCATGGATAAAAAAATCTGTGGCTGCTCAAGTCCCATAAATACAGTGGCATAGTAAAATGGTGTCTCATATAAATGACAAAATGAAGGTTTGCTTTTTGGAATTATACATATTAAAAATATTTCAACCGTGGATGCTTGAACCTGTGGATAAAAAAAATCTGTGTATATGGAGGGTGACTGTAATGTTATTCTTTTCAAAAAAAAAGAGTCATTCTGTAATAAAAACAGATAGAGTAAATTCTGTGCTTTGTGATGCCATTGGCCTGAAGCCAATAGGGCAACCTCTCCCTTAGGACCAACTCATACCTAACATTTATTGTAAGCCACCTTGATATGGATGGAGAGGCGGGATATAAATTTATTATTATTATTATTATTATTATTATTATTATTATGTGGTTTCCCCCCCCCACTCATTGCCAGGACCTCGGCAGTCATGTGGTTGATTTTAAATGGCCGCCAGACAGAGGCTACATCTGCACTGCGGAAATAATCATTCTATATCCTATCACTGTTTCTAAATACCCAATGTGTTAAAATGGAACAAGTGGAGAGAATCTATCAGCACTGCATTTTAAATCATCATCATCTGAGTAAGAGCAGTTTTGACTTCTAAACTCAGGTACACCCTGGCACCTCCATGGCTATTGAAATAAATTGGAGCACAGTTTTGCTGTAGCATAGTTTTGAAGTTATAATAAAGTGAGCTTCTGTAACCATGGACATACCCAGCTGGCCACCACTGACTACAGAAAGATAGACGAACAGATGCTGTGGCAAACTGGCAGCTGTGCCAGCCTAGATGTTTATGCCAGGCCTGTTTGCTGTTGCCCCATCATATGCTGGAGAGTTCTCTGCAGGAGAAGGATACTTTAGCTTTGAAATCCAGTTCTTGCTGTACTTCCAAAGGTAGCTGCAGATGCAATGCTCCTAAACCTGCCATTCAAACAACAAACAAACAAACAATCAACTAGGAATATTTTTATCATGCATCACCCACACTCCCTCCCTCAATTCAAGGAATGTTATCAGGTGACCCTATCCTCAGTTGGTAAACTTTCCACATTTTTCCACTTCTTCTAACCTAACCACTTCCACTTCTTCTAACCTCTGGCCTCAGTACCGTAAAGTACCATATGATCTTGGAGGCTAAGCAGGGTCAGCCTTGGTGTGATAAACTCTACATGGGGCAACCCTTATACCAAACCCGGAAGCTACAAATGGTACAGAATATGGCAGCCAGGTTGGTTACTGGTACTTCCAGGGCCAGCCACATAACACCGGTGCTCCAAGATCTGCATTGGCTGCCTATTCGCTTCCGGGCACAATATAAGGTGTTGGTGATGACCTATAAAGCCCTAAATGGCTTGGGCCAAGGATACCTGAAGGACCGACTCTCCCCGTACATTCCATCCCGCACCCTCAGAACATCTGGGCAGCAATTACTTAGGGTGCCAGGGGCTAGGCTTACCTCTACCACGAGGAAGTCTTTTCCATCGCTGCCCCGGCCCTTTGGAACACGCTGCCCTCAGAGCTCCGCTCGGCCACCTCCCTGGCCCAATTTAGAAAGGATTTAAAAACCTTTCTGTTTAAGACCGCATTCCCCCAATCAGAGTCCTTGTAGGCCTCCCCTCCTTCGTATTCTGCAAGAGGATTGGCTAACGGGGCTTTTATCTTCTTTTATTACATGGATGTGTAGTTAATTTAAGATGTTTATTGTAACCTGTGTTGTTTTTATGATGTAAACCGCCCTGATCTCAGGAAGGGCAGTATATAAATTAAAAAAATTATTTATTTATTATTATTTATTTAGTACTTGGATGGGACCAGCACTGAATGCCAGGTGCCATAGGCTATATTTCAGAGGAGGCAACTGGCAAAACCATCTCTGGTGATTCCTTAAGAAAACTATGAAACTCGCAAGTCAACAGGTAACCTGGAAACACGTGCCTTCAGGTCACCTGTATGTGTGTCTATGTGGACATAGTCTCACACATACACTTTTGACTCCTTAAAATGTCTACTTACTTCTTTCCCCTCACCCCAGGTCTGTTAAAGTGATGATTCTGGAGTTCAGCAATCACACACACAGAGGCTGCATCTGCACTGCAGAAATAATCTAGCTTGATACCCCTTTAATTGCCATGGCTCAATGCTAGGGAATTTTGAGAACTGTAGTTTTGTGAGACATTTAGCCTTTTCTGCCAGAAATCTCTGGTGCCACAACAGACTATAATTCCCAGAATCCCATTGCAGTGAACCATGGCAATTAAAGTGGTGTCAAACTGAATTATTTCTGCAGTGCAGATGCAGCCAGAGACTGAGGAAAAAGAAGAGACACTAGGCCCAAGTATCAGTCTGGAACCTGACATCCTGAAACATCAAGGATTCAAGAGACTCTTGAGTGTAGATCATCCTCAGTAGCCTTTTAGCTGTAGCAGTGGGCCAAAACCCTAATCAACATCATCCTGAAAAAAGAAGCAATTACTGTAAGAGGTCACCTAGCATTGTGAAAATATTTCAAGAAGCTCAGCAGCCTCTGAGAAAACTAGTATAAAAGCTACTATTAGTACTACTGAGAAGGGAACCAGCAAGCAAATAGGCTGTCCCTTATCCTGGAAATATATTCCCTATCCTCATTAAAGGATATTCGATCTTAAAAAATCTATTATTGGCTCCTTGAAAAGGATACCAGTCAAGACACTGTTCTGGATCACTATTCATCCTCTTTGTGAAACCCAGACTTTAAGAAAAATAAATCTACTTCACAACATTTCCACATGATTTGAAGGACTTTATATCTCTTTACAGGCCTATACAAGTCTGAGCTCTTTGTGGAAGGCTTTGTCTCAGTCCCACCATCCTCACATTGGTGAGGACCTGAGAAAGAGTCCTTGTGATGGCTGCTCTTTGGGAAGATAGGTTGGATTCCCCTCTCAGCTTCTTCCACTCATTGGCAAAGACTTTTTTATTTAGATAGCCTATTGGCCATAAACAAGCATACAGAAAGTCCTCTTATGGGGGGGAGGCTGTTATACTCTTGTGTTTTTAAATGGTATTTCAGTATTTGGATTAAATATGATAGTTTATTTAATTCCTTTTAAAATAATTCTCCAACTCTATTAGTGATGTGTTTTGATCTGAATTTTGCATTAATTTATGCTCAAGCCACCTTGGGTCCTATAACTGGAGAAAAATTGGTTATGATCACATAAATAAATGTCATCCTTACAAGTACATCACGGGGGAAGCATGTATTTCTTAAGCTTTCAAACTTTGCATTCAGTGTATCTTGAGGTCAGATTCTTCAAGTCACCTATGTTATTTGGCTCATCCAGGTTTACCAAAAGCCACAGAATTGTACCTCTATCAGAATGTTTAAAAATATGCAAATGTTTTGCCTTTGAACCTAGTCTATTTTTTAAAAAAATTTCTAGGACTAGCTGCAACTTTTTAAACCCAGTGTGAGGGTATAGGTTTATTTCTGTCCCTGGAGTTTCTGATACAGGCAGGAATAAATTCCCACATCTGTATCCAATGTCTTTGTTTCTCTTTCTGTGAGGTCCCACTAATATGTGGAATGGGAGTGTGATGTTTACCACAGAGGCTTTCCTCTGACCTTCTTCCCCTCATTACATTTCTGGTTACCCTGTTAAACACTTCCTTTGTGCTGCACTGCATTCACAGTGTAATCCTCCCCCCCCCCCAACTTTCTACATGTATAGTACAACAGGAGTATAGTGGTGTTGTTCTAGTGAACTACTTCTGATGGCCCTATGAATGAGAGACCTCCAAGTCACCTGTCATCAACAGTTCTGCTCAGGTCTTGCAGACTCAGGTTTGTGGCTTTCTTAATTGAATGTGCTCTTCTTCTTTTTCTACTGCTGTCTATCTTACCAAGTATTATTGTTTTTTTCTAGTGTATCATGTCTACTCATGATATGTCCAAAGGACAAGAGGAATTAAGTTGCCAGTGGTTTCCTCACTGTCAACTTTGAGAAAGATTTTAAAAGGATCTAAAGCTGGAGGGATTTGAAAACAGAAAAACAGAGTTGGATAGCCTCATGAAGCTTCTCATTCTTTTTGGATGCAGGTAGTGTGTTTTCTGACAAAGTCTGGAGTTCTTCTAGCTCCCTGTCAATGAAGCTTAACAGTGCAAAGGTATTTTTTACATTTCCTCTAAATTCTGTTGTGATGTTCTTCAGGTTGTATTTTGGCACAATGGTTGGCTTAGTGTTCTTTAGCTTTACCCTGATGTTTTAATATGGGCAATTCATGGTCTGTACCATAATCGGATCCCAGCTTTGTTTTTGCAGAATGAATGAAGTTTCTCCATCTCCTGCTTCCAGTTATGTAGTGTATTTCATTTCTGTTTTGGCCATCAGATGATGTCTGTGTATACCGTCACCTCTTTGGTTGCTCGAAGAATGAATGTGTGATGAACAAACTGTTGGCTGCACAAAATTCAATAAGTTCCTCTCTTATTTCATTTTTTTTAATCAACATTTTTCTACAACCTTTGATTCTGTTCTCTTTCTTGCTTTTGCACTCCAATGACCTATGATTATCAACATTTCCTGTCTTGGTGTGTGATCAATTTCCTCCTTAACTCTAGCAGAGAATCTTTCAGTTTCCTTTCCTTCTGCCTCTGCAGTTGGAGCACCAACTTGACTTATGGTTATATTGAAGGGGTTTTCCTGAAGTCTTATTGATATGATTCAGTCAGACTTTGTATTACATCCTTTGACTGCTTTTCTACTTCAACTATTATATATATATTTTAAAAATAGGGGAAAATGCATTGATAGAAAAACTCACTGATAATGTCAGAAGGCTGAATGAACATGGAAGCTGGTTGCTGTTCAACAAGTTATGGTTTCTCATCATTTAGGAAAGGTGTCTTGACTTCAACAGTGGCAGTAGCAAAATAATTATTGGTGCACATACTCTTTGGTATATGTATTTAGTTCCAGTGAGATTACATCCATGCTTTGTTGTTTCTTTCTTTGACTTTATTATTGCTCATGGCTTGATAAATTTCAGTTTAAAAAATATGACAGACTGGAGATGTTGGGAGACAGTACAATTGAATGCAAGAGCATGAACAATCATTACAAGATGTTATAAGGCATGAAATCCAGAAACAGAAATGTTTACCAGAACTTGACTGAATGAGCCTTTTGTGGTTGGGTACAAGTGGAGAACATTATATCCTACAGTGTCCCTTTTTATGAAGCCGTAAGAGCAAAGACATTGAATCTGATTGATAACTCCACAAGTTTAGAAGCAGAGTGAACCAGCTATTTGCTGTTGGATGCATTTCTTTATGCCATTTTTGTTTTGTTTTGAAAGGAAATCAGTAGAAAAAGAATTGGCTAAACTTATTAGATGGATTAGCAATATTTGAATAATTTTTAGTAGAGTTGTAGCTATTGCTAGATACTATCCATTTAATAGTTTTATTTTTCTTACCTGTATCTGTTTTGATTTCCTGTGTTATGACCTGTAGTTATATCAATAAGTTTGAATATTGTAAAAGAATGTGCCCTAACAACACAATCGCTCTTCTCATCTCCATGAATATCAGGCAACAATAGTGAGGATATTCCCAGATTTGTTCAAGTTCATTGACAGAGTTATAGTGTAGTGTGGAGGAGGAGGAGTGATATCAGACTAAATTTGAGGCTAAAGATTAATAATGGCAGCTTCAATCTCTCAGTAATTATGTGTGCAGAGTAATAATGATGACTTTCTCGTCCAGATGTAAGCCATCATGAATGGCTTTTGATCCCGCAATCCCTTCAACACCCATGTATTTTTTGAGTTATAGTGTGAAACTTTATGCATTTTAATGTGAAAGTGATACTTTTAAACAAAAATGACTATATTGTGTCTAGTTTCAAGAAAATGTATACGATTAAAACTGAAGTCACACAGATCAGATTGTAGGAGTTAGAGTTAGTAATGTGTTTGAAAGTTGTGAAACGGATATTTCCAAAAACATTCCACAGACTTCAGACTGATTGATTCAAAGCCAAAATCAACCTAGAGATGTGCCGAAAGCATATCCATTTTTCAACAGGGGGGGGGAGATGCTGTCCATGCCTCTGTTCAAAATTATCAGACTTTGGAATCAGAATATGAGCTTTATGATAAGATAAAATGGAGAAATCTATGTACAGCAAAATACAAGCCAGCCAAATTAAACACCCTTTAAAACACCAAGACAGAGCTGAGTGTAGCTGCCTGTATGACTGCATACACAAAGAATGCAGAAGGAAAATCTGGTGGAGTGTAGCAAAATGAAAATGAGTCAGATGGTAGTTATGAGTCAGATCAATGTGATGAGGTCCCGGGAAAGGAAGAGGAAAGTTAAAAGAGTCAGTTAAAGGACACAGTTGTAGGTTTTCAGAAAATTGAGAGTCTAAAAACCATTTAGAGTCACAAGGCAAATATTGTCTCCAAAACTGCTATAGGAAAACTTCCATCACACATCTATACATGTCTAGTGGCCGGTGGGGCCGGGGGGAATCTATCAAGTTCTTTGGGCTTTACCCTCGGGAAATTAATTGTACAATTTCAGTCTTAAGCTAGATAGCTGAACAGGGCTTATTTACATGTTTATCTACAGTTATTTAAAAAAAAACTGAGGGCAGGGCAAAAAAATGTTGATGTAAGGAGCACTCTGAATGTCAGACCACTGCAAATGGACAGGAGCAATATTTCAAACTTGGAAATCACCCCAGAAGGAGTATCAGATGTGTTACAGCACTAGTAGCTCAGTTATGGACTAGAAGACTTTGCTTTGCTTTTTAGTTATTCATTGAGACCAACTGGTTACTGGAATCACAGCATGTACTGTATTACAGTCAGTCCTCCTTGTCCACAGATTCTTTTATCTATGGATTCAAGCATCCACAGCTTGAAAATATTTTTTTAAAAGTGTAAATTCCAAATAGCAAACCTTGATTTTCCATTTTATACAAGGGACACCATTTTGCTGTGCCATTATCTTTAATGGGACTTGAGCATCCACAGATGTTGTTATCCACGGAGAGTCCTGGAAGCAAACCCCAGCAGATAACAAGGACCCACTGTACTTTGTATGCTGTATTACTTTGAATAAATCTTATCTTCCAAACTGTTTTATTAATTTTGTTACAAAAGTCAGTTTCTTTCTATTTTTCTGGATACATTTGGATACTTTCAGTTCAAGTAAGAGAGAGTTTGCTTGTGTCTGTGTATCAATACTTATTAATTCTCCCCTAACAAGATTGTTGTTGTTTGGTACTACAGTCAAGCATGGCAATTTAAACAGAATTGTCATAGTGTAAATCCAGGTATCAAGGAACAAAGATAGGACTGCAACAATCTTTCTGATTTTAAGATTTGGTTCAGTCTCATTTCAGTGCTTCAGAAAATGGCATCCTTCAGCTTGGACTGATTAACAGCCAGAGCCACACTGAATATTTCTCGTATTTGTATAAGGAATTTTATACACAAAGGGAGTGTTACTTTGAAAGCAAACACTTCAGTTTTCTGCAATTGGTATCCATTGAAATAAATGTATTATGTTCCCTAGGGACATTTTGCAGGAAAGTGTTAGCATTCTGTAAGTCCAAAATATAAAGTGGATGTCAACCTAACCAAAAGAAATCCGTTTGCAACATGTATACAATGATACACACATTTGTATGAGATTTTTGAAATGTATTGGGCATGTATAGCACAATACAATTCATGATAACCTGAAGATGATAAAAGATAACAGACAACCAAAAAACCCAAAATAATTTATAGGGATCCTCCAGATGTTCCAGCTATCAGGCATCTTACCTTGCTTATCTAAAATACTGAAAACAGGCATCTGGCTACTAGCAAAGACAAAATGTACAAGGAGTCCATATCAGAGAATTGTGAAGAATGCCGTATTAACTCCACCTGAAGAGAACTGTCCACTATTCTTATATAAAACATTTTTAATAATTTCATTTTCAGTACTACACTTAATCTTAGCCAAAAGGCTGAGAAGCATTTTCAGTATGATATAGTCCAACAGAAGCAGGATATCACTCATGAAAATGATACAAGCAGAACAGGTAAAAGATAGTAGATGAGTTAATTGGAAGTTGTAATCCAGGAAATCAGTGCTGAACCCCAAGAAAAGAGAGAACCAAAGTGTCAGAATCTGGAAGAGATGAAGAGATGATAATATGCCACATCAGGCTTTCTTAACCTACATTCCACAAAAGATTGGTAGGGATTCCGGGGGGGGGGGG
>NC_056526.1:159712356-159753165 GCF_019175285.1 Sceloporus undulatus | reverse complement strand
GCACAAATGGCTTTTAGTGATGGCGAACAAGTATTGTCTGTCACTGATCTACTCTTGGAGTCACAACTAACTTATTGCCTGTGTTTGTTTGTAGAAAGATACATCTGGCTACAGGAAAGGCTCTTGATGCTCTGTGGGGGCGAAGATGACTACTAGAGCGATATGGGAAAGAAAGCCCTAATCCCTTCTATGTGCCTTCCTCCCTTAATATGCTAAGCTTGTTGGCAATTAGAGCTGCATCCTATCAAAGCATTTGCATATATGTAGTCAGTGATAACCCTGTTGGATTTGTATTGGACCACCTACATAGGATTGCCACTACTCAGCAGGGACCAGACTATTGTATGTTATTACTATTATGGCATTATTTTTTTCGTATACTGTGTTTATACATTATGTCAGTATATAGTATGTTCTCAAGAACAAATCCAGTTACCTGGAAGCCCAATGGGCGGATTTGGACAAAATTATTGCACTGAAATCCTTTTGCAATCAGTGGCCAAATTTAGTTATCATGACTTATTTCACAACATTGATTCAGTAGGGATGGGTTTGCAGCTAATTTGGGTAAATCTTAACTGACAGCCTTAAGTAGAACGACCCGCTGAACCAAAGAAAGGCATATAAGATTTGATTTATAATGGAGCATCAAGCAATCTTAATTTAGGAACAACTATAAATTCACAAAATGTGTAACCTTAGAGTTCTCTAGGACTCTTTACTTGTGTACATATGGTAAATTATAGGTGATCCTACCAATGATACTGTACATCTATGGTTCTACAGTTTCCTTCCAGTAATTGATTCAGTTCTGTACTCTAGTTGGGACTAGTGGTTTTGTGCAACCATCCTCTCAGAAACAGTAGATGGAAACTATTGGACAAGTGAATTATTTTCTACATTATATCAAAAAGCTGGACAAGCAAAACTGGAACCATCGACTTATCTACCACATGCAGAATGCCAAGTCATTAACTCTAGGCATTACAGGAAGAATTTGAGGAATGTTGATATTGAAAGCTAGCTAAGAAAAGAGATGGCCAATCTACAAACCAATTTCAGCCAGTTTTTCTATATTTAAACCAATTGATTTTCATTTCCAATGGCAGTCTACAAGCCTTGTGACAATGGCTTTAACACATATTGATATGAAATAAAACTTCTCTTTGTCTCATCAAATTGTTATTGAATATAACAATTTTGCAACAAACACATAGACACGATTGTTCTTTCTGTTCTTTAATGATCACATACACTGGCTGTATTTCCCACACAAAAAGAGAATAAGTAAGCTCTTTGTATAAAGGCCTACCTGAATTGCATGGTACAAAGATTTTGCAAAATTCCTTCTGAACTCCTGTCTGATATCCAGGAGATCAACTTCACTCCTTGAAACCACAATTCTGATCAGCGTTTCATCATCAGTGCCTGCTCCCTGGTTTTAAAAAAAAAGATGAGAAGGATTTTAAAAATCCATTAAGGATACAATCCAGCCAGTGCTGAGTGCTTTGACATCCAGGTGCTGTGTACTTTCCACTAAAGTCTTTGAAACTTAAACTGCAGCATGTACTAAATTTTAGACTGAGAACTAAGGAAATAACATACAAGCACATTTGAAAATATTACACAGGGTACAAAGATACAACAGAGCAGTGCTCAAAACAGTGGCTTGTGGACCAGAGTCAGTCCTAGTTGTGATCCCTAGCAAGTTTCCAAGGGGAAAAACAGTTGTAGCCACAGCTATGGTATTGATCCCTGGCACATGGGAGAAGGGGGCAAGTTGATATAGACATCAACAGAGATTATTTAAAGAAGCTATACAACACTTTAAGGTTCAATATTCTTACTTACTTTGAGATATAGAGATTATACAAGATGAAATGAAATTTTATTAGAATCCAGTATTTCAGCTGAATGAAGTGCTATGAATTACTGTGCAGCAGATGTTTGGCATCTCAAAAGCCCCTTTCACACTACACAATTATAGTGCCACGATTCCACTTTAACTGCAATGGCAACATCTTATGGAATTCTTGGATTTGACATTTAAGGGAGGGTATCTGGTATTCTCTACAGACAGCTCTAGTATGTCCCCAAACTACAGGATGCCAAGATATCATAGACTGCAACCATGGAAGTTAAACTGGAATCACAGTGCCATAATTAAAAAAGGAAAAGCACCCCAAAATTCAGATTGTGTGTGAACCTAAGTCACATAGTCAAAATTTGACTACTGGTACCATAAAGTAAAAGGTACAAGACAAGGCTTCAATTTAACAGTGTAGTCCTACACAAGAATATCCTGAATTAAGTCCCTCTGAATTCAATGAGAGTTACTCCCACAGAAGTATAGGCTGCAATCCAAACTATGCTTCAGTGAAGGACAAAAAAATGAGATATGATGCATATGGTGGGTGATGTATGTATTTGGACATCATTTCTTTTATTTGTATTTGCTTTCATATTTGTACTAGTTCCTTTCTTCACTTATATACTGTATTCATTTTTTTGTGGTGTGCCTTCAAGTCATTTCTGACTTAGGCTGCCCAGACGTCTTCCTTTTCCAGGACATGGCCTACATTTTCACCTTCTGTCCAAGAAGAATTTCAAATCGTCTTCCATTTTGAGCATGACTAAGAACCATGAATTTACATTTATATTAGTGTTTTTAGCTTTTATTTTGTAATATCCTTCATTTTTCTTGAATGTCCTACATTTTGCAGTTCCTTGTCTTCCTTTGTGGTTGGGACATCTGGTCACCCTGGACTTATGGCGACCCTAAGGTAAACTTATCATGGGGGTTTCTGGAGCTGTGCAAAGCTGTCTATATTTTTATTTTTTACAGTGCCATATACACATAAAGGTGCTTTATAAACAAATAATATGGCAACAACTACAGAGATAAATAAGAGTAAATAGGTTATTATGCACCTAGCTAGCTGTCTCTGTCTCCATCGTGGGTATAAAAATACCATTCTGAATATTATTTGTTCTCATATACAAACAGAAGTTTAGCTATGACCCCAGATGTAGGCTCTAAAATATGATTTAGAAATATGGGGACCAACTTTTTAATGGAGTACTGGAGCAGCTGCATGTTTGCTCAGTGTAGCAGCTAGACTCTGATTGTCATTTTCATTCACTGAGGAAGGGATTTTTAATGCTGAATGATGTACTAAATCAGGCTGTTATATCTTTTAATGGAACAGTGTTGTATCTTTTTTCCTCCTCTCATGTTTTTAAACTATTTTTTAACACTGATTTGGATGCTGTCTTAATATAGCAATCTATTTAACTGTATTTTGCACTGCATTCAAATTTTTAATCATACTATGAGCTACCTTGGCACCCAGTATTTGGAGGACAGAATTATTTTTTTAAAAAAGAGGGAAAAAAGAACATATACCGTATGTATTTACTATGTTGGTATCAAGTAGCAGAAGGCTTTGCAATGATGCTGGAAAATGAAATTGTACTTCCAAGTTTAGATTAGAATCTGAATCATTTGACGCACACATATACACTTAAAGAACACTTTAAAAACATAGAATAGTTGCTGTCACACATCATGAGCCATGGTCTGTCAATACCTCCATATAACAACATTAAGCTGGCACTGAAAGTATTAGAAAAATCCAGTAAGATTGTTACTACCCTTATTTTATTTCATATTCTCCTCAACATTTGAGGCATTTACTTTCTCAGAAATATTAGCAGTAAAACCAGAAATCTTATGTTCTGAGGTATGCCCTCAGAAAATAGCCATATCCTAAGAATTTAGAGGTGAGAGCTGGAAGACAAAATTGATATTTTTTTTCCTAAGTGAGTATATATAGAATTAGACTATCAAGCAGCTAGAAGGTTCAGATGAAAGAAACTAAGATATAGATCATTAACTCAAGACTGTTTAAACTTCAAAAGTGTCTTTGTTGTTGTAATGACTTACTTTCATTGCATAATAGAGACACTCAGCAAAATATGCCGGAACACTTCGAACACACTTCACTGGAAAAACAAAAGAATATACTTTAATATGAAAACAAAGTTTTAAAAACTCTACATCATCCAATGGCAGGCTGGTCTGTGGAAATGGCATTCACTTTCCAACACAGTATAAGCTGTTTCTAGTATCTCTAAAAATAGGAATTCAAGCCAGATGTTCAGTTGGCCACAGTGGTGGATACTGGCCAGTGATCCATGCTTTAAGTACCTTTGTGTTAAGCTACTATAATGAACTCTCCACTGGGCTGCCACTGAAAAAAGATCAGAAGCTGCCACTAGTGGAAAATGTGGCAGCCAATCTGGTTTTGGCTTGTGTTTTAGACACTATATGTCACTAGTCCTGAACCAACTGTGCTGGCCTCTGATTTATTTCTGACTTCAATTCAAAGTGCTCATTTTGCCATGATTCCACTTTAAATGCAGCAACTTTGTTGTATTGTACCTTGGAATTTTTAGTTTAGGGAGGCTTATTTCCAGAATTTCCAACCAGAACCGTAGCGCATCACTATTCTACAGTGGGCTCTTGTTATCCACAGGCTTGCCATCCAAGGATTTGAGCTTCCATGGATGGCAAGTCCTGCTTTTTGAATGGAGGTGTGTGCATGCAGCCATGCACTGCCACAGGTGACAACAAGGCTTCAGGTCCTGCATTTTTAACTTATCCAGGGGTGTGGGGTGTGGAATGGATCCCCTGTGGATATGAAAGTACAACTGGAATAACCTCAGGATCCCACAGGAATCATAACTGTACAGTTAAGTCATGTGAATGAATACCTAGAAAGCCCTACAAAGCTTGGGGCCAGGATTTCATAAATCACCCTTTCTGGATGAGGCTGTCTACAATTTGAGATCTTCAGGTCCTGTTGCATGTTCCACAATTTTGAGATTCCAGGTTGCTCAGAACAATTGAGCAACAGCTTGATTGCAATTATCTTTACCAAGGGAAATTAGGCTCAGTCCATCCCTGCTAAGCTACTGGCAGATGGTCAGAATGGCATTATTTGGTCTTTGTTTTTTAAATCTAGCTTTCAACATTTTTTGATATCTGTTCTGGGGAAAAAACTTACACAATTTCATTTTATGTCACCTTGGGGGTCCTGGTGGGCAGAGAAGCCATAATAACTATTTTAATAACTAAATACTTATAAATAATTGTGAAGCAGCAATCTTTACATTTGGAATCCAACAAAACCAAACAGTGATCCAGGGTTCATTTCTATATACATGTAGATGGGAGTGATTGGCTTTTGTGTATTTTTAATGGTTTTATACTTTTAGCATAGCATGCTTTTAATGATTTTGTATTTTAACCTGTTTTATTGATATGATGTTTTTAAATCTGTTTTTAAAAGTTGCATCAGTTTTGATAGAACCTTTTGTGAGCTGCCTTGGGTCCAATTTAGGAAAAAGGTGGCATATAAATAAAGTATATAAATAAATGATCAGTGAATACAGTAGCACTGAATTGCAAATACATGGGCACAGTAGATCTATCACTATAACTATAACTATCTATATCATCACAAAATCCAGAATTCAGATCACCTCATCAAAAATTCACCTAAAAATCATCCTCCACTCCACCTCTCAGTACTGTTTAACAAACACATAATTCTGACTTTTCCACTATACTTTGTTGGTAGCTATAGGGATCATGAAAACCAGCAGCTTGGAGTGCTGTGAGGCCTCTGCAGCCCTGGTTGCCCTCCGATCAGTGTGGGACCATGGCAACGGCACAATCTAATCCTGACCCAGGCCACCACCATGATTCTGAACTGGTAATTCTGGTAATTTGGATGCTGACAAAGAGAGGACTTTCCCTGGTCCTTTTAGTCCCGGCTTTACCCGGCCGGGAGCATTCTCTATGCAGCTTCCAATTGTTCCTGGGCATGCATAATCCGCACACCCTGCACCCAAAGTGGCCAGAGGTTGCTCTTTCCTGACTGTCTGTTTCGGGGCCTTATAAAGAATATACTGGAAGAGGCTTTTTAATTACCAGTTGCCAGAAGCAGCTTCTCCATAGCACCAGAAGTTTCCCGGTCAATTGTTTCTTCAATTTGAAAGCCAGAGATGGTCATGTACTTGTCAAAGACTGAAAGACAAAAAAAAAAAAAGTTACAAGTAATGATATAAGAGTTTGTCTTCATTTGCCAGGATACTCCAGGGTGCTCCCAGAGTATTCTGGGACTCCCTTTATCTGCTCTCTGCTGCAGGTTTTTGGCTCTTGCAGCAAATGATAGCTCTTAAGAGTCAGATCTGGCAAATGCTGCAAAAGATAGGTAGCTGCTTTCCCACACAGTCTCCCTTCATTACCCAGCACCACTGCTGAGGTCAGAATGAAGCACCGACCCATGTTATTGATGCTGGGCACCTCCTTCTGATCTCAGAGTGACTTGTGCCTGCTGCAAAAGGTGAGTTATTCAAATGCAGGTTAGGGGAAGGAAGCCCCAAATTGGGTGTGGGTGTCATGAAGACAATCCACCTCCAATTCAGGGTTTGGGCCCTGCATTGTGTAAACAGGACAGAACAAAGCCTGGGCCTAATTTGGGGTAATTTGTCCATATAGATGAGCCCAATGTGAATTTAAATTTGCAATTACTTTATTTGTATTTATAAAATGCTATGTAACCTTGTTGTGTGGCCATTGTACAGTCAGTTTTGAATGAAACAATAACAATAAAATGTAATGTGCTAAAATCACAGCAATAGGTCTGCTTGGATTTAGAGCATAGACAATGCTAACATTTTCACCATCTTACCCCTCCTTAGGTGAGAAACACTTCGAGTTCCCAGGATAGTGATGAACTTCTCTTCATCAGTTCCCCATTTCAGCTCGCCCGCTCTAAACAGCTCCTGTTAAAATCGGAAGAAAGCAATAAAGTTTCATGTTCTAAAGGCAGATTTTGAAGATGTTTCTGTATTGTGGATAAATCCATTGGAAATACAAATACCTAGCCACAGAGCACTTAAATGCATGAATCAGCCTTTGCCAAATCTGCACACAGACACACACATTAGCAGACATAGTACTCTTCAGGTCCTGTAATCCCAAGCCAGCATTTGCTTGTTGGCTAGGGATAATGAGTAGTACTATAGACTCATTATATCTGGAAGGTGTCAGGTTAGGGAAGGCTTGTGTGAGGAGTCGCTGAAGGGTTTGAACTTGGATTAAGGACTTGGCTCCACACTGGGCACAAAACCTTTGAGCCAGGGACGTAGCCGGGGGGGGGGGGGGTCTTGGGGTCTGGACCCCCCTTCCGTTAGATAAAATGAATGGTGTGTGCTGCCACGCTGCCGCACCCAAGTCTCATTATAATGGTGGCACTTAGTCTGGACCCCTCCTTCCCAAAATCCTGGTTATGTCCCTGTTTGAGCCATACTATGAGCAATTATTACTACTTAATTAATTCCTTTGAGTGCTTCTACATAGATTCCACTTCATCAAGCACTGTGTAACACATGGCACATTAGACTCAAGAAGAAAAAAATGTACTGAGTTTAAACACTATTGTAAAATGTATTTATTTGGGCTTCTCCATTTGGTAAACATTATTTTCCTCGATTGTTGATGTGTTTTATTTATTTCTTCTTTTAATTTTTGTGTTGTACTGTATTATTTCTTTTATTTCAGCTGTACATGTTCTTAATGTAGACTGAATGGAGATTTCATTTTATGGTACATAAATACTATGGAGTTTGTCACATGGGTTTTTTCTCATGCAGAAACGGGATTTAACACAGGGAAATCCTGCAAAAGTGGGATCATTTTCACATGACGTCGTGGGCATAGAGTATTAACGCGAAAATAAACCACACAGAAAGTGGACAAAATCAGCTGCTTTACTTTCAGGATTATCCTGAAATTAAAAAATGGCCATGTTTTCATGTTAATGCTCAGTGACCTTCATGAGTATGAAAATGATCCACTTTTGCAGGATTTTTCCTGGATTTAAATCCCATTTTTGCACAGGATTTAGGCCAGTGTGATAAACTCCTATGAAGAAATAACGAAATAAAATATAAAAATACTCTTGTTTTGCCTCCCTAACCTAGTAGGCCAAATTGTTCACAAATGGTTTTACATTGAACATACATCACATGAGAGTTTCCATGATCAGCATTTCAAAAAGCTCATAAAGAAAAAAACATGATTCCAGATGTTAGTCTTGTCTGCTTGAGAGACCTTATTTAAAACCATCTGCTAGCATAAACTACTAATGTAGATATGATAGGGTTGTAATTTATTTTGGTTTAACACCAACGCCTCTGATGAAATTATAAAATCACTGTAAAACCTTTCTGGACACATTTTAATTACTATGCAAATAAACCTCCATGTAAAAGGAAATGGGGACAACCTGCCTCCACCCATCATTTTCATGGCTGTCTGTTCAAATTTAAAAGATGCAACATACAGACAAATGACACAGCATTTCATAGGTTTTAAAGGGGCCGTCTGACCAGATACTCCATGTTATACTCCTTTATAGGTCTGAGAGGGATTCACCTGAAAGATGGCCATCTAATATCTGTTTTAAAACTTTTAGTGAATAGAGTCCACCATCTTCTGAGACAATCAATTCAATGAGATTTTCAAACTGTCATGTTGCTAATCAATAGACCTCATTAGCTGTATTATTAATTATATTATCATTAATTATCAGTAATCAGTAATTGTAGTATCATTAATTATATTATTACTATTTATACTGTTTCTGTTTCTTACACAACTGAGTTTGTTCAAACTACAAGACTCACTTTATAAATACATCTCAGAAAATGAATTTGTGTCCTCTTTTTGTAAATGGCTGTTTTTTAAACTGCCCTCCACTTGCCTAACTAAAAAGTAGATTTCAGTCAGTTACAACTACTTGAAAGCAAGTAAATTGTGATCAGTAAGATAATATCAATTATAATCTCCAAATCTTTCTGACAATACAAATCTGTCATATGTAAGTTTCTCAATAGCTTCTCACTTGCCTCTCCCGATCTAGAAAAAGACCACTGAATCTTTATTTATATTTATTTTTAGAATACAGTACTTCAATTACTGAAACATGGAATATCATTATGTTATCAATAACAGTATTACTAAAACATTACAGATTTTAAGAACTACTAATCCCATCTATGAAACAGGATAGTTTCTGGTGTGGATGTACACGCTGAGAAGTCCCTTTCTTCACTATGAATGTGACCAGCTGTGACCCTTCACATATTTTTGTATTATATGATCCATCCTCACTGCCTGTGCTGGCTAGGACTGATGGGAGTTGAAAACACCTATAGCCATCGTTGTCCATTTCTACTTCAGTAGATAACATTAATTATCATGGAGGCAGCATGGTGTAGTGGTTTGTATGTTGGACTACAACTTTGGAGACCAGGGTTCAAATCCCAACTCAGCAACAAAACCCACTGGGTGACCCTGGGCAAGTCACATTCTCTCAGCCTCAGGGGAAGGCAATAACAAACTTCCTCTGAACAAATCTTGCCTTAGTCGCCATAAGTTGGAAAGGACTTGAAGGCATACAACAAAAAATTACTTATCATCTATTTTATTTAAAGAAGGAGACATGACCATGAAAAAGAGGGGTGGTTTGCTTAAAGAATGGCACAATAATGCCAAGATCAACAGTATCTGTAGGACATTTTTTCTACTTATACAACAGAGGACAGAAGCCACTCCAGATAAATACTAATACAGCCCAAGGGATCATCCAAATTACAAGATCAACGGCTGCCTTGGATGTTGTTTTGTTTTGAGAAACCACCATTCTTGTACTGTAATTAAAAAACTGCTCCTGCAGATCCAACTGTGCATTGCTGTGGGAGGAAAGTGTTGACTCATGAGACTCTGTGATTCAAAACGAGTCAGGGCAACTGTGGCCACACTGTTTCTTCAAAATTAATTTAGATCCAAAAGAAGCCATTTCTGAAGACCAGCAGGTCCCCCCTGCTTGTAGGAATATTGAAGTTCATTTAGAGACTCCAAAATGCAATGTAAGGTTCATGGGGGAAGGAAGGTTACTTAACCTTCTGGATAAATTAACTGCCTGCTCCCCTGTTACTTTGCAGAGTCAGGTTTAGGATTTAACAACAGGAAATTCTCATCAGGCCAACAGGATTCTAGAATTATCATCAAGCCTACAGAAGTCTACGTAAAGTTGTCAAATGTACACAGTACTGCTGATGATTTCCATTATCTTTGTAAGTCCAGTACAGAATCCTCAATGCTGCATTTCTATTTATCTCCTCTTTTCTACAAAATCTAGATTTTGCACATATCTGACTTGTAACATTTCTGCTGACGAACTGCAGAAACACTTCTACTGATCTGAAACTGCAAAAGATCCAGTATTTGATGAAGTTGTCCTGGGAGGAAGCAGCTAGGATTACTATAATTAACACAGCCAGCCTGATCTAAACTAGAGTATGATCTAAGTGGTCGCTTGTTGTTACCACTCCTTTTTCCTGTTTGTAAACCAACACAAAGCAAACACAGTGAAACCATGGAAAACATTATTCATCAGAAGCCTTGGCTTGCCTAAAAGATTCCTGAAACAGACATCTGTGGTAGGAGGCTCTGGGTTATAGTAACTTTGAAGTAAAAGTGTAGCTTTAGCTCTCCACCTTTCCATGAGTCATCCCTTATGAGTAACATCAATATTAAGACTGACATGAGTCATATATGGAGTTCAATTAGAAACTAGGCAGTAGGATCACATCCATGCTCAGCCTGGAAGCTCACTGTGAGATATTGGGCGATCTAGTAACCTAAACTGCCTAACAGGATTATGGGAAAAGTTCATTTTTCAATCTTGGTTCCCAGAATCTTCAAGACACAATGGCTATGCTGATAAGGAAACTCAAGAGAACTGAAGTTTTCTAAAGTAATGTTTCCAAGCTCTGGTTATTTGAGAATAATCTTTTGCAATACTCTGTGCATTCATTGAATAAAAATGAACAATTCAAATATACTGTAAGGTCCTGCAGATGATCTCTACATCTTTTTTTTGACACAGCTCATCCACAATTAAAGCTAATCACATCACCATTTGCTTTCTATTCCAGTACAAGACAAGTAGCAGTTATACAATATCAGATTAATTTATGCACTTGAAAACAAGCATACAGTATTGTGCGATGACCAGGTCCAATACCACTACAAACTTTGTTCAGACTTTTGGCAATTGCAAATCTGCCATTTGGAATCTATGAGTCTGGTTCCAAATATATCTAATTCACAGCCAATACCTGACACTATACAGTTGTTGAGCAGTATAAATCAGTGCTAAAATGAGTATGATCCCACTTAGTCAACTGAGAACAAATGTAATGCTGTAAAATGTCTTTTCTGGTGGTATCCTTAACAAGTGATATGATGTTAAACAAGTGATAAAATATTCAAGGTCTCTAAATAATGTTATTTGAACTAGCATATGTGGTTTAATGGTTATATTTTAACACATTCACCCCACATCTCTGTCCTTAGCTTTCTAAAATAAGATTAACTATCAATTGAATCTACTGACTTTAAGCCCCTAAATGAGTCAGATAAAACTGTTTCCTTTCTTTATAGGGTTCTTTTTGTGGGGAACAACACTAATTGAAGCTCTGGAAAATCAGGTTGATGGCTAACATTTTAGTTTTCAGAGATCCCCAGAGTAAGTGCTGCCTTCTAGAGAAAATGGCAGCAGACACAAAAAGTGACTGCCACTTTATTTTGTGGCAGCCATTATTTTTAATAAAGGCTTTTCAAAATGTGTTACTCTACAAAAATAACCATGGTGTTTGCCACCCCAATGGAGCTTAAGTAAATTCTAACACCACAACTCCTCTCTCACACCACAAACTGAGAATTCACAACCATCCACATGAACACAACTTGATTATACTGTAGGCAGCCATATAACCACATGAGCTGCTAATATTATTTCCTTGGAGGAAGTTAAATTCCCTGTTGTTTTTGCCTTTAAGATGCTATTTCAAACACATGTGGGTTCAAAGGGCAGAGGAAATCTTCACTTACCTGAGCATCTTGCTCCACTAGCTTCTCATTAACCGGGCCATCATGGTCTCTATTAGCCTAAATGGGATAAAAAGCAAGTGCAAGCTAATGAATTATATGAATTAAAATAATGATTACAGTCCAATCAAAAAGAATTGTTAGGGCAAAGGGGGCGCTGTACTAACCTTCGTTTTGTGCACCTCATGTATACTGTACCATGTATACCAGTATTCTTAGATGTTGTTGGACTGCAACTCCTAACATTCCTCACTATTTAGTATGCAGGCTAAGGCTACTGACACTTGTAATCCAACAAGATCTGGAGTGCTACATGGTTCCCACCCATAGCCTTTGGCATTTTCTGCCTTCAGTATGAAGATAACCAGACTATGCTAAATCTGGGTGAGACGAGGCATTTGAGCTTTATGAACACTGAATTCAACAGGTCCAATAGCTGAACCACCACGTTCTTACTGTCAGTCTTATGGAAAGGACAGCACATTTACAATACACATCCCTCTTATAGTAAGAAAAGTAAGAATACTCTTTCAGTTTGTTGTTTGATTAGGATTAGCAGAAATTGCAAAAACAGTACAAAGTAAAACTGATAATTTTGTTCATCTTTAACATTGCACTAGTAAAACTGAGGCTCCAAGTTACAGATTGTAGCGAGGAAAGAAAGAATGGACATTATTCCCTTGAAGACAAGAAGGAAGAATGAAGATGACCTGGGAGGTGGAGTTCTTTGAACTTTCCTCATTCCCAATTCTTAGTTCATACATTCCCTCCAACCATCTTGGAATAGAAAAGGTGTATATAAATTGGGCAAATCATACACTCAGTCATGTATCTAAGCTTTGAAAAGTTGCTTTTTGGACTTTACTTCTAGAATTGCTAGCCACACATGGGATGGCTGGGGGAAGCTGGGAGCTGTAGTCCACAAAAGTAACTTTTAAACACAGATATTACTTTTAAAATAAGCAAAAAGTAATGGAACTTGTACTGTAGTAAAAAAAACTTACCTGAAGAAGAACTACCAACATCCTCTGATAATAACCAGAGGTGTCTGATGTTATATGATCTTCTAGGTCAGCTTCATATTCTACAAAAGACAAATACAGAGCAACCATTAAACACAATTTGAGCTAATTCAGTGTTTAAAAAAAGATATAACCAAGAGTGTTATTTGTACTGGTAATGGCTTTGTGAGACATCAGCAAAGACAGCAATTGATATCACATGGAAAGAAATCTGCCCAGGCAGGGCTAGAGGAACAGGCTCCATTATAGCAAACTGATAGGACCCTCCAGATAGTTTGGGATTAAAATTTCCATAATTCCTCCTCTTTTGCTATGTCATCTAGGTCGGATGAGAGTTGTAGGCTAAAACTATCTTTAACTATCTTTAAAGTCTATGGGGATACTCTTCAGGTTGTATTTTGACAGGATGTGTGGACTAGTGTGCCTTAGCTTTACTCTGCTTTTTTATATTAGCAGTTCATAGTCTGTGCCAAAATCTGACCCTGGCCTTGCTTTTGCAGAGAGAATGGACCTTCTCCATCTTCTGCCTCCAATTATGTAGTTCATTTAATTTCCACATTGGCCATCAGGTGATGTCCATGTGGTCTCTTTGGATGCTTGAAGAATATGTTTGTGATGAACATTTATGACAATCTTTTAAAATTACATATTAAAATGTAATTAAACTTCCTAAAAAATTAAAACAATTTAAGAAATTCAAAAAAACATATCTAGTACTGAGCAGCATGTTCTTCTGTAAACATTTGAAGACATGTAACATCTACAAGCTGTGCATTTATCTGTAGGTAGCAATCTATCTGAGGATTCATCTACCAGTAAAAAGCCCACAAGAGTGACCATCACATAAAAAATGTAAATTAATTTCCACTTTCAGTTCAGAGTTATAGATTAGCATATTGGATGACTGCACCCACAATCCTGAGAATGGCCAGTAATCATGTCTCACAGGTTCTGGAAGTTACATTTTAAAATAGTAACTTTTCCAAGCTCTAGTTCTTTGCTTGTAAATATAATCAAGCACAGCTGCTTATAGCAAATGCAATCTGCCAGCAATGCTATTTTCTCAAAAGTAAATGTGGTCTGAATGGTGCAGTAAACTAAAACCTGTATCCAAGGACCCACTCACACTGTAAAAGTATCGCGCTATTTTCCACTTTAACTGGCATGGCTCCATCCCATAGTACTGTATCTTACAATTTGCAGTGTTGGAATTTAGTATTTTCAGCCAAAGAACTTCAGTGCCTCCCTAAACTACAAACCCCAGGATTTCATAAAACCAAGGCAGATAAAGTGGAATCATAGTGCTATAATTGTGTAATATGAATGGGACCCAAAACAAATATGAAGGAATAATTTTCTCAACTGGAAAAAACTGAAGCAGTGTCATATTCTATGTGTTTTCAGTACCCACAAATACAAGTGTCTTTCTGAGTAGAGATCATAGTGTTTTACCTTGCTGATAAACTTGTTTTATATTTCGGATTTCAGCAGGTGTTCTAGAAGCAAGAATTTCAGTCAGGACTTTTTCATTTGTTCCTGCCCCCTGCAAAGAACAGAATCAACAGATGAGATGATATATTTGCTCACTTTACGCAGTTAATATTAACCCCCCACAGGTTGAAGGAATGGGGTAATTTTTTTCCCTCCAGCCTCTTTTTAAACTCTAAAATTTCAAAATAAAGACTATATTTATTGAATTTGTTGTTGTTGTTAACCACCTTTGAGTCAACTATGATTCATGGTGACCCCTTGAATAGGACACCTCCAAGCTGCCCTGTCCTCAACTGCTCTGTTCAGGTCCTGGAGGTTCAGGGTCGTGGCTCTCTTAACTGAGTCTATCTACCAATATTAATAATAATAATAATAATAATAATAATAATAATAATAATTTTATTTATATTTTCCCGCCTCTCCCAAGTGGATCAAGGCGGGATTACAACCCAATATCAATATACAATACCTAGTCTGTATACATTTTAATTATTTAAAATAAGATTCCCTTGAAATACAACCACAACATTCATGGCTTGGAAGTTCTGCTTTCAGAACAGCATGTGACTCACACTGATACATGAAATCCCATAAACAGAATGTATACTGAGCTATGCAGGAAATCTGTTGTAGTTAACAGTTGAAAGAAGAACTCTCAGAACACTGTCCTTTAAATAAAACGAAAAGAAAATTCTTTTTCCTAATAAACTTGCCAAATGATTGCTTTTAGTTCAAAAACCACAGAGTAACGGTCTTTCCCTCCTATCTTCCCAGCAGTATTATCAACATGGCAAACTTCCAACTTAGCAATTAAGACAATGAGCTCATAACATTTCTCTAATGTGTACACAGGAAATCATGTGCTTCTGTCTACTCTTTTTTTTCCTGTACAGCACTGTCCTGAAGCAAAGCATGTAACAAAAGCAAAGAACAGGATTTAAAGATTTTCCCCACTGTTAGTTCTATAGCTACTGTGATCCGATTAATATAACATCCCAATTAAACATGTTTACTAATTACTTGTAAAACTGTTGAAGTTTTCTTGCATTCCTAGTATTTGTTCGCCATTTAAGACACAAAAGATGACACCAGTATTTGCTTAACACTGAGATGTAATATTTAGGCTGATTAAGACTAATGTTTTCAAACCTACTTTGTTTCCTTTTCTATATGATTTTTCTAATGATTGTATATAAAGATAAACTAACAACACAATACACTGAAATTATTATTACATGTTTGATTTATATTTGCACAGATATCTTCCCCAAAATAGATGACCATCCTATACCATGCCAATACACAGGCGTCTGAATAGTTTTTGCTTTTATGTCCTTGTACCTAGTTGCCAGATTTTACAGCTGCATCTTTCTTCTAATATCATTAAACATACTCTCAAAACAGTTGAAAACAATCTAAAACAACTTGAAACAGCGTGAAATAGTGTATACAGCATACTCTATGTTAGGCCATGATCTTTAAGCTCTAAATGCACTGATGAAAAGCCAAGGTTTAACTTGGTTCTAAAATAAGGCCTGTATAATAGACAGATTGACAGATCCACAAATATACAGCATTACACAACTGGGCCACCATAGCAGTTAAAGAGTTTCTCAAGTCTTTACATAATGTATAGCTCCCACTGATAGGACACAGAGGATTGGCACAAAGGCAAATCTCTTATTAGTAGGCAAATATCTACAGGAAGAAGTGCTTCTTCAAGGACTGAAGTCTCAGGCTATCTTGTTCTTAAGAGGCAAGTCTGCAAGGACTATATTTTAGAAATCAATCTTTTTATCTATTATTATTATTATTATTATTATTATTATTAAAATGTATTTACAGAGCACTGTAAAATTTGCAGAGCGCTTTTTACATAGTAGAGGTCAAATAAAATGAAAAATAAAGCCTGCCAAGCAGCACACAATCTAAAACAGCAACATTAGAAAAATTAAAAACATCTCTAAAATAATACAAACTAGTATAAAAGGAAAGACAAAGAAACAACAAATTAGCAACCAGTAATTTGGAATGCCCCCCCCCCCCGGACCAAAAACGTCTTGAAATTAGCCAAGTAAGTAATAGTTCTTAGTTGTGTGGGGGTGAGATTCCAGGCATGAGGAGTAGCACAGGAGAAGAGGCAGATTTGAGAAGGGAAGAAGGAGAACCTCAGCTGGGTCCAGATTTGTTCTGCCCAACATTTGGGGGATTTCAAGGATAACTGTGATACCTTTTTCTACTTGTCTGAATATTCATATTGCCTGAAAATGGGGCAATGAATTCCTTATGATGTGAATTACAAAACATGGGTGCCACAACTAAGGAGGTTTGTCTACATGTCCTTACATCCATGATTACAGGAGGCAGAGGATGAGCAACAAGGCCTCTCACATTTACCACAGTAGACAGGTTTGTGAGTGACTCAATGGCCTTCAGATATACAGGCTAACCACTGTTTTTCATGCAGGCAGGTTTCCAGATGTTTGTTTGAACCAGTTACAGTGCTTGGCAAAGATGTGAATTCCCAGTTTGGGGTAGTATGCCAAATATGTAGTTTCAGTTTTTGGGTCAGGAGAGTAAAGCTACAGTGGAGTTGTAAGGTCAGTAGCATGGAAAAGAAATCAATGCCTGCTTTCACCAGACTTCAACTTCTACAAAGATCTAACCACTTGCATAATACAACCAAGGTGACATGAGTAAAAGACCTTTTTATTTATTAACATGGCCTTCCTTCTACCTGTCATATAACTGATTTTATTTCTTAAGTTAATATGAAATCACAGCCTTTAAGGTTTTCTCAGCCACATCCCATGAAGTTAAACAAGCCATTTCTCTCTCTCCCTTCTTCTCCAAATTCCAGGTTGAGGGGGAAATCAATATTTGGCTATTATGTTTTGCTCAGAATAGTTAGGCAACTGGAATGTCATCTATTTGCATAGCTAAACAGCAGCTGTACTAGTACAGATGGGCCTTTAAAGTGCCCTCGTCACATGTGAGGGTTGCCTGGTGGGCGGAGCGCCCACAAGCCCCGCAAGCCTCGCACGTGACGAGGGAGTAACAATGGCGGTGCCCTGTTTACATACACGCCACCATTGTTATGTAAATGCCGAGCGGCATCCACACGGCACTTATGTAACGAGTGCGCCAGTGGCGTACTCACTACACTGCCACCACGACAGAAAAAGAACCCACTTTTTGCAGGTTCTTTTTCTGCCGGCGGGAAGCCTTGTGGTTTGGTGGCTAAGGCTTCCCACCGGCAGAAAAATAGGTGCTGGCAGGCCACCCTTTTTGGGCGGTCTGTACCGGGCCTAAGCCACCTATGATGACTGACTATACCAGAGGTAGAAATTATGTGGATGTTCAGATATCATTCAAATTTAATTCCCATCAGCCTTAGCCAGCAGAGGCAATGATGAGGAATGCTGGAAGTTGAAATATCCAACAATATCTGGAGGGCTGCACAGTTCCCGCCCTGGGACTACACAATTGTCTGGCTCAGACTTCTCAAAAATTGATCAGAAGGTTCTATGGAACATTCTTCAGAAACAACTCTTCACACCCTGCTGAACCTTCAGGGTTAATTTGAAAGCCAAAGTCAATGTGTGTTCAGAAAAAAATATTAATTGCCAGATGTGAACACTTCACAGAACAATTAACTATGTACTCTGAGAAAAGCAGCTAAAGTGACCAGGAGCTTGAAATGTGCTTCCTATGAAGGAAAGCTACAGGCTAAAGGGCTTTTTTGAGATACAAAAAAAAAACAACAGTTAAAAGAGAAGGAACACAATAACCACTAGTTTCAATGTCTCTGAAGGGCACGATAGACAAATTCATGGAACATTAGGTATGTCACTGATTTAAGCCACTGGCATTCATTGATTTGGAAAACTGAAACAAATTTATTTATTTTATTTTATTTTATTTATAGCAATAGCAAGGACATTTCTATACCACTTATCAGTGCACTTAAGCACTCCGTAAGCGGTTTACAAAGCTTTTTGTGAGTTTTTCAGGCTATGTGGTCATGTTCTAGAAGAGTTTATTCCTGATGGTTTACAAAGTGTAAGCTAATTGCCCCCAACAATCTGGGTATTCATTTTAGCGACCTCGGAAGGATGCAAGCCTGAGTTGAACTTGAGGCCCTGGGCTCTCTCCTGCCTTTCTCACAATATAGGGACTAACAACAAATTTTAAAAGAATACAAATTGTAAACACTACAAAAGTGTGAAAGAGTATACAGTTTTTTTAAAAAAAACCACACAAATAAATAATTTGTAAGGTCAAAAACATTAAACCTTGAAAACATTAAAATGTATTAACAGAAGGCTGAGATGTGGAGTACTTCTGTTTTGGATACCAAATACTCCATCTGTGTTCCCTTCTCTTGTTTTCTATTCTCCCTCTCCAACAAGAAACCTACTTTCTGTCTTCAATGAGTATGTTTATTCCTTACTGGTCTGTTGGGGGGAGGGAGTTATTTCTCAGTTTTGCAGAAAGCGGGAAGGACATCCTCACGCTCATTCCCAACAACATTAAGGCCTTCAATTTCTCCAGCAACTTCTATGGACAGATCTCATGACTGTTCCTGGGCACAGCTAGAAAGAGCACCTTGATGTCAACCTGACCTATACTTGGACAATCCTCTGTCCTTTTTGCATCTATGCACCTTTTTTGCATCTTCCTTTTCCAGATCTGCACTCCTTGTTTACCAATTGTTTACTCTGCCCCCGTTTATTAATGTTCTACAGCCACTTAATGCCCTCTGTTCAACTAGGGCTGAAGACTGGGAGGGAGAGGAGGAGATCCTTCACTAGAAATTCTCTTAACAAATTACATCTGGAGGGTGTACCCAAACTGGTTCATATCTCCCACCCTATTAATTAATATCATTTGCACTATACTGTATAAGCAACAATACTTGAATATATAAAGTGTGAGTCTATGTGAGAGAGAGACCGAGACAACTCCAGGTTCGCAGTAGAGCTTGGAAATGTTACTTTCTTGGACAACTATTCCCAGAATTCCACATTCAGCATGTAATCCAAAAAAGTAACTTTTCCAAATTCTGGTTTAGAGGTAACATGCCTCTGAACAGTGTTGCTGGGGACCAAGATTGGCTTTGCCTCCATGACTTGCCACAAGCATCTGGCTGATCACCGTATGAAACAGTATGCTTGCTTAAGTGGACCTTTGGATGAGTAGAGCAAGATTCTGGTTCCCTTTTCCTAACACTATATAAAGTACATAAGCCCAAGCAGCTATGTTGGTAATCATTTTTAAAAAGCTTCCACAGGAAGCAAAATGGCACTCACTGATGTCCGGTCATAAATTTAACATAAATAGAGTATTTAAAAGTGACAGACTTTTGTCACTGTAAAATTGTGATAATGGTATAAATAACTTTATTGCACACACTCTACTGGCCAGACATTATATTTAGTTCCTACAAAAAATCAATACCTGATCATTGAGATCTCTTTAAAATTAGTCAAGTGAATAGGGAGATAAATGAAGTCATTAAAATAAAGTAATTGCCAAAAAATAATCATGCAGATTAAATTCCATAACAAACTATCTGAGAATGAACAATGGAGGTTCAATTCTAAAGAAAGAACCATTTTAATCTTTTTATTCTGTTGTACTCATTTTACCTTAATAGCATGCTTCAGTGCGTGAGCATCAAAAATATGGGCAGGTCTCATCAGCTCAACCATCAGAGTCTCAAATTTGCCTGTAAGTTCTGACTTCAGATCATCAACAAGATCCTAACAGAAACATAGGAGAATGAGGGAAAATAATGAGAAAAACAGTTCAAAATGTATATTTCAGTCAGACAAACCTAGGGTGTTGTTGGAGTGAGTACGAAACACAAAAGAGGCAGTATATGTTGAGTAGGAGGAAAAAAGTACAGGGTAATGCCAGCAGACTCAAAATACCACCCTTCACAAAATACACATTATAGGCTTGTCCAAACATGTATCTCTGCACATACACACAAACTCCCAACCCAACCCAACTTCCTTACCCTGCCAAATAAGGTTTTAAATTCCACAGCAATTTCCTGCCGTTGAGCATTGCTTCTGCTGGTTAGGATCTTCAGGATTGACTCTTCATCAGTCCCTTAAATTATGTAAATTCAAAACAGAGTGATTTACTGCGAGAAGATAAATATCAATATTTTGTATATGTATGAGTCTTGAAACATAATTATGCATGAATATTCACTTTTTAGCAATCTTGCATTACTTGAAGAATACTAAATAAATGGCTTCATACAATCTCCAATCTGTATCTTTTCAATTTACAGTAAGAAGTTCAATGACACTGAATTTCCCCAAGAAAATGTTCAGGACAAGAAGAAAACACAGAAATCAATCCCCCTTTCCAAGCATTGCCCACTACCTGATTTTGGCTATTTTTTTTCCCAGCCTTCTGCTTTGTCATTATTTTTGAATGGCAGGTTTGTTATTAATCCTACTCGACTACCACCTAATTAGCCACCTAATCAGTTTTAATCATGTGACAATGTCACAACAGAGTGAAAGCAGAAACTAAGACCCTCACTCTGAACAGGCTCCCCAGTGATGTTATGTTTGTTCTGACTATATGATATCATGAATCCAAGCTAGAGTACTGTATAGGCAATGCTCCTGGCTCACACTTTTTACCAAGTTCTTTTTTTACCAGGAGCTTTGGTGGCACAGTGGTTAAATGACTGTACCACAGCCACTCCTTCACAAACCACAAGCTTGTGAGTTCAATACCAGCCAGGGGCTCAGGATCGAATCAACCTGGCATCTTTCTGAGGTTGCTAAAACGAATACCCAACTTGATGAGGACAATTAGCTTACACACATTGTAAACTGCTTAGGGAATGCTTAAGTGTACTGATAAGAGGTATATAAACTGAAGGAGAAGAGATTCCAGCTCAGCATTAGGAAGAATTTCCTAACAGTAAGAGCTGTTCGACAGTGGAACAAATTCCCTCGGAGAGTGGTGGAGTCTCCCTCTTTGGAGGTATTTAAACAGAGGCTGGATGGCCATCTGTCGGGGATGCTTTGAGAGTTCCTGCCACACAGGGGGTTGGACTGGATGGCCCTTGTGGTCTCTTCCAACTCTTATGATTCCATGAGAAATGTACTTGCTATTGCTATTCTCAAGAATCATCATCAGAATGCATTTAGGATGTTTACATATTTTCATGAAATTTGCTCCTTTATTTTGGCTCCAACACCAACTTTTCAGAGACACAGAGATCAGTGTAAATCAGTATATTTGGAGCCACGTTCTGTTTTCCACTTTGACTCATCATCTGTACATCAATATTTGTATAAGTTAAGCTAACATACTGAAGACATTATTAACATTTCAAGGATGTAAATAGCAAATAACAATCTATAATTCTCAATAAAAAATTCATTTTCTACTGAAGAGTTCTACATAGTAGTGGTTTTATTTTAAAATATGGGTTTATAGTAATTCACTCACTGGATCTCATGAAATACTAATAATTGCCTTTCTCAGTATGTCACCTTATATTTTGCTTATATAATATCAATGAACAGATGCTACGTCCATGTGGGAAGAAGGAATCAGACCCAGCCCTAAATATCCTGATCCCACTGATAATACCTCTTCTAATTCTTATTCAGTTAATAACCACTGGTTAAAAATCATATGAGTGGGAACACTGGTAGACTAAAAGAAACCTTATACTAAACCAGAGCCTAGAGCGGCATCTAGACATGTAAGGAATCCTCACAAATTTTCTAATCCTCAGTGATTAAGGGTGTCTCAACAAAAGAAGTAATTTAAATGCACATGAATTTTCACAAGAAAGTTCAAAATGCAAAAATAAAAGAAATCAAACAATTATAACTTCTCGTAATCACACCTAGAGATGTAAATCTTTGCTTATCTTGTTCTCACATGTAAGAATGAATCATTTCAAACATTTTCTCCCAACTAGGTAAAATTATGGGAGTTTCTGTGCGTTTTTCAATGATTTTTCAAATTTTAGGATGGGGAGATTGTTTGCACAAAAAACTCTGCCTTACAAAAATGCTGAAAAATCACAAAAGTTTTCTCTGTTTAGGACTAACTTTTAGCAACAATAAAAAAAATCTCACAGCTGTTGACTGTTTTCAAAACCAGGTGTGTTAAGGCATTGAGATACCCTACTGTCTCAAGGACCAGGAAATTCACAAGTATTCTTTATATTCCTATTAACCTCTCAGTAGGGAGTAAACTTTTGAAATTCTTTCTTGTGTGAGAGAATGAAATAAGTGAAAATTCATATCTCTCCTAATAGCCAGTCTCAAGGACTTTAAAGTTCATCCAGCCCTCCCTGGAAATGCCAAGGATTGAATCTGGGACCATCATTATGGAAAGACTGTCACCCATGTGTTCTTCCACCAAGCTATGGCCTTTCCACACCCCTCCATTAAGTCCTTGTCCCCAGTCTTCACAGATTTTTATGTGTCATGCTTAAATGTCTGCAATGGTCAGCTGACTGCTTCTGAATGTTCCCTGAATGATTCAGAAACAGAATTCAGAACAGTTATTTTAGCACTACAACTCTCAGAATCCCCTGTTAAGCATGACCTTGGCTTTGCTAGCTGGAGGATGCTGGTGGCTGTATTCCAAACAAGTAAATTTACAAATTACGTTTTAAAGCCTGGAAGCCTGCATGAGCACAGAGGGCTCTCGGCTACAAAAGCTGCCCTTCCAATGGACTCCATTCCACTCCTCATCACTCAGTTTTAATCATGCAGCTTTACTCAGACAGGCCACAAGAACATGTAGCACTTACCCAAGCCTTTCATTGCCTTTCGAAGAGCCTCAGCATCAGCTCTGGCATCAAAGCCAGGGAAGGGCTTCACAGTACCTCTTGTATACTAAAAGAAAAATAAAATTACATTGATGCACTGTACATCTATTCACATTTGCTTAAACACCATTATTAAGGGGTGCATTAGCCTTATGATAAAAACTATTAACACTTTTAGTAAAGCAAGAAAACATCTTTTATCTAGCAACTATTAGCCACAAAGAAATGGCACAATTCTGTTCTCAGCCCCAGCCTCAAATACTAAGCGCAAGTATGTTGGGTTTTTTTCCCCAAAAAGCTTGCAGAACCATGAATTTACACATTCCAATCAATCAGGCACTAAGAAACATTTGCATAATTTGAAAGACTGCAGAGAAGACAAATAAGAAAATGTACCACACTCATTTCGCTAAAAATAAATCCAACCAATCAAGGTTCCAAAAGAATGAGCCATTAACACAAGCATGATTGTGTATTGCAGAGTTACTACGCAGTTGATTGTTTCAGGAATTCACAGTACGTTTTCCTCAGAAACATGCTCTTTCCCCCCAGAAATAAATTTAAACAACTTCTAATTTTCTTTCCTTTTTCTTTTGGCTTTCATTCTTTTACTTAGCAGCCAAAGTCAGCCTGCATGAATGTGGTGCCATCCAGACAATAACCATGCTATCTAGGGATAATGAGAGTTGCAGTCAGTATGTCTGGAGGACACAAGTTTAGAAAATGCTAACACAGGGAAAGAAATTACGCATATTCAATAAGTGGCAATGCAGGAACAAAGGTAAAATCTTTAATAAACTATGCTAACGTATAAAAACTTTTTATAAGCTAGTATAATCACTGCAAATACCTTCTATTATATAGTAATTTTACCTGGAAAGATTAGCTATGAGCAAAAAGGAGGAAGAGGCAAAAGAGTAAGCTCAGTTTGTACACTAACCAACCAATCATGTTCATTATCCTCTGTCCTCCACTTTCTCCTCAAAGAAACTGTGATCCAGCTTCTCCTCCATAATAATGTTTGGTCATTCAAAATTCCATTGTACTCAATTCATCTTGCTCAAGGGAAAATGGAAATTAGACAAGTGAGGCTTCCATACAATCTGAGATTATCATAGAGTGAGAGCTTTCCAAATTATTTGAAGCTCACTGGAAAGCAGATAGCTGTTACCACCACATGAATAGGGTAGAGATGGAGGAGAAAGTGGCAGGAAGGCAACACAGAATAGACACATAGTTCATAGACGACGGGAATGTAGACTAACATTTTGATCACAGTCCTTTCACAGGAAAGGATTCTGTAGCTTTTTCCTGCCAGCTCTTTTTCTAATTATTCTTAAAGATTATTCATATTCCCCCTTTATTATTATTATTATTAACCTTTATTTATGAAGCGCTGTAAATTTACACAGCGCTGTACATACAATCTTTTTAGTTAGACGGTTCCCTGCCCTCGGGCTTACAATATTCAGCTCCTCCAACGCAATGGCCAGCTATTCTTGAGAAAATTTATACTTAAACCTGTCAAAATGTAAGAGTTACATTTTTTTACTGCAGCCGAATCAATTTATTGGTGTCTGGGCTAGCTGACATACTTTTGTTTAGCTTTTGTTTAGCACAAGTAACTTTCACTGTTGAATGAAAGTAGACATGTGGGAAAGAGGGGAGAGAGAGAAGGCTCGGTAACTGTATGTTGCAGGAATACCTGTCTATATCTGAAGTCTAGGCAAAACAATGAGTTCAGTTGAAATCAAAAGAGCAGCTTGAGAAGTCTCAGGGTAATTTTTCCTCCACCTGGTCTTTTGTCACAGACAAATCATTCAAAAATAAATCACCACCATCTGTAATGCCTTTCTCATATACTGAAACACTAACATGAGGCTGTCAAGAAATATATAAGACTATTCTCATGGCTTTGCCAGCTACCCTGCTCATCTAAATCTATCCTAGATGTCATTTCAACAAAGTCTGAATATTTGTGTTTCTCTTTCTCCATTCAAAATAACTCTCTGTATTTTAGTATATACTGCTAGCACAATGTAGATGTGAACACATTTCATCGTACTTTGTCAAATACTGCCTTTTGGATCATTTTTTAAACAATCATGGAAGGCGGTTCTGTTAGCATACCCAACACTCCACATGATGTCTATGGTGTTTTCTTATTTTCATACTGGAGCCAAGCATGTTCTTGAGGTCATGACGACCTTTGGAACACCACGAAGCTTTCTCATGGGAAAGGCGCATTGACCCAAAGACATGTGGAGGACCCAGGTGATATCAAGATAAAGGCTAAATGGTTTGCTGATTGCTCCATCCTCCTCCCAGACTTGTCACATATCCTCATGCGTTGGAGACAAAGGCAATGGGATTAAGCCCATATTTGCTATCTACTCCCTGCCACGTTCCCAGTCAACTTCCCTAGCCATCTATCCTGGGCTTGCCCTAAATCCAGTCAATGTTTTTCTTACTCTGAAATTAAAGCCATCAGTCATTCTAGAATTTTATTTTCAATTCCCTGGGAAGACTATCCGGTCTTTGTTACAATGCAGAATAGCACCTACAACCTATCAAGGCTAGGATATCAGATACAGTTGACCCTTCTTATACATGGATTTTTATATACGGATTCAAGCATCCATGGTTTGAAAATGTTCAAAAAAAGTATAAATTTCAAATATCAAACCTTGATTTTCCATTTTTTATAAGGGATACCTTTTTGCTAGGTCATTCTATTTAATGGGACTTGAGCATCCACGGATTTTGTTATCCACGGAGGATCTTGGAACCAAACCCCAGCATATAACAAGTGTCCACTGCATAAATATCAGCCCCAGCTCTAGCCTTATTTATGCACAGAAAGCATCTTTCACTCACTGTGCCACCCTCAGAAGCCATCTGAGCTACACACAGTTTTCCATGGATTCCTCTTCAGGACAGGTAAATATACCCCCTCTACAACCCTAAGCCTCTGCTATCCAATTTCTTTACTTCTATTTCGGTTAGCTCTATATAGTGTTTCTGTTTGAACTGCTATCATGTCTTTGGTTGCACTCTTGCATATTTCTAAATAAAAACCTTCTTTTAGGCCCAGTACAAACGGGCCTTTAGGGACGCCCTTGTCATGTGCTAGGGTAGCTTCGGGGTGGAGCACCCACATGCCCCGCAACCCTAGCACATGACAAGGGCGGAAAAATGGCGGCGCCCTGTATACATGGTGCTTATCTAATGGGTGCACCAGTGGTTTGGTGGCTGTGGCTTCCCTCTGGCGGAAAAACAGGCACCAGGAGGCCACCGGTTTTTGGCGGTCTGTACCACACCATAGTTACCAAATTTAGAGTCCTCCTACAATTAGTACTGATATACATAGGTGAAGACAATCTTTAAGTTACTGAGGTTCTCACAAATCTTCTTGAGGTAAGCAATTCCTCCAACATTTAAAGAGATGCTGACACAGTTGGTGGGGACCCCAAATCCCCCCTCCATCTTTTTGAGTAACAGATCTCATGCCACTGCAGTGGTGAATCTGGTGCAGGTTTTAGCCTGATCATTAAAGGACCTATCCAAGGAAAACCCTATCACCCAAATAGGTTTGTCCCTATCACCAGTTCCTTTAAAGGTTAACCTCAAAATCAGAATGGATTCTCTAGCCCACTGACACGGAAGCTGCTAACCACCACTGGTTTTGTTCTTTCAGTTCATCCAAAAAACTCAGCTCTGCTTATCCACTTTAATTCACTGGCTCCACTGTTAATAAGTGGAACCTCTGAGGGCACCCATATGCCAAAAGGAAGGGCAGAGAACAAAGCAGTAATGATATCTGCCACACAAAAAAGACATAATTTATTTTGCAGTGTACTAGGGCAGGTCAAAGATGAATCATATTACCTCTGAGCAGAACAGCTGCCACACTACACTATAGTAACAAAAGGAAAAAAAGGCATCTAGGTGAATTAAATGCAACAGTGACTGCCATGGTAAGTGTGCCTCTGGCTTCCTTCCACCACTGAAGAAACAGAAGCTCATGCTGGCAGGAGTGCTTCAGTCCCTGCACCGTTCATCAGCTCCAAAGTTAAGGAAAAGCCTGAAGAATGTTTGGCTACCTGGTAGATATCCGCTCCAAGCCAACAAACTGCCACTACTCCAAGCATTCCCCTTGCAAGAAAGACATGCAAGGGCTGAAACCTAGCACCCTATTAGCATAGCTAAATACCTGGAGATAGAGATACTATAGGTATATGCTATGCAACCCCATGCAGAATAGTAACATGCAATACTAGTCAATGACTAAGTGCCATTGCTCAATGTAAAATACAGAATACACAACCACAACACATAACGTACAATGTGGAACGTGCAAAGACAAGGAACCTCTGTTAGTATCAGAATATGTCCCCTGCACAATGGGTTTTTTGGCCCTGCATCCATAATGTAACTTATGCACGTGTATGTACCTAACAGCATATTTTCTTGGCCACCCAGAAGGAATATGCCAGCATATACCAACACCATCCACCAACTACAAACCCCAACAAACTGTACAAACAGACATCTGAGCTTATATACACATTTGCCATGTGGACACCTTGCTCTGCCCCTTCCTGTACAATTTCCTGTGAATCTTGGAATATCTTCCCCCTTGCAAAGATGACACAGTATATTTACATCTTGCTACATGCTCCTGGCACACACTGTCACCTTGGACATCACCTGCTGGTTTGAGTCCCAGCTGCAGCCAATTCCAGGCCGCGATGCAAAAAGAAGCCACAAAAAGCAGCTTCTTTTTGCACCTCCGCATACACAGAGGTCCGTTCCAGACCTCCCCCCCCCCCCCGCATATGGGGAAAAGAGTGTATGCTCAAGCCCCATAGAAAATAATGGGGCGTGTGCTTGTGGCGGTGCACAGGGTGCACGACACGGGTACGTGCCCCATTATTTCTGCTGGGGCTTTCCTTCCACGTAAGATCAAAGCAAGCCCACCTATAGGGAGGGCCGACAGTATTGGCTAAATTATTCCTTGATCATTTTCACCAATTAAGGAGTACATTCTGATTCAGAACTTGCTCTTCTTAAATGGCCAGTATGTGTACAGAAGTATTCTGTCCAACTTTTCCATTAATTCTATTTTAAACCAAAGAATAACATTTATAAAGATACAAATGGGAATAAAATCCGGATTATTCATTGTTAAAGCCTGCAGCACACTGTGTAGCAGGAAAGAGTTACACAATATTTGTGTGAGTGCTACTCTTAACTCAGTCCTTAGATTTTATCATGACACCAGCCTTGGCAAACTCCAGCAAAGTGCTTTAGAACAAAGAGATCCCATGAGAGCACATCCAAAGCATCAATCCCACATGCAAAGTTTTGCAATGCATCCTCACTCACTGACAAATTATTCCAATTAAACAGCTCAGATTATTTGAGGCCCTGCACATGCAAGCATATACATGCTTAGTACTTAGAGATATAGCCATACTAGTCTGGAACATCAACAAGCAAAAGGATCTTGCTGCACCTTTGAGACTAAATGTGTGAAAGAATCTGTAGTATGAGCTTTCATAGCCTTGGTACAACTTCTCTTGTACAGTTAGTCTCAAAGGTGCAGCAAGAACCTTTTGGGTGTTTAGTATTTGTTACACAAGAACATCAAGGAATAGAGGCTGTGCAATAGAGAATACAGTTAAGAGTTTTGTTTTGTTTTCCAAGAGCAGAAACCAGGTGTTTCAGATGAGGCTGCTTCACTGGAAAACTACCAGACCGCTCAGGATTTAATTATCCAGGATTGCTGCCAGAACTTAACTATGTAAATGAAGCTATAGGGAAGAGGATGACAATCAGATCATTTGTGTGCATGCATGCACTCTGAAAACAAGAGAAGTAGTAACTGCATGCAAGAGAAGATGAACAAAGGGGTGATGTAAAGAAAACAAACAAAACAAACAAAACTCAAGCCAAACTAAACATTGCACAAGTCATGGCTAACTGTTCCCCAATGTAGGTGGGTTTTAAAAAAAGAAGAGCTGTTATGAGACCCTTCCAGTTTGTATTAATTTTCTTATTTTAAGACATAGCAAACTGACTACATACCTGTTTGTTGCTGTTATGTGCCTTCAAGTCAACTCTGACTTATGGATATTCTATCCTAGGGTTTTCTTGGCAAGATTTATTCAAAGGAATTTTGTCATTGCCTTCATCTTAGCCTGAAAGAGTGTGACTTGCCCAAGGAATCTCAGTTGGCTGTGCAGGGTTTGAATCTTAGAGTCCAACGTTCAAACCACTTATACACATCTGTAGTGGGGGGGCTCTATAGTTTCAGTGAAGGTCTAAATCAGGGGTGGGGAAAGTGTCAACTTATTTATAGCCCCTCAAATTCTTTGAATTGCCCCAAATTAAAAAAATAATAATAGCTTCCAGACAGTAAATCTCCAAATGCCACATAATGCCACCTTGAGTAATAGTTTTACTATAAACACCCCACGGTGTCAAACAACAAATACCAACCGACAGGCTAATAACTTGGAAATAGAAAACAGATGTCAATTTCTGGGAGTTATTGGCACTGTGGCAAGGGCCAAAACTAACTCCACCACAGCTCCCTCCCCTCCCCTAAATTAATAAAATCAGATCAGCTGATGGTAACGTATAGTTCAACCCTTTATCTGTGGCCAAGGACAGGGGATTTGTGGCTGTGAGTTCTTCTCAGATGTTTTCTCTGGGCTTTTCAAGCAGGTTTCCCCTGTCCTGAATGTGTTTGTGTAATAAGGCATAACACAATGTTTCCAAGTGTCCATGGTGGGGGGGGGGATCTCCAGTTGGGCATTTTAGTGGACATCATACCAGACCCGAGGCTGCTTTTTATTTATTTCAAACAAGTCTGGACAACTGTGGCCTTTCAGGTATTTGGGGAAGACATCCTTCACTGTCCCTTAGCATTGGCCATGCTGCCAATAGCTATGAAAAAAATACCTCTAAAACCTCTGGAGGACCATATTTGCCCACCCACCCCATTCCTACAGATTTGACACTACAGTATAAAATGCATAGATACTGACTATGTTATATCAGGCAGGTGGGTGTATGAATTATGTTCCTCTTTATACCATGTATAGTGTCACCTATATTGGTTTTAAAGCAAGGGTCAGAAACCACAGAAGGGATAGGAACAAATGCCTCCACAATTATCCACAGACCACACCAGTACATCCTAACACACAGGAAGTAAAAATACATCACTTTCAATCACTACTTTTAATACAGATCCAGCACAGAAAAGGGCTCTAGAGTTGGAGGATTCATATTGGTAAAAGGGCAAATGCCTTGTTGGTACACATTTCTGGCCAATGTCAGGAGGTAATCTGACTGATGATCTTGCAATTTTTAAAAAAATGGAGGAGTTGGTGGACTTTGAAGGATGGAAAAATGGGATTTGGGGGCTGCATTCTCTAGAGAAATATGCCTTTTTTGCTAATGCAATAACTCTTACATTTATGTTTAAGCTCATGCCAAACAACCACACACCTGCACTGCTGTGGTTCTAAATCTAAGCAGATGATGGCATGTTTTTTTCTATGCAAATATGGATTTTCGAGGCTGTACAAGCCAGCCATTCAGGCCGGCCTGGGGGCAGAGTCGGGGCGTGGCGTCCACACAACGCATACCCCAACTTCACCCCCAGGCTGGTGTGACACAATGCGCTGCACTACACAGTGGGTGCTGTCAAGGCACTCTTCTGGCACTGCATCTAGATGATGCAGTGACAAAAGAGCACTGAAAAGCTGCGGTGGCTATGGCGTCCTTTCTGCGGTCACAAGATCAGACTTGCAGTGTGCGGTTGCTACGGCACCAATCTGGAGCTAAAAGGGGCAGTCTGTACAGCCCATTTCTGAACAAATAGATTCAATCTATATTTTATCAAAACCTCTAAAAAAATTTGAAATAGAAAGAAAAATACCAGCCCTTGAGTGTCCAATCAAATATATCTTAGAGCGGGGGTTCTCAACCTTTTTGACACATGGAGTCCTTATTTCTATGGCAGAGCCCCTAAGAGGCCTACCCTATGTGTTACAAGTTAATGGTGTTTAGGAGTATATGTAAGAATATATTCTTATTCTTTAATTTTATTCAATGTTTATTTCTTTTATTTTCCAGGAGCGGCCGCGGAGCACCTGGGAAGTAGGCTCCTCTGAGCACAGGTTGGGAACTTCTGTCTCAGAGCAGGTCTCACTTTTCTATCTGATATACTGTGATGCCAGCATACTACAAAAGACAAAGCAAAATAATTAGCTGTGCCCAATTCCTAGCTTCTTCAGATGACGTCCACACATTGTGGCAACTACAAGTACTGCTACACAAACAGCTCTCCTAGGGAAGGCAAGTCACGCAGGTCAAGAAAACGCCTCCAATTACCAAAGTGGATGTTGCAGCAAAAAGCATACTTTAGACCTCAGGGGATGGTACTGCACTATAACATTACAGCTGCTGGGAGAATCACATTAGCACTTCTACAGGGACCTAAGGCTGAGCATATGCAAAGTGCAGGTTACTTTTACAGTAGATCCACTAGCTTGTGTATCTTTGTAAGATGGAAGAATTACAGAACTTTGTTTGCAGTTGGTTCATGTTTGCACATTCCTTATACCCTAGATTTTATGCTTCTTGACATGCAACTTTGAATGTTACAGCAGGGCCAAACACGACTGATGTGGGAGAAAAAAGTAAACAGACTCCCAATAGAACCTTTGTATGGGAAGCACACCGAACAGTGGGTTGAGGAAGAACAGACTAACCTTTGAAATCTGTTTCAACTTGTAATGTTGAATGAGTTTTTGATCTCCTTAAATTAGCTTTGTTTGAAATTGTTTCAACCTATTTATATTGATTTTACTTGTATGCTCCCCTGAGATGGTACATTGTGATATAGTGTGGGGCAGAAATATTTTTAAAAATAAACAAAGCTTTTCTTTCCAACTAGTTTCCTTCACAGAAATCACTCTTCTATGCTATCTTCCCAGCAACAGGAGACGGGATAAAGTACTCTATTTTTTATGCCCTGCACAAGGAAAAGGAATTTAGGAAGATTATGTTATAAGAGGAGAAAGCAGTCAGGGCAACAGCCATCTAATTATTTTTAAAAAATGAAAAGCAGCCTTTGACAATGCAAATATGAATGTCTGGTGGGGAGGAAATGCTTAATCCCTTTCAAATTTCTTTGTTCCTCTCATCAGTCATAACTTCAACCTCCAAGGCTGCTTTTTGGCTTTGTTTTAAATCAGGTTATTCAAATATCACCAATGCAAGCTCTATTTAAAGCAGCATATCTAAAAACTTTACAGCTACAAAAATGTCCAATTACCCCTTTTTAAATGGACTTTGGGCGCTGGGAATAAGTATTATGGGCTGCTTGTGCTTCTTTCTTATCAATCCCAGATGTACTTTCTTTTTTAAAAAGAAAAACATGAAAGGTATTGTATATAATGCAGCAAACAAAACTGCACTGTCTAGTATATTTGTGACCTTTATTCAGCAGTTTATTCTTGCTGTTTTTTATCAAAGTAAATACAAGGTAGCTATAGTATAAAATCATTTACATTTATTTGTTTATGGAACCCTAATATGCCAACTGTTGCCACAGTAGCCTCCAGTGCACTTCACAATAATAAAATCATAAACTTGATACACAAGGAAAACAGAAAAACAGTAAAAAAAACTATAAATCAAAAGTAAACAAAGTAAAAGCAGCTGCAGAAGCCAACGCTTCAGCTAAAGGAGTTAAAAGGTTAAAATAACCAAACTCTTATTATAGGTCAGACAAAATAAATGTGCCCTGGCTGTCTTCTTTTTAAAAATGATATGTGAAATTACAGAATACAAAGCATAAGCTGCAGTCTCATAGCAATAGCATATAACAAGATTTCAATGATAAAGCAAGGGCACTTCATAGTTTTTTGTGGGATTTTTGGGGCTATGTGGCCATGTTCTAGAAGAATTTATTCCTGACATTTCACCAGCATCTGTGGCTGGCATCTTCAGAGCACTTCTGTTAGATACTAGTGAAGTCTTAAAATAATAAGCCATTTCCATTAAAGCTTTCCTATTGAACTAAGTGAGAGAGATGTATCTCTGCAAATAGATTGCTAGTGTTCAGGTATCTGGACCACACTGCAAGCATCCAAGCAACTGCAGGCAAAACTAGCTGTCTGGATCCATGTTTATTCATTTGATTTATATTTTGCTCATCTTATTAGGAAATGGCAAAACCACCTCTGAGCATTCCTTACCTAAGAAAATCTTATGAAATTCATTAGGTTACCATAAGGTGACAGTTAACTTCAAGGCACACACTTTTAAATAATATATCATTGAATCTACCATCATGATTTTCGCTATATTCCCCCAAGATTCACATCTGAACTGCAAGGATTTCAGCAGGTAGATGGTTTGCATAAACTGATTTCAATTTTCAAACAATTCTTCCACATTAATTTAGTTTAATTAGTATCTTGATTTGAAGACACCTTCCATCCATTCCAAGAACACGTTCCCACCTTTCCATACTTCTGTTCCAGACCTCACTGACTGCCCACACATACATGAAATCTTTGCATGCTGGGTAAAAGAACAGAAAAGGAACCTTTGTCCAGATGACTTGACATTTACAGGCTTCTCCATGCCCAAGACATTTTACTACCCAGATGATAAGATGGTGCCTCCTTCTGAGTCACACATGCCGCTAGTTCCTCTATCCTTGCCATGTTAGGCATGAGTTGGTCCTAAGGGAGAGGTTGCCCTATTGGCTTCAGGCCAATGGCATCACAAGCACAGAATTTACTACTGTATCTGTTTTTATTACAGAATGACTCTTTTTTTATTGAAAAGAATACATCTACAGTCAACCCTCCATATACACAGATTTTTTTTTATCCACAGGTGCAAGCATCCACGGTTTGAAAATATTTTTAATATGTATAAATTCCAAAAAGCAAACCTTCATTTTGTCATTTTATATAAGAGACACCATTTTACTATGTCACTGTATTTGATGGGACTTGAGCAGCCACAGATTTTTTTATCCATGGCAGGGGGAGGTCATGGAACCATACTCCAATGTATACCAAGGACCTACTGTATTTTGATTACTTTGGGGCAGGGAGTTACAACTCCCAGAATCTCCAGCAACCATGCTGGCTGGGGACTGTAAGACCAAAGTCCAAAAAATTTCCCAAATTCTTGAAGGTATTTCATTTCTGGCCAGACTATGTTAAGACCTTCAAAGAAGCAGAAAGGATTATTGCAATGCTTTGACTCCAAGCATCAAAAACCAATATTGCATCAAAAACCAATGTAAAGGGAGCAGATTGCTAGAAAAATTGTGTAACCATACATTCTCTCAATCTGTGCAGATTTCTCTTCTGACAGCAAACCACAAGATAAGCATTAGTCAGCCAGTGCAATTCTAGGCTACATCAACTCAAATATAGTAATCCAGATCATGGGAAGTGATAGTGACAGTCTATTCTACTTTGGTCAGACTTCACCCGGAATATTCTGCCCAGTTTTGGACACCACAGTTCAAGAAGGATATTTGCCAATTGGAACATGTCTGGGGAAGAATGACCAAGATGGTGAAAGGTCTGGAAACCAAGCTCTATGAAGAATGGCTTAAGGAACTGGATGTGTTTAGCTTGGAGAAGGTTGAGAGGCGGTAGGGTAGCCATCTTTAAATATCTGAAGAGATGTCATGTAAAAATAGAGCCATCTTGTTTTTGGCTGCCGAGATGAAGCACAATATCATACCACACTGTTACAGTGCTATTATTTCACTTCAACTGCTATGGTTGCCTCCTATGAAATTCTGGGGTTTGTAGTTGAGTGAGGCCTAAGAGCTGTCTTGGCATAGTGGTTTGAGTGTTGGACTATGACTCTGGAGACCAGGGTTCAGTTCCCAACATGGCCATGAAACCCACTAGGTGACCTTAGGCAAGTCACATACCCTCATCCTCAGGGGAAGGCCATTGGAAACCTCCTCTGAATAAATTTTGCCAAGAAAACCTTCTGATAGGTTTGTTTTGGGGGTCACCATAAGTAAGAAATGACTTGAAGGCACACAATAACAACAAAGAGTTCTCTGGCTAAGAATTTTGAATGTCCCTCCCTAAACTACAACAAATACAAAGATTCCATAAGGCAGACAGAGCAGTTAAAGTGAAATAATAGCACTATAAGAGTGTAGTGTGATAATGTCCTAAAATAGAAACAAATTAATTCAAATTAGAAGAAAACAAGATTTCCCCTAAACATTAGGAAAAACTTTCTGATAATGCAGTAATGGAAAAGACTGCCTTGGAGGGTAGTACCCTCTTCTTCAGACTTCGTTAAACTGAGATCAGCTGTCCGCACCTCAAGTGTTTTAGCCTTAGATTCCAGCACTGAAAGAACAATGGGCTAGATTTAGTGCTGGAATCCATAGCTAAAGCACTCAAGGTGTGGACATCTGGCCACTTAAAGAGATCCAAAGAAGAAGAGTGCACCACCCTCCAAGGAAGTCTGTTTCATCAGGAAGTTTTTCCTAATGTTTAGATAGAAACTTGAGTCACCTTGCAACTATAATTCTATGAAGGTATCAAGCTGTATCAGAATTAACCTTTGGAAACTGGATACTGTACTTCCTGAGATTATAACTCCCAGAATCCCCCAGAGATCATGAATAGTGGCCAGGCTGCTTGCGGGATTCTGGGAGCTATACTTTCAGAAAGTTGCGTTTCAAAGCTCTGCACTTGACACCGACATTTTGTAACTGAAACTTCAAATGTCTTTTTATTTTACAAAAAAGCATCCCAAGAGAATTTGGACTGGAGTTGTGATGTGTTGGGGTGGGGTGGGGGGTGTCTATCTGTCCCGAACTGATTCTGCAAATGGAGTCATTCCTCCCACAAAACCAGAGTTAGTAGTGAAGGAGAAAACTCAGATCCAAAACATAGTGCAGAAATAATCCAGTTTGAGACTGCTTTAACTGCCCTGGCTCAGTGCTAGGGGAGCCTGGGCATTGTAGTTTACTGTGGCCCCAGAGCTCTCTGACAGAGAAGGCTAAATGTCTTGCAAAACCACAGTTCTCAGAATTCCCTAGCATTGAGCCAGGGCAGTTAAAATAGTATTAAACAGGATTATTTCTGCAGTGTGTTTTGGACCTCAGGTTTCAGTTTGCAGTTTTCCCTCTCTGTGGCTAACAGCAGGAAAGAGGGAAGACTGGGGGCTGTAGCACAAGCAGAGACGTTCTAGTCCCCTCTTACCAAAATCCCAATCCAATTTGTGTCCTCAAATGACAATTTATGGAAAATATTTAAAAGACACTGGCAGTTCTAGTCACGCCATGTGTAACCTGACCTTCTATTACTCCCACCCCATGTATAATTTAACCCTCAGCTACCATTCCTCCTCACGCCAAGAAAGCCTTGTCAGGCAACATCAGGAAGAATTTATTTCAAAAGTGTATGAAGAAATAACTTCTTAAAGGCTATTCGGTTTTTTAGAAAGAAAGAAAGGCAAAGTAGCCAGAAAGAGTAAATAGTGCAAAAGGAAGCAATGCAGACTCCCCTCCCCTTTCTTAACCACTAGAAACAGGCAACACCCACCAATTTACAGGGCAGAGAAACTTGGCTGAAAAGAGCGGAAAATGGAAAAAGTCTGACGTGGATCATTTCATACAGGGAGGAGGAGAACACATTGTGCCTGATTCACCCTCCCTTAGTGTGATGGGTTTCTGAGAAAGAATCCAACTTTGAACAGTTAGCAAACTGGAGTAAAAAGTGAAAGTCTCCCCCATCTTAACAAATAACTTAGGGAAATTATTCCTTTACACTACAGCTTGCAGAATCCATGGCCAGTGTCTATAGTGGCTGGAGGATTCTGGGTCTCTTAGTCTGAAATAGTAACTTTTTCCCAAGTTCTCATGCCATCTTCCCCATGTACCAAAAATCACCCAGCTTTGGAAAAGAAGGATTTGTGGAGAAGAGACAAAAGGAAACAGGGCAGCTCTGAGTATTTACTGGTTCCTATCCCTGTACTGTACCTTTTTTGGTGGAAATTTACTACAACGCCACCGGGAAGTATGGTCAGAAAATGACAACCATTTCTAGCATCCCTTTGCAATTAACAAGCTGGCTGATTGACTGCCCCTCAAGTCAACCTACCTCACAGGATTGTTGTGAGGATACACTGAATGGCAGGAACAATGGGTGCACCTTCAATGTGGAAATAATGTAGTTTGACCCCGCTTTAACCTTTTAATATGGCTCCATCCTACAGACTGCTGGGATGTGAAATTTTGTACTGCTCTTTCGCATAGAAGGCCAAACTGCATTATTTCCACAGTGTAGGTGCACCCGTTGTTCCTTGAAAAACTAACAATCCCAGGATTCTACAGGATGGATATAAAGCACTTAAAAAACTCAAGCAACTCATCTGGCTGACAAATTTCCCCCAAACATGATTACTGCAGTACTGCATGCTTACCATGGAAAGAAAAGTTCAAGGATGCTCAAAGATGTTGGACTTTAACATAGGAGATCTAAGTTCAAATCTGCACAGAATTAAACTCTCGCTTTACATTTACACTGTAGAAATAATGCAGTTTGACCCCATGTTAAGTGCTGTAGCTCCAAGCTAAGGAATGCTGGGGTTTACAGTATAGTTTTGTGAGGCACCACCACTCTTTGGCAGAGAAAGCTAAAGAACTTGTAAAACTACCAGTCCCAGGATTCTACAGGTTAAGGTTAGAGCACTTAAAGTGGTGTCAAACTGTACTATGTTTACAATTTAGACGCATGGTGGTTTGAGTGTTGGGACTGCGACTCTGGAGACCAGGATTCGATTCCCAACTCAGCCATGCAGCCTACTGGGTGATCTTGTGCAAGTCACGCTCTCTCAGCCTCAGGGGAAGGCAAGGGCAAACCTCCTCCAAGGAAATCTTGCCAAGAAAAACCCATGACAGGTTTTCTGGTTAGGGTCGGAAATGACTTGAAGGCACACAACAACAACAACAACATGCACCCAACTTTGTCCTGTTTACTTTACAGGTAGCTCTGATAGATGTGCAAATCAATCCACAATGAGATGAATAAACATCAGGCCAAATGATGCAAACGTGAAAATTGTGCCTTTCCTTTTACCCATGGGGACCTTAAAAGGAAAACGATATAAAAAGAAGCAAGAAAAGTCTGACTTACTTTTGCCATGGCTTCAGGGATTTGTCAGGCGAGGAAGAGAAGCTGCAAAAGAGGAGAACCAGAGTATCAGGTTTAGCCCTGGAGACTTCCAAGGGACGCAGCTAAAAGCGTTATCGACACGTGTAAATGTTTCCCCAGAAATGGCTGCATCAAACTACATATTCAAAGCACTGGCTCCGGCTGCATCCACAATGTCAAAATAATCCAGTTTAACATCACATCAAATTGGATCATTTTGACAGCGCAGATGCAGCCTCCTCCACTTCCGGGACTCTGCTCTCAACAGCCAACGCCCTGACTTTCCCCCTTAACGTTCCCCCAGAGGCCTTGCAAGGAGAAAGTTCTCCTTTTTGTGTCTACATGGCAGAATTAATGCAGCTTCATACTGCTCCAACTGCCATAGCTTCAATGCAATGACATCCTGGGATTTGTAGCTCCCTGAGAAGCCTTCTCTCTCAGAGAGCTCTGTTGCCACAACAAAGGCCAAATCCCAGGATCCCATAGGATGGAGCCGAAAGGCATTAATTCTGCCGGGTGGAAGCAGGGGCTGGGCTTTAGCTTTCTTATGTTCATTCTGAGCAGCCCTAAAGTCAGATCTTTTGCATTCATTATTATTATTATTATTATTATTATTATTATTAACATTTATTTATAGAATGCTGTAATGTTTGCACAGTACTTTACATAGCAGGGGGTCAAATAAAATAAGAAGAAGAATCAAAACCTGTCAAGCTGAGTATAATCCAAAACAGCAACATTACATGAGTAAAACCTCTCTAACATAAAGCTAACTAAAAATCCCTCAGTGATACTTTTATTGACAAACCTAAATGCACAATATACTTGTTGCAAGCTTTCAAAGCTCCATGGGCTTCTTCATCAGGCAAGATGTTACAAACCAAACAAGAGGGTTAAAAAACGCAACTGGAGATGTTAGTCAGATGCCTGCATGTTGTTTCAGTGCTTAGTAAAGATGTTATGATGGGGAACCAGCCTGCAAAAGATATCCTCCAAATGGCCAGAGATGATGATGATGATGGTGATGATAGATTTATTGATATCCTGCCTTTCCATAAGGAGGATCAAGGCGCGTTACAATGAAATACATAAATAAAATACATAGTACAGACATAACATAAAAGTGCATATCCCCTTATCCCTTACCCTAAAACTAAAATAACAATAACACTAAAAACAACAGATAATAAAATGTAACTTAAAATTAATTAAATAGGCAAGATTGGAGAGAGACAGATTCTGGGGAGCTGGAGTCCAAAAAACACCTGGAGGAACAAAGTTTGGGGAACCACTGGCTCAAAAAGGAGCGGAGATCATGGAGGGGGGGACCACCGACCCATTGCCCTGGGATTCCCCACTTTGTGAGGAGGCAAGTCCAGGATCTGAGCTCCTGGGGGTCTGAAAGGACGGAGTGGGGGGCTCTGCAGGGGTTCTCCCTCCCATTCCCTCTAACTCACCTTCAGAGCAACTTCAGCCGGAGGAGACAGAGAGAGGAGGCAATGGCGAAGGGCTGACTGAGTGGGAAAGTCTTCAGCTCGGGCTGCCTCCTCCCCCGCCCAGGAGGTCCACTCCCTTTGGGCTCTGGCCACTCCCAGGCTCCACTGGCCTCAACCCAAGAGGGGCAGGCCTTCTGGGGGCACTCCTTGCTAGGCTCCCTCCCGCCTTCTTCCCTTCCCTCACAGTCACAAGATGGAGGATGGCTAGGGGTGGGCTCTGGGTTTGGTCATGGGGGTGGCTGGACCAAACTGGCCTCCCTCCACACTCTCTCTCTCTCCCCATCTCCTGCTGAGCTTCCCCCTTGTCCTCGTGGGCCTTCAGGTCCTTTCTAAACAGGGTGACCAGACTTGGTCCTCCTTTTCCTGGACCTGTCCTCCTTTTCCTCCTTCTGTCCAGGAGGAATTCCAAAAGGTCCTCCATTCAGGGTGACCAGAAGGACTCCTTTTCCAGGACATGCCCTGCCTTTTAAACTTTCTGTCCAGGAGGAATTCCAAAATAACCTCCATTTGGAGCATGCCTAAGATGCGTGAATTTATATTTATACTAGTGTTTGTAGCTTTTATTTTGTAATGCCTTACATTTTTCTGTGCCTTGTCCCCCTTTGCGGTTATGGCACCTGGTCACCCTGAGTCACCTCCGACTTACGGCAACCCTATCATGGGGTTTACTTGGCAAGTTTCTTCAGAGAGGGGGTTG